>NC_062546.1:204641981-204954448 GCF_016906955.1 Phacochoerus africanus
ATCCCATCACCATGTGCCCCACGGCCTGTGCCCGCCTGGTGCTGGGCTGCTATGGTGGAGGCTGCCTCAATGCCATCCTGCAGACCAGCTTCACATTCAGCCTCCCCTTCTGCAGCTCCAGCCACATCGACCACTTCTTCTGCGATGTGCCCCCGCTGCTCCTGCTCGCCTGTGCTGACACAGCCATCAACAAGCTGGTCATGTTTGGCATCTGCGGGCTCATCATCGTGGGCACCACACTTGGGGTCCTCATCTCCTATGCCTACATCACCGTGACCATCCTGAGGATGCGCTCAGGCGCAGGCAGACACAAGCTCTTCTCCACCTGTGGCTCCCACATGACGGCCGTGTCCCTCTTTTATGGGACCGTCTTTGTCATGTATGCCCAGCCGGGCGCGGTGGAGTCCATGGAGCAGGGCAAGGTGGTCTCTGTCTTCTACACCCTGGTCATCCCCGTGCTCAACCCCCTCATCTACAGCCTGCAGAACAAGGAGGTGAAGGAGGCCCTGCGGAGACTGGGCCACAAGCTCACAGCCCCCTGACGGACGGTGACCTGGGAGACAGAGCGCCCTGGGGGCAAGGACAAAGGGGCCATGGAGAGAGTGTCATGCATTTGCGTTGAGGAATTCCTTCCCCTTCATCCAGTTCATTACTTGATCCAACCTTTCATTTTACTTTCCTGGAAGCACGTCTTGGACATGCATGCAGACTGAGGTGCACAGGTGAAAAAGGCGTCTTTGCCACAAAGATTCTAATGGTCCTTGAAGGAACAAGACCCTAAAGGTGATATTTGTGCAATACAGTGTGCAAAGACTTGAACAGAGGGTCTCTGAACCAGGGTAGAGGTCCCAATTCAACACCTTCAGTGAAGGTCTGTGGGCCAGACAAATGCTCTGGCCTTTTCCCTTCACTTCATGGCTGAATCTCAGGTAAACCTGTGCTCAGCAATCTCCCCTGGACCACCCAGAAGGGGGATTTAGGACGCTCAGCCCTGCCCTTCCTTGGGGACACCCTGGGGTCAGCGTAGCCTCTTAGGGGAGGGGGGAGGATGGTGCTTCCCCTCCGTTTGGCATCTGGATGTTCCCCTCCCCCTCCCCTTCTGTTCACTAATCCTACCACCTCCAACAGGAAGCAGAGTGACCTGTGCTCCTGCTGCAGGGGCTCCCGGTCACCCTGCCCCTGGTTTCTCCCCTGAGATGGCACCTCAGAGCCCCAGGGAGTCCACTTAAATGCCTGATGCCCAGCGTTCCCCTGGCCCCGTCCACCCAGCCTGGCCGGTGACAACATCCTCACTACGTGTCACCTGACAAGTGATGCTTTGACAGGGCAGACATCTCTGAATGAGGATGAGTTCCTGGTGGCTGTAGCAGACAGCACGGATGGAAAGGCAGGTGCACTGTCTTGGCAGAGCGCACGGCTCCCTGGCCTCTGTCCCACACTCCCTGGAGCCTGGACCCCCTGTCCTGACCTGCCCACTCGGAGCTCCATCCTCATGCTCAGGGGACCCCACACAGAGCCTGGGCTCACAGCCTGCTGGCCTCCTCATCTTGACTCTCTGTAGTGGAGTCATTCACGCCCATGGTCACCAGAAGGTTGTGCTCGGGACATGGGGGTGATCTGCTTGCTCCTGGGCCGGTAGGGACCTGACCTGCTTCTGTGATCCCAGCTCTCACGGAACCTCTCTCCCTGCTCAGGCAAACTCAAGATCTGCTGCTCCCAATTCCTCACCTAAAACATTCTCGAAGTCTCTCATGGAACTTTGTCACCACTGCCTCATCCTTGCACCTCCCAAATGACATCTCACCCTTCCACAGGTACTGCAGTCACCTGCTACCAAATTCCCGCTTGCAGAATCCCCCAGATTTTCTGCTACACAAACGACAGACCTGTCTCTCCCTCTTGCCTTTCTTTCCTGTCATTCCAAGGAGTTTTAGAGACATGTTCTCGTGTCATCTAATCGATCCAGATTTGGAGAGGGGAGAGTACATGTTCCCTCCGCGTGTGCATGTATCTTCCTTCTGATGCATTTTGCATTACCAACAGGAAGACACCCCTTAAGGGTCCACGGTAACAGAGCGTTTGTCCTGAATTAAGGGTAAGTAAGACTGGGCCTTAGATGCAAATGCTCAGCAGTCTGAAGAAGAAGGGAAAAAAAAGGAATAACAGTTACAGAGTGTTGTGACCTCTAAATTGCCCACACTTCAGACTGTTGTGACGACCACGGTACCGTGTTAAGTGTGATGGTTTCGCTATGTTGATCCCCTACGGGCTTTGCAGACGGCCCCTCAGGAGGTTCTCAGCCAAAATCTACCACGACTGTGATTGAGTTCATTGTTAACCAGCCATTCCTCCCCAAAACGTACCCGGCATAGCATCATACTTAAGTTAAAGAGGTTATGTCAAGTTAAACGCCTTAAAATTCAAGGAATACATTTGATTCTAAGCCTATACACACTTTTTAAAATTTTTAAACTTTATCTTGGAGATATATATATATATACCAGTATAAATAATTTATTTTTCATTTACTTTAAGTTTTATTAAAGCAGAGTTGCTGTACACTGTTTCTTCAATTTCTGAATTTTCAGTGGAGGCTCAGCAGCGTCTGGCACACTCACATGGTTTTGAGTCACATCTTCACAGCTTTTTCCTCTTGCAAGCCTCGAAGTCCACGCCCCTTAAACAGAGGCTCCCCAGTTCCCCTTTCCCTCCAGCCTCTGTCAACCACCGTTCTACTTCCTCTCTCGAGGAACCTGACCACCTGGGAACCGCATCTTCGTGGAATCACACAGTGCTTGTCCTGCTGGGTCTGGCTTGTTTCACTAGCATCAGGGCCTTGATGATTGTCTGGGTTGCAGCGCGTGACAGGACTTCCACCCCTTTCCAGGCTGAATCCTCTGCCGTCATAAGTACACGCCTCATTTCCTTTGTCATTTCAGCGCCATTGAACGCTAGGGTTGCTTCCACCTTGGGGCCATCGTGGAGAAGGCTGCTCTGTTCTTGGATGTGCAAGCATCCCTTGGAGATCCTGCTGTCAGTTATTGCGGAGATGTACTCAAACGAGAACCATGGAGGAATTCTTTTCTAGCTCTTGAGGAAACCCCGCATCGTTTCTCATAAGGGCTGCATTATTTCACTCTCCGCCCACCGTGCATAAGGCTTCCAATTCATCCACATCCTTTCCAACACTGGGTGTTTTCTGGAGCTTGTTCCTGTGTTTTTGTTTCGAATGGATGTCAGCGGGATCTCCGTGTGGTTTCAGCTTGTGTTTCCCCAGAGATCAGTGAGGTTGGGGATCTTCTCATGTGCTTGCGTCCGTTTGCAGATGATCTTTGGAGAAATAACTGCCCAGGTCCTTGGACCATTTTTCAGTGGGACTGCTTGTTTGTTTGGAAGCTGTAGGGATAGGCCATGTACTCTGGATATTGTCCCATATCAGACATCACATTAGGTCTTTCTACACAGAACTCCAAATCATGCACTTGGAGACTAGACTTGTGGTTGCCAAGGGGGAGGCGGAGGGAGCGGGATGGACGGGGAACTTGGGGATAGCAGATGCAGATTCTTGCCTTTGGGATGGAGCAGCCATGAGTCCTGCTGTGTAGCACTGGGAACTATATCGAGTCTCTTATGATGGAGCATGGTGATGGGAGAAAAAGAATCTACACATGTATGTGTAACTGGCTCACCATGCTGTGCAGGAGAAAATTCACAGAACCCTCTAAACCAGCTATGTTGAAACATAAAAGAAACTCCTCATGCACAGGAGTCCACTTGCAGAAACACACATTAGAGGGAAATGTTCATTGCAGAATACACATTACTGACAATTTAAAATAAAAAGGACGTTGAGCGTGGTTTCAAGGGCTTGTTGACCTTCTGTTTATCTTCCTTGGAGAAATGTCTGTTCAGGTCTTTTGCCCATTTTTCAACTTGCATGTTGGCGTTTTTGCTCTTGACTTGTCTAAGTTGTTTGTCTATTTTAGAGATTAAGCCCTTGTCAGTTGCATCATTTGAAACTATTTGCTCCCATTCTCTAAGCTGCCTTTTTGGGTTCTCGTGGGTTTCCTTTGCTGTGCAAAAGCTTGTCAGTTTGATTAGGTCCCAGGGTTTATCTGTGCTTTTCTTTCTGTTGCCTTGGGAGACTGACCTGAGGAAACATTAGTAAGGCTGATGTCAGAGGATGTTTTGCCTCTGTTCTCTCCCAGGAGTTGGATGGTGTCTTGTCTTACATTTAAGTCTTTGGGCCATTTTGAGTTTATGTTGGTACATGGTGTGAGGGTGTGTTCTAGTTTCATTGACTGCATGTAGCTGTCCAGGTTTCCCAGCAATGCCTGCTGAAAAGACTGTCTTTTTCCCACTTTATGTTCTTGCCTCCTCTGTCAAAGATGAATTGACCATAGGTGTCGGGGTTTCTTTCTCGGTTCTCTATTCATTTCCATTGGTCTGTCTGTCTGTCTCCTTTGGTACCAGTACCACACCGTCTTGATGACTGGGGCTTTGTAATATGGCCTGAGGTCTGGAAGAGTTATGTATCCTGCTTGGTTTTTGTTCTTCAGAATTGCTTTGGCAATTCTGGGTCATTGGGGTTCCACATAAATTTTTGGAGTATTTGTTCTAGTTCTGTGCAAAATGTCATGGGTAATTTGAAAGGGATTGCACTGAAGCTGTAGATTGCTTTGGGTAGTACGGCCATTTTGACCATATTAATTTTTCCAACCCAGGAGCATGGAATATCTTTCCATTTCTTTACAACTTCCCTCCTACAGTGTTGGTGGGAATGTTGGCTGGTACAACCACTATGGAGAATAGTATGCAGGTATCTTAGAAAACTACACATAGAACTACCATAGGACCCAGCCATCCCACTCTTGGGCACATATCCAGACAAATCTCCCCTTAAATGTTCATTGCAGCTCTCTTCCCAATAGCCAAGACATGGAATCAACCCAAATGTCCATCGACAGACAATTGGATTAGGAAGCGGTCGTGTATATATACACAATGGAATACTACTCAGCCATAAAAAAGAACAAAGCAATGCCATTTGCAGCAACATGGGTGGAACTAGACTCTCATCCTGAGAGAAGTAAGTCAGCTAGAGAAAGACAAATACCATATGATACCACTTATCTCTGCAATTGAATATACGGCACAAAGGAAACTTTGCACAGAAAAGAAAATCTTGGACTTGGAGAGTAGACTTGTGGTTGCCAAGAGGGTAGGGGAGGGACTGGGAGGGACTGGGAGCTTGGGGGTAAATAGATGCAGAATGCTGCCTTTGGGGTGGATGAGCAATGGGATCCTGCCTTGTAGCCCTGGGAACTCTGTCTAGTCACTTAAGATAGAACTTGTAATGGGAGAAGAAAGAATGTATACATGTAAGTGTAACTGAGTCACCATACTGCACAGTAGAAAAAATATACACATAAATAAAAGATAAAAAATAATAAAATAAAATAAAATGAAAGGGAAGTAACATAAACGTCTCTCTAGAGAAGATTCCACAAGTAAACTGGGGCTTGTCTTCATGTTTAAAACTATTGAAATGAAATGAATGAACGAGACCATGGAAGGACTGGGAAGGGAGGTCAGCATCCTGCACAGCACATTGTGAATTAGGGCTGGAGAGCTGGCAACACCCCTGAGCCAGGAGAGTCTAAGCGCCCCACTGACCTTGCCAGGTGAAAGCGCACTGCCTCAGCACCCTCCAGCGTGAGTCACTAGGGCCGCCAGAACTAATTAACACAAGGCCGGGGACTCAGAGCAGCAGGAGTTTACACTCTCACACGTCTCGAGTACAGACGTCCAAAACCCGGAGGCCAGCAGGGCCAGCTGCCCGTGGCAGCTCTGGGAGAACCTTCTTCCCGCCTCTTCCTGGCTTCTGGAGGCTCCTGCTGTCCTCGGCCTTCTGTTCCCTCTTGCTCCATCCCGGCAGTCTCTGCCCAGTCTCCCCAGGACCTTCCTCCTTGTGTCTTTGGGTGTCCGTGTCTCTGAGGCCTCTCCTCTTCTCATCAGGACACCAGCCATGGGACTTAGGGTCCACCCCGCCCAGCAAGATGGCATCCTGACCAGTTCACTTAGGAAGACCCTATTTCCAAAGAAGCTCACATCCTGAGCTTCTGGGTAGACATGTCTTGCAGGGACACACTGGTCACCTCAGTACCGTGATCTCCCATGTGCTCCAAGGGGACTGTGGTCCTGTGGCTGCCGAGAGCAGTGTTCCATCTGTGCCAAGGGGGTCCCCGTGGGGGATATTTTAAGTCTGTTCTCACATATGACTCTATCGTGCATCTGCGTGATTTATCAGCTGCAGAGAGACGTATGGAAATTACCAACCAGGATTTGGATGTATGCATTTGTGATTAATTCCATCAGTTTTTACTTTACACATTTAAAGTTTCTATCAGTTGTATACAAATGTTAAAGTTGCCCATGATCCAGGTGAATGGAAAAGTTTCATTTTAAAATGTCCCATTATGAATAAAGGTTTTCTCCTGAACGTTACTTTGTCTTATTGAGTGATGCCTGCCTTCTTTCTCTTAGCGTGTTTGCAATACAGCCTTTACAATTTTTATTTACATACCCTCTATATTTTTGTATTAAACATATATAGGCTTTGTACTTTGCTCTTTGATTTCTAACTCAGATTAAGTAGTTTTAAATAGACGCATTTACTCTATCTGGATTGAGTGCAGGACTCCTTGAAGCACAGAAACATTTGCTGGTGCCCCAGAGAAATATTCCCTGCATATCAGCCCTCCTTACGCCATCCTGCACACGTGGGGAGGAGGGGCAAGGCCTGTGGACCGGGAGGTCACACCTGCTGCCTGGGGAGACCTTTCCAGGAAGCGGCTCTGGGTCCCTCTACGTTGTCTGTGTTTGTCTCCTCTTGGTTCCCCCAGGTTCCCTGATGGCCTTTAGGCTTCACAGCTCCCTGTCTTGGGTTGGGAGGTGGGTCAGGGGAAGACTGGCCACAGCATAGCAGCTTCCTGGGACCCAGAGAGTTGGGAGTCCCACTGCACGCGGAACCCAAGTGCCCTAATTGGCCATTTGTGACCTTGGCTCCCAGCTGTGCCAGGTGAAAAGCACCTTCCCCAGCAGAGTGGCCCTGTGGTGCAGGCACCTGAGCTGCCTCACAGATAATGGGATGGGACTTGGAGGGCAGCTGAGCTGAGCTCATCCCCTCCATTGCTTGCCCCACGGCCCAGGAGCTCCCTGCCACAAACACCTGGCCAGACTCTCACTGGAATCCCTGGTGCCCCCTTTCTCCCCATTCTCACTCTCACCTCATGCACAGGGGGCCAGATGGGAAAGAGGCAGGGGTCCTTGGTGCCCACCGATTTTCAGGAGCTTAGGAGGCTCTGGGAGACCAGGTCCTGGCTGTGTGACCCAGATGAGGGATGACCCTCACCTGAAAAAGGTAAGGTCAAGGTAGCCACCCATCAGGGCTGCCAGGAGTTGAAGGAGACCGGTATGTGAGGGAGGCAGCGGGGTTCTGTCTGCAGGGAGCACTCAGTGCTTGTGCCCAGCACCCAGAATTATGTCCACTGTCTTGCCTTGGGAACCCTGACCTCAGCTTCAAGGTGGTTGAAAGCAGTGCCTCTTCAAATTAACCGGTAGACGAGTCCTCTGGGCAACTTGTTCAAGAGCAAGTTTGTTTTTTGGGTTTGTTTCTTTTGAGGGCTGCACCTGTGGCATATGGAATTTCTGAGGCTAGGGGCTGAATTGGAGCCACAGCAGCAGCCACATCAGCGTGCGATCTGAGCCATGTCTACGACCTGCACCACAACTCACGGTAATGCCAGATCCTTAACCCACTGAGCGAGGCCAGGGATCCAACTGGCATCTTCATGGATACAAGTCGGGTTGACCACCGGCTAAACCATAACTGGAACTTCCAATAGCACATTATGAGAGAGAAGGTGGGGTGGGGTTAGAGCTTCTGCATTTCTAACCAGCCACATTGTAACCAAGTAGTGAAGCTCCTGGTTCCTGGACCTCACTGTCAGTAAGGAGGATTAGCAATGAGTGTTAGAACAGGGGAAGTTCCACTGCAGAGGGTCACAACTGCCCAGCTGGCATCCATCCCCTTGAGCCCATTCCTTAGGATTGGATCAAAGGTCTGGGCATGTCATCGACGACCGGGGATGCCTGGTAATCTCAGCAGGCTGGAGATCCCTTCTTGTTGGTTGTTGAAAAAAGAAACAAAGAATGTGGCTTCGGGGATGGAAATATCTATTTATGCTCCGCTTTTATCATAAGGAGAACCTATGCAGGTGCTCCTTTATCAAGTTAAGGGATTTCCAGGAGAGATGGTTAGGTAATACAAACTCAAAACCTCAGTTCACCACAGAAAAATCTTCCTAGGCTGTGGGGGTGAACAGCTGGGCCACGCTGCCCCCACTGCGGGTGAATGAGCCCCGGGGCAGCCAGGATCCACTGGGGTACTACTAGGGGGATACAGAGCAGACCCCGTTCACCGCTCCACCCATGCTCCAGTCAGCACAGCCCCTTCAAAATCATCCTGGTTTATAACCGACTTCTATCCGAGGCAGAGCCGTGCTCTGACCTTCTGAATGGTCTCTGCTGTGACAAACGCAGGGAGCAGAAAAGGCTAAGAGAATTCCAGATGGAACAAGACCGAACCCCAGATCTCTCTACTTTCAAGTGGAAAAGGAGCATCCTGCCCAAAGGATGCAGCCCTGGAGGGAGGTGCAGTGTTTGGGGGGCAGGTCGCCAGTGACAACAATGGAGAGGACACTCCCGTCTCCTGAACGTGTCACAGCCCCCGTCCTACTTCTTCTCAGACTGCGGAGCTGGGCTCTCCCTTCCCATAATTTGGCAAAAGAGGCTGATCATTGGCAGGAAGCCTCTGAGAACCTCCAAGCTGCAGAGATCTCTGCTGACAGAAAGCCACCGTGGCCCAAGTGCAGGGGCAGTGATGCTGAGAGAGGGCTCGGGGTCTGCAGGGGACACAGGTAGCAAAGACCCACGTGTGCTTGTGAGGGCTTCCCTTTGCTCTCCTTCCAGACCGGGCTGGGGATGGAGGCATCATCAGGTCGAGTCCTGGGGAGCAGGAGGTGCTCGACTACCATTTCTGAGATTGATGAATGAGTTCATAAGGCAGAGAGAGGGCAGGGTTAGATACCTAGGCAAAGAGTGGACACAGCACAATTCAGCAGCACCCTCGAGGGGCAGGAGATCCCTTCTCTCAAAGGACACAGGTGGCTTCAACACCATTCAACACCGGAGGCTCTCAGCTCCGCAACCCTCCTCCACCCTGTGAGTGTGGGGTTTTCCCATTTGAAAACTCTGAGCTAAGCGCAGAGTCTCCCACTGAGTGCTGTGTGCATATTTATGAAGTAGGGAATCCAGGCAATGTTCTCCATTTCAGGCCAGTCTGAGCTCATCTGGAAGGAGGACTCGGCAGCTGGTGGTGTCTTGGTCAGGGTGCAATGGACACTGAGGCTCCCACTTCCCCAAGGGAAGGACAACCTGTGAGCTTGACCTGCTCCCTCGCACTGCCTCCCTCCTGCTTTCTGCACCTGTCCACAGCTCAGGGCCATGTCACATCAGAGAAATGGAACCCTCTCGGTGGTGCCTCTGCAGGAGTTTTTGCTGGAGGGGTTTCAGGGTGGGCTGCAGACCCAGGCCCTGCTCTGTGCCCTCTTCCTGGCCCTGCACTTGGCGGCCGTCCTGGGGAACCTCACCATGATCGTGGTCATCACCCTGGATGCCCGTCTGCACTCCCCGATGTACTTCTTCCTCAAGAACCTCTCCTTCCTGGACCTGTGCTACACATCTGTTATCTGCCCCAAGGCTCTGGCCAACTTCCTGTCCTCAGCCAAAGTCATCTCCTTTGGGGGCTGTGCCACCCAGCTGTTCTTCTTCTCCCTGCTGGCTACTACTGAGGCTTTCCTCTTGGCTGTGATGGCCTATGACCGCTTCCTGGCCATCTGCAGCCCCCTACACTATCCCATCACCATGTGCCCCACAGCCTGTGCCCGCCTGGTGCGGGGCTGCTATGGTGGAGGCTGCCTCAATGCCATCCTGCAGACCAGCTTCACATTCAGCCTCCCCTTCTGCAGCTCCAGCCACATCGACCACTTCTTCTGCGATGTGCCCCCGCTGCTCCTGCTCGCCTGTGCTGACACAGCCATCAATGAGCTGGTCTTGTTTGGCATCTGCGGGCTCATCGTCGTGGGCACCACACTCGGGGTCCTCATCTCCTATGCCCACATCACCGTGACCATCCTGAGGATGCGCTCAGGCGCAGGCAGACACAAGCTCTTCTCCACCTGTGGCTCCCACATGACGGCCGTGTCCCTCTTTTATGGGACCGTCTTTGTCATGTACGCCCAGCCGGGCACGGTGGAGTCCATGGAGCAGGGCAAGGTGGTCTCTGTCTTCTACACCCTGGTCATCCCCGTGCTCAACCCCCTCATCTACAGCCTGCGGAACACGGAGGTGAAGGAGGCCCTGTGGATGCTGGGCCACAAGCACACAGCCAAGTGATGGGGACTCCTCCCCAAGTAGCAGGACTTCTCCTCCTCTCAGGCTCTTATCTTCTTCTATCTCAAACCTTCTCTCCCCTTGTCCTCCTCCCTGTCCTTGTGCCCTTCCTCTTCCCCCTCTTCTTCCTGCTCTTCTTTCTCTCTCACTCTCTCTCCGATTTATCCTTCTGTTATTCCATGACTTTTCAAAAGAATATTCTTGGTCTTTTACTACATTCATCCACATTTGGAATGGAAAAAAATATACAATATTTTTTCCTACACATCTGTACAATTATCAGCCTTCTGTGAAATTAAATTTGCGGTCAGCAATTAGTACTTCTTAGTAGAAGAGCCTTAATTCTGACCTTTGAATAAACCAGGACAGCTCGTCAGGTGTGAAATGGAAGAGTAATTCTTCAATACTCTGAAGAAATGATTTGTGAAACTCTACAAATTATAGTATGTCTGTGTTACTTATGTGTCGGATTTTGGTGAAGATCCCTGGGCAATGGTAGGTTTGGTTTATTTGTTTTGTCCATCCCTTAAATGCTTTGCATGCTCCTGCCGCAGAGCAGGTTCTCAGTACGAACCACTTCTTGATTTTAATGTGAGTTCAGTGTTATTTAAGTACTCGTTGAACTCCAAAATATGTCTGGCATAGGTTTAGTTAATGTGATAAGTGTAGAATAACACTTTAAATCTGAAGACCATATTGTAGTTTTAATTCTGGTTCCTTGTGAAATATAACAAAAGTTTAAAATTTTAAATTGTATTTTAACAGATTTTGTTGGAACTACTTTAATGTACATTCGAGTCGTGCAATGCATATTCACCTTGTTGTGGAATAGATCTCCAGAACTTTTTCAACGTGTGGTAAACCTTGAACAACCCCCGTTTCCCCTTGGCCCCACCTACTAAGGGCCAGCATTTTCCTAGCTGCCTCCACGATAGTGGCTACTTTAGATATCTCCGGTAAGTAAAACATACAGGGTTTGTCTTTTTGTGTCTGGTTATATCACTTAGGACAACGTCCTCAAGATTCATCCATGTTACACCCAATGACCGTGTTTTCATCTTTTTAAACATTGAACACGAGTCCATCCTATGTATTTGCCACATTTTGTTTGTGTATCCACCCACCGGTGAATACTTGTATTGCTTCCACATTATGCCATTGGTGAAAAACGCTGCTATGTACATCCATCTGCAAATATCTCTTACGGTTACAGCTGAACACGGGGTGATTATATACACAAACAGGTTAGTACTGGACCATACAGTAAATATTTTTAATTTGAGGGAAACCGCCAAAGTATTTCTGTCGTGGCTGTTCCATTTTACATTCCCATCAATAGGACAAGAATGTTCCAAATTCTCTGGTTCCCAGGAAACACGTGAACTTTTTCATTTTAGAGCAACCATCATAAGAGTTGTGGAGTGTTATGTCATTGGTTTTGATCTTCATTTTGCTAATGTGCAATGTTTCGTGTGTGTGTGTGTGTACACAAATGTATATGCTTGGTGCAGCATAAAGAATTTTCAGGGCCGGACATTACATCTGAGTCACAGCTGCAACCCATGCCACAGCTGTGGCAGCACCAGATCAATTTGAATGTACTCTCTTTTGCCTGTTTTTCCCAGATGGGAGCTGTGCTTTTCCTTCTCTCTCTCTCTCTCTCTCTCTCTCTCTCTCTCTCTCTCTCTCTCTCTCTCTCTCTCTCTCTCTCATTTATTCTTCCATTTTCCCTTGAGTTTTCAAAACTTACAAAACAGAAAGAGACTCAAAGATTTTAAAACCAAACTTACGTTTACCCAGGGGGAAAGCTGGGGTGGGGCGGGCAAGGTTCGGGGTCGGTATTGATAGATGCACACTATTACAGTCTAGAATACAAAGGTTATGGGGACCTGCTGCACAGCACGGGAAAATTTCCTCAGTACTGTGTTGTAACTTCTGGGGAAAGAATGTGAGAAGGAGTGTATATATGAATAAGAATAACTGACTGACTTTGCTGTACACCTGAAATGAGCACAACTTGATACGTCGATTATACTCCAATAAAATGTTTAAAAAAGAAACAATAAGGAAGGATTAAAACTACAATTTGGTACTGAAATTGAAGGTGTTTATTCTAGACTTACCACATTGCCCTTGCCTCCACCTGCTGAGAGCCAGCACTTCACTAGCTGCCTCCATGGATGTCACTGCTTCAGATGCCTCTTGCAAGTAAAACGTACAGTACTTGCCATTTTGGGTCTGGTTACATCGCTCAGCACAACGTCCTCAAGGTTCACCCACGTCACACTCCATGACGGTAGTTCCGTCGTTTTAAAAGGTGAATACGATTCCATCCTATGTACTTGCCACATTTTGTCGACCGCTCCACCAACGGGGATTTGGATCGCTTCTACCGTATGCCATTGGTGAGTATCGCTGCCACGTATGCACATGGGCAAATGTCTCTTATTGTTTCAGCTCTGAATTCTGGAAGAATATACATCCAAGCATGTGACTGCTGGCTCATGTAGTGAAAATTTGAGAGGAACCTCCAAAGTATTTCTGCAGTGGCTGTGCCATTTCACCTTCCCATCAACAGGACGAGAATGCTCCAGTTTCCCTCCTTCCTAGGAAACATGTGAACCTTTCCATGTTAGAGTAGCCGTCCGAATAGTTGTGGAGTATTAGATCATTGGTTTTGATCTTCACTCCACTAATGCACAATTATGTACATATATGTATTTATATATCTCCAAATATGTCCAAATATATCCAGATATATATAGTTGCTGCAGCATAAGGAATTTTCCGGGCCAGAGATAAATCTGAGCCACAGCTGCACCCTATGCCACAGCTGGGGCAACACCAGGTCCTTAAGCCACTGCGCTGGGCCAGGGATCAAACCTGCACCTGAGTAGGGACCTGAGGCACGGCAGAGACCACACCAAGTCCTCCATCCTCTGCATTATGGTCGGAAATCTGCAATTCCCCGTATGTTTGCTAACATGTGGATCATGTTTGGAAGAAATAATGTATTTACGTTCTTTGAAAATTTTCCATGGAGTGTTTGGTTCTTTTTTTTTTTTTTTTTGGTAGAAGTGAGATAAGGTTTTACATTTTGGGTTTTTTTTATTTTTTTATGTTTTTATCATTTATTTATAGATATATTTTTTCTACTGTACAGCATGGTGACTCAGTTACACTTACATGTATACATTCTTTTTTCTCACATTCTGTCTAGTTACTTATGATGGAACATGTAATGTTTGGTTCTTAATTGTGGAAAATCTTGTTGCACTCTGGTATCACATATGAGATTTGGAAATATTTTCTCCTCTCATAGGTTGCTTTTCACTCTCCTTAAGTCTTATAATGAAACCGATTTTTAATGTGAATGTAGTCTCTTTTGTCTAATTTTACTCGTGACTTCCATGAATTGGGGGGTCATATTCAGGATACCAATCCAACAAGAAGATATAGCAATTATAAATATGCACACACTCAATACAGGAACAGCTAAAACAAAGCAACTATTAACAAACATAAGGGGGAAATTAACATCATACAGTAGTAATAGGGGATGTTAACCTCCAATTTCCATTAACGGAAAGATCATCCAGACAGGAAATCAAAAAGGAAACACTGACCCAAATGATACCTTGAGACAGATGGAAGTCATTGATTGCTACAGAATATTTTATCCAAAAACAGAGAAGCACACATTTTTTTTCAAGAGCACATGGGACGTTCTGCAGGAGAGATCACATACTAGGCCACTGAGCAAGTCTGAACAACTTCAAGGTAATTAAACTCTAATGAAGAAGTTTTTCTTACCCCAACAGTGTGAAACAGGAAAGCAACTACAAGGAAAAAACCAACAAAAACCCTAGCAAATAGGCTCTACACATGTTTCTAAATGACTACTTGGTCACGGAAGGACCCAAAGAGGAAATCAAAAACTAACTTGAACGTGAAGGGGTATTGCAGACATTGCCAGGTGAGAGCAAACTTCCTGTGTCAGGCACAAGGGCTACCATAGCTAATTAACACGAAGTTGGTGACTCATAACAACAGCAGAGTATACTCTCAGAGATCTGGAGCATAGATGTCCCAAATCAAGTTGTCAGAAGCGCAGCTGCCCGTGAAAGCTCTAGACAAACGTTATTCCTTGTTTCCTCCTGGCTTCTGGAGGCTCCCGGCAATCTGAGCATTTCTTTTCCTGTTGCTGCATCACTCCAACCTCAGCCCAGGCTTTCCATGCCCTTCATTCTTGTGGCTTTATTTCTCCGCGCACTTTTCTCCTTTTGTAGGGAACACTAGTCCACTGAACCTGGTATGGACTCATGCTAACTAAGTCACTTAGGAAGACCCTATTTCCAAAGAAGGTCACCTTCTGAGTTTCTGGGTAGACATGTTTTGGAGGGAGACACTGTTCACCTTACTCCAGGGATGTTCCATGTGCTTGCTCAGAGGGGATTTATGTTCAGTGGTTGCTGAGTGACCACAGTATTTCACCTGTGCCAAGGGGGTCCGTGCAGTACACATTTTGATTCAATTCTAAGAGAAGACCACAATGTTCACTTTTTTACAATCAGTCACCAAGAGGAGCATGGTAAAATATCAACCATGATTTGGATGTTTGCACTTCATTTGCATTATTTCAATTTGTAAATTACGTATTTTAAACTTTTATTTTTGCATACACCTTTACATTTTTTACATCATCCAGTTGAAGTAAACATTTTCATTATGAAGTGTCCCTTTACAAGCAAATTTGTCTCCAGAAATCTATTTTCTCTGATGATTATTGAGCCACAAGAGCCTTGTTTGACTTGGGATGTTCATGATACAAATTTCTCAACCTGTTTAATCGTGTACCTCCTGTATTTTAATATTAAACATAAATCAACCCTATACTCCGATTCTGAATGTTTTCAAGGATTACATTTTTTGTATGAGCTCTATTTCCTAGTCTGCATTGAGGGAAGGGCCACATTAGGGCTGAGACAGGGCCGGGCTGCTTCCCCAAGCACAGACGCCTGCACATCACTCTGTCACTCAACCGCAGGGACAGATGAAGAAGAGGAGGAGGAGGGACTGGGGGGCCAATTGGTCACAGGTATGGGACTGCAAGGTTCTTTCCAGGGATGGGCACTGGGTCTCTCCACATGGTCTGTTTTCTATCCCGTTGAACCTCAAGGCTTGCAGAGGGATTTCAGGTTTCTGGCCTCCCTTGACTTGGGCTGACATGTATCAGAGGAAGATTGGTCACAGGACTTATCTTCTTGGATCCCAGGGAGTTGGGCATCCCAGTGCACTCAGAAGCACAGATCTCTCCTAATTGGTCATTTGAGGGTTTGAGTCCCAGCTGTGCCGGGTGGAGTGAATCTTCCCAGCAGAGTGAACCAAAGGTGCAGATCCCAGGAACTCCAGCCATAAGAGAGGACACACAATAGTGGGCACCCCCCTTACCCTCCTCTGCCTCCACCCCACTCCCCTTCGCTAGAAAGGAAGCCAGAGCTGAGCAAAGAGTGGGAGGTTGTGCTTGCTGTCTCCTCATTTTCATCAGCACTGAATGCTCAGGAGCCCTGTCCGCCCAGGAGCACAGGGTCTTGAGTCAGTCACAACCCTCCTGACATCACAGGAGCAGTACAGACATCGCTCAACAGAATACTGTTCCCTAGTCACTGACAGGTGAGTCCTGGGAGCCTGGAGCATGAACTACACTAACCCCACCTCCCCATGCCACTGGGCAGGGTCAGTGAGGGAAGCAGGTGGACTTTCATGAGAGTAGAATGAATGGAGGGGGGGAGGGGTCTCGTGTTATGGTGGGCCTAGAGTCAGTGGTCTGAAACTCTGCACTTCAGACAGTCACCAGGCAATGCTTGTGCTATAGCGCCTCAGACCACACCTGAGTAACAAGAGGATATGACGAAGGACTCAGACGCAGGCATTACAGGGAGAGGCTCACAGACAGCCTGCATGCTTCCACTTCACCTGGCAAGTGATTTCTCAGGCTCAACTCAAATGCAAGCTCCCTGAAGCTGCCACCAAATCCCATAGACAATCTCAGCAAGACAAGGGAATGTGTCAGGTTGCTTTTTCAAAAACCGAGCAAGAACCTAGCTTCACAGTGGAAAAGGCCAATCTCTCCTCCAGTGCTCCCCTAGGCTTCTTTGGGGTCACTGTTGTGATGACATGAGGCCCCCGAGGTGGATGACTTGTCCTGAGAAACCATCGCAAATATGAACCTGGGTAAACCAGGGGACTTTGAAGCCATGGGAGCCAAGCTGGGAGTGTTGGATGAAAAATGGTCACTAGGTTGTAGTGGCTCCAGGTGTGTATGAGCAGGAGGGTGGGGAGAGATGCCTGGCAAGGTTGTGGCCATCATGAATGTGAGTGTCTGTGCAGAGGATGGGGCTATGGGTACAGCGGTGGGGGCTACAGGTACAGGGGTGGGAGCCAAAGTGCACAGGATGGGGATGTGGGTAAGGCCTCCTCCATCTCCATCCTTAGCACCACCAACAACCCTGAATTCCAAGAAACTCTCCCTGGGCATCGGAGGTGAAGGTGTCTCCTTCTGCTCTCCTGTGAGTTGGCATCAAGTCCGCCAGGAGAGGAAATCTGGACAACCCACACCTTCTCAGACTTGCTCTTTGGTTGGAAGGTTGGAACTGCCACAGACCACCTTCTAAGGGAACTTCAAGCTGAGAGGGAACCGCAGGGCCACCACTCCCCCACAGACAACACTGACCCAACAGCCTCTGCCTGCACACCCCCACTCCTGCTCCACTCACTCCCTCAAAGACAACCAGCTCCCTGATGCTACAGAACTGACCTCCAGAAAATGTGGAATCTCAAACTCCACTGCCCGGGAGGCACACTGGCTCAGTGTCCAGCTTCCTTCCCCACTCCTCCCTCTTTAGGCTGGGTCTCCTATGCCCATTCCTCGGATCAGCACACAGCTGGTCACATGTCCCCTGTGAGTGTGTGGTCAGACATGTAGCAGACAAGTAAGCCTGGGCTGGGATAGGGACAGGTGCCGGCACCCAACAGGAAGACTGAGCCACTGAAATCGATGGGACAGTGTGTGTGGCTCCCTTTTCTGGAAGCCATCAACCCCACAGGTGTTCTGAGAAGCCAGGGACATAGAAGCAAGAACAGGGCAGGACAGCTCACATTCTGAATGTGTCTCAGAAACTGTCCTGCTACTTCTCAGACCATGGAGATGGACTTTCCACTCTCTATGAATTGTCCAATATCTGGACATTGTCAAAAAGAGCCCTGAGATTCTCAAGGATGAAGAGAGCTCTGCTGGTGGTTGCCACCACGGCCCAATACTAGAGACAACGAAGCAGAGATAGGTCTTACAGTCTTCAGGAGGGACAGAGAGAGCATCCACCTTAGCCTGCCAGGGGCTGGTGCCTGATCTGCACCTAGGCTTGAAGAGCCTACAAACACTGGGTTAAGTCGTGACGACATGAGGTGCTTCACGATTTCTGTACTTGAAGAATAGGAAAAATCATACCTGCAAAATGCAAGATTAAGTACTGTAGCAAGGAGCAGACATGGCACAGCTCAGAAATATCCCACAGGGAGGGAAAGCATTGTCCTTCGTGGATGATGAGATGTAAGATAACCTTACACTGTAGGCTCTCAGCTCTGCAGAACCTGGAACCAAGCCATAGCAGCAGCTCAGAGTCTCGCACAGAGGGAGTGCTCCAAGCATACCTAGGAATTCCTGAATCAGAGGAAAGGTATGCCATTTGAGGAGTGTCTGAGCTCATTTGGAATAAGACTGCACAGCTGATGGTCACTTGATCAGTGTGCAATGAGGGCCTGACAGTTTTCGTGCTCCAGGGAAGGATGACCTTGTGACTTTGACCTGCTCTCTCTTCCTGTCTCCCACCTGTTCTTAGCCCTGTCGCCCAAATCAGGGCCATGTCACCCCATGGAAGTGGAAACCTTTCGGTGGTGCCTCTGCAGGAGTTTGTGCTGGATGGATTTCAGGGTGGGCGGCAGACCCAGGCCCTGCTCTGTGCCCTCTTCCTGGCCCTGTACTTGGCGGCCGTCCTGGGGAACCTCACCATGATCGTGGTCATCACCCTGGATGCCCGTCTGCACTCCCCGATGTACTTCTTCCTCAAGAACCTCTCCTTCCTGGACCTGTGCTACACATCTGTCATCTACCCCAAGGCCCTGGCCAACTCCCTGTCCTCGTCCAAGGTCATCTCCTTTGGAGGCTGTGCCACCCAGTTCTTCTTCTTCTCCATGATGGGCACGACTGAGACTCTTCTCCTGGCCATGATGGCCTATGACCGCTTCCTGGCCATCTGCACCCCCCTACACTATCCCATCACCATGTGCCCCACAGCCTGTGCCCGCCTGGTCCTGGGCTGCTACGGTGGAGGCTGCCTCAACTCTGGGGTGCAGGCTATCCTGACTTTCCGCCTCCCCTTCTGCAGCTCCAACCACATCGACCACTTCTTCTGTGATGTGGTCCCCCTGCTGCAGCTCACTTGTACTGACACAGCCATCAACAAGCTGGTCATGTTTGGCCTCTGTGGCCTCATCGTCGTGGGCACCACACTCGGGGTCCTCATCTCCTATGCCTACATCACCGTGACCATCCTGAGGATGCGCTCAGGCGCAGGCAGACACAAGCTCTTCTCCACCTGTGGCTCCCACATGACGGCCGTGTCCCTCTTTTATGGGACCCTTTTTGTCATGTACGCCCAGCCGGGCGCGGTGGAGTCCATGGAGCAGGGCAAGGTGGTCTCTGTCTTCTACACCCTGGTCATCCCCGTGCTCAACCCCCTCATCTACAGCCTGCGGAACACGGAGGTGAAGGAGGCCCTGCGGAGACTGGGCCACAAGCTCACAGCCCCATGATGGACGGTGACCTGGGAGACAGAGCGTCCTCAGGGAAGGAATTTGTTCCTCTTTCTTCCAATTCATTCATTCATCCAACATTTCATTCAATTCTGCATTGAAGCACATCATGGACCATGCAGGCATGAGTGAGATGCCAAGACAATGAGGCAGACAATTAATGGTCCATGATGGATGGAGACCCTAAACGTGAAGTTTCTATGACGCAGTGGGAATAGGCATGAACACAGGGTCTCTGAACCAGGGGACAGGTCGCAATTCAACACCTTCAGTGAAGGTCTGTGGGCCAGACAAATGCTCTGGCCTTTTCCCTTCACTTCATGGCTGAATCTCAGGTAAACCTGTGCTCAGCAATCTCCCCTGGACCACCCAGAAGGGGGATTTAGGACGCTCAGCCCTGCCCTTCCTTGGGGATACCCTGGGGTCAGCGTAGCCTCTTAGGGGAGGGGGGAGGATGGTGCTTCCCCTCCGTTTGGCATCTGGATGTTCCCCTCCCCCTCCCCTTCTGTTCACGAATCCTACCACCTCCAACAGGAAGCAGAGTGACCTATGCTCCTGCTGCAGGGGCTCCTGGTCACCCTGCCCCTGGTTTCTCCCCTGAGATAGCAACTCAGAGTCCCGGGAAGCCAACATAAATGCCCAATGTCCAATGTTGCCCTAGCCCCGTCCACCCAGCCTGGCCAGTGACAACATCCTCACTACGTGTCACCTGACAAGTGATGCTTTGACAGGGCAGACATCTCTGAATGAGGATGAGTTCCTGGTGGCTGTAGCAGACAGCACGGATGGAAAGGCAGGTGCACTGTCTTGGCAGAGCGCACGGCTCCCTGGCCTCTGTCCCACACTCCCTGGAGCCTGGACCCCCTGTCCTGACCTGCCCACTCGGAGCTCCATCCTCATGCTCAGGGGACCCCACACAGAGCCTGGGCTCACAGCCCGCTGGCCTCCTTATCTTGACTCTCTGTAGTGGAGTCATTCACGCCCATGGTCACCAGAAGGTTGTGCTCGGGACATGGGGGTGATCTGCTTGCTCCTGGGCCCTAGGGACCTGACCTGCTTCTGTGATCCCAGCTCTCACGGAACCTCTCTCCCTGCTCAGGCAAACTCAAGATCTGCTGCTCCCAATTCCTCACCTAAAACATTCTCGAAGTCTCTCATGGAACTTTGTCACCACTGCCTCATCCTTGCACCTCCCAAATGACATCTCACCCTTCCACAGGTACTGCAGTCACCTGCTACCAAATTCCCGCTTGCAGAATCCCCCAGATTTTCTGCTACACAAACGACAGACCTGTCTCTCCCTCTTGCCTTTCTTTCCTGTCATTCCAAGGAGTTTTAGAGACATGTTCTCGTGTCATCTAATCGATCCAGATTTGGAGAGGGGAGAGTACATGTTCCCTCCGCGTGTGCATGTATCTTCCTTCTGATGCATTTTGCATTACCAACAGGAAGACACCCCTTAAGGGTCCACGGTAACAGAGCGTTTGTCCTGAATTAAGGGTAAGTAAGACTGGGCCTTAGATGCAAATGCTCAGCAGTCTGAAGAAGAAGGGAAAAAAAAGGAATAACAGTTACAGAGTGTTGTGACCTCTAAATTGCCCACACTTCAGACTGTTGTGACGACCACGGTACCGTGTTAAGTGTGATGGTTTCGCTATGTTGATCCCCTACGGGCTTTGCAGACGGCCCCTCAGGAGGTTCTCAGCCAAAATCTACCACGACTGTGATTGATTTCAATGTATTCTTTTTTGTTTTTGTTTCTTTGTTTGTTTGTCTGTTTAATTTTCCCACTGTACAGCAAGGGGATCAAGTTATCCTTACATGTGTACATCACAATGACATTTTTTCCCCACCCTTTGTTCTGTTGCAACATGAGTGTCTGGACATAGTTCTCAGTGCTATTCAGCAGGATCTGCTTGTAAATCTATTGTAAGTTGTGTCTGATAAGCCCAAGCTCCCGATCCCTCCCGCTTCCTCCCCCTCCCATCAGGCAGCCACAAGTCTTTTCTCCAAGTCTATGATTTTCTTTTCTGAGGAAATGTTCTCTGAGTTCATTGTTAACCAGTCATTCCTCCCCAAAATGTACCCGGCATACCACTATACTTAGATTAAAGACGTTATGTCAAGTTAAACGCCTTAAAATTCAAGGAATACATTTGATTCTAAGCCTATACACACTTTTTAAAAATTTTAAACTTTATCTTGGAGATATATATATATATACCAGTATAAATAATTTATTTTTCATTTACTTTAAGTTTTATTAAAGCAGAGTTGCTGTACACTGTTTCTTCAATTTCTGAATTTTCAGTGGAGGCATCAGCAGCGTCTGGCACACTCACATGGTTTTGAGTCACATCTTCACAGCTTTTTCCTCTTGCAAGCCTCGAAGTCCACGCCCCTTAAACAGAGGCTCCCCAGTTCCCCTTTCCCTCCAGCCTCTGTCAACCACCGTTCTACTTCCTCTCTCGAGGAACCTGACCACCTGGGAACCGCATCTTCGTGGAATCACACAGTGCTTGTCCTGCTGGGTCTGGCTTGTTTCACTAGCATCAGGGCCTTGATGATTGTCTGGGTTGCAGCGCGTGACAGGACTTCCACCCCTTTCCAGGCTGAATCCTCTGCCGTCATAAGTACACGCCTCATTTCCTTTGTCATTTCAGCACCATTGAACGCTAGGGTTGCTTCCACCTTGCGGCCATCGTGGAGAAGGCTGCTCTGTTCTTGGATGTGCAAGCATCCCTTGGAGATCCTGCTGTCAGTTATTGCGGAGACGTACTCAAACGAGAACCATAGAGGAATTCTTTTCTAGCTCTTGAGGAAACCCCGCATCGTTTCTCATAAGGGCTGCATTATTTCACTCTCCGCCCACCGTGCATAAGGCTTCCAATTCATCCACATCCTTTCCAACACTGGGTGTTTTCTGGAGCTTGTTCCTGTGTTTTTGTTTCGAATGGATGTCAGCGGGATCTCCGTGTGGTTTCAGCTTGTGTTTCCCCAGAGATCAGTGAGGTTGGGGATCTTCTCATGTGCTTGCGTCCGTTTGCAGATGATCTTTGGAGAAATAACTGCCCTGGTACTTGGCTCGTTTTCAGTGGGACTGTTTGTTTGTTTGGAAGCTGTAGGGATAGGCCATGTACTCTGGATATTGTCCCATATCAGACATCACATTAGGTCTTTCTACACAGAACTCCAAATCATGCACTTGGAGACTAGACTTGTGGTTGCCAAGGGGGAGGCGGAGGGAGCGGGATGGACGGGGAACTTGGGGATAGCAGATGCAGATTCTTGCCTTTGGGATGGAGCAGCCATGAGTCCTGCTGTGTAGCACTGGGAACTATATCGAGTCGCTTATGATGGAGCATGGTGATGGGAGAAAAAGAATCTACACATGTATGTGTAACTGGCTCACCATGCTGTGCAGGAGAAAATTCACAGAACCCTCTAAACCAGCTATGTTGAAACATAAAAGAAACTCCTCATGCACAGGAGTCCACTTGCAGAAACACACATTAGAGGGAAATGTTCATTGCAGAATACACATTACTGACAATTTAAAATAAAAAGGACGTTGAGCGTGGTTTCAAGGGCTTGTTGACCTTCTGTTTATCGTCCTTGGAGAAATGTCTATTCAGGTCTTTTGCCCATTTTTCAACTTGCATGTTGGCGTTTTTGCTCTTGACTTGTCTAAGTTGTTTGTCTATTTTAGAGATTAAGCCCTTGTCAGTTGCATCATTTGAAACTATTTGCTCCCATTCTCTAAGCTGCCTTTTTGGGTTCTCGTGGGTTTCCTTTGCTGTGCAAAAGCTTGTCAGTTTGATTAGGTCCCAGGGTTTATCTGTGCTTTTCTTTCTGTTGCCTTGGGAGACTGACCTGAGGAAACATTAGTAAGGCTGATGTCAGAGGATGTTTTGCCTCTGTTCTCTCCCAGGAGTTGGATGCTGTCTTGTCTTACATTTAAGTCTTTGGGCCATTTTGAGTTTATGTTGGTACATGGTGTGAGGGTGTGTTCTAGTTTCATTGACTGCATGTAGCTGTCCAGGTTTCCCAGCAATGCCTACTGAAAAGACTGTCTTTTTCCCACTTTATGTTCTTGCCTCCTCCGTCAAAGAGGAATTGACCATAGGTGTCGGGGTTTCTTTCTCGGTTCTCTATTCATTTCCATTGGTCTGTCTGTCTGTCTCCTTTGGTACCACTACCACACCGTCTTGATGACTGGGGCTTTGTAATATGGCCTGAAGTCTGGAAGAGTTATGTATCCTGCTTGGTTTTTGTTCTTCAGAATTGCTTTGGCCATTCTGGGTCTTTTGTGGTTCCACATAAATTTTTGGAGTATTTGTTCTAGTTCTGTGCAAAATGTCATGGGTAATTTGAAAGGGATTGCACTGAAGCTGTAGATTGCTTTGGGTAGTACGGCCATTTTGACCATATTAATTTTTCCAACCCAGGAGCATGGAATATCTTTCCATTTCTTTGCATCTTCCCTCCTGCACTGTTGGTTGGAATGGTGGCTGCTACAACCACTATGGAGAACAGTATGCAGGTACCTTAGAAAACTATACATAGAACTACCATAGGACCCAGCCATCCCACTCTTGGGCACATATCCAGACAAATCTCCCCTTAAATGTTCATTGCAGCTCCCTTCCCAATAGCCAAGACATGGAATCAACCCAAATGTCCATCGACAGACAATTGGATTAGGAAGCGGTCGTGTATATATACACAATGGAATACTACTCAGCCATAAAAAAGAACAAAGCAATGCCATTTGCAGCAACATGGGTGGAACTAGACTCTCATCCTGAGTGAAGTAAGTCAGCTAGAGAAAGACAAATACCATATGATACCACTTATCTCTGCAATTGAATATACGGCACAAAGGAAACTTTGCACAGAAAAGAAAATCTTGGACTTGGAGAGTAGACTTGTGGTTGCCAAGAGGGTAGGGGAGGGACTGGGAGGGACTGGGAGCTTGGGGGTAAATAGATGCAGAATGCTGCCTTTGGGGTGGATGAGCAATGGGATCCTGCCTTGTAGCCCTGGGAACTCTGTCTAGTCACTTAAGATAGAACTTTTAATGTGAGAAAAAAGAATGTATACATGTAAGTGTAACTGAGTCACCATACTGCACAGTAGAAAAAATATACACATAAATAAAAGATAAAAAATAATAAAATAAAATAAAATGAAAAGGAAGTAACATAAACGTCTCTCTAGAGAAGATTCCACAAGTAAACTGGGGCTTGTCTTCATGTTTAAAACTATTGAAATGAAATGAATGAACGAGACCATGGAAGGACCGGGAAGGGAGGTCAGCATCCTGCACAGCACATTGTGAATTAGGGCTGGAGAGCTGGCAACACCCCTGAGCCAGGAGAGTCTAAGCGCCCCACTGACCTTGCCAGGTGAAAGCGCACTGCCTCAGCACCCTCCAGCGTGAGTCACTAGGGCCGCCAGAACTAATTAACACAAGGCCGGGGACTCAGAGCAGCAGGAGTTTCCACTCTCACACGTCTCGAGTACAGACGTCCAAAACCCGGAGGTCAGCAGGGCCAGCTGCCCGTGACGGCTCTGGGAGGACCTTCTTCCCCGCCTCTTCCTGGCCTCTGGAGGCTCCTGCTGTCCTTGGCCTTCTGTTCCCTCTTGCTCCATCCCGGCAGTCTCTGCCCAGTCTCCCCAGGACCTTGCTCCTTGTGTCTTTGGGTGTCCGTGTCTCTGAGGCCTCTCCTCTTCTCATCAGGACACCAGCCATGGGACTTAGGGCCCACCCCGCCCAGCAAGATGGCATCCTGACCAGTTCACTTAGGAAGACCCTATTTCCAAAGAAGCTCACATCCTGAGCTTCTGGGTAGACATGTCTTGCAGGGACACACTGGTCACCTCAGTACCGTGATCTCCCATGTGCTCCAAGGGGACTGTGGTTCTGCGGCTGCCGAGAGCAGTGTTCCATCTGTGCCAAGGGGGTCCCCGTGGGGGATATTTTAAGTCTGTTCTCACATATGACTCTATCGTGCATCTGCGTGATTTATCAGCTGCAGAGAGACGTATGGAAATTACCAACCAGGATTTGGATGTATGCATTTGTGTTTAATTCTACCAGTTTTTACTTTACACATTTAAAGTTTCTATCAGTTGTATACAAATGTTAAAGTTGCCCATGATCCAGTTGAATGGAAAAGTTTCATTTTAAAATGTCCCATTATGAATAAAGGTTTTCTCCTGAACGTTACTTTGTCTTATTGAGTGATGCCTGCCTTCTTTCTCTTAGCGTGTTTGCAATACAGCCTTTACAATTTTTATTTACATACCCTCTATATTTTTGTATTAAACATATATAGGCTTTGTACTTTGCTCTTTGATTTCTAACTCAGATTAAGTAGTTTTAAATAGACGCATTTACTCTATCTGGATTGAGTGCAGGACTCCTTGAAGCACAGAAACATTTGCTGGTGCCCCAGAGAAATATTCCCTGCATATCAGCCCTCCTTACGCCATCCTGCACACGTGGGGAGGAGGGGCAAGGCCTGTGGACCGGGAGGTCACACCTGCTGCCTGGGGAGACCTTTCCAGGAAGCGGCTCTGGGTCCCTCTACGTTGTCTGTGTTTGTCTCCTCTTGGTTCCCCCAGGTTCCCTGATGGCCTTTAGGCTTCATGGCTCCCTGTCTTGGGTTGGGAGGTGGGTCAGGGGAAGACTGGCCACAGCATAGCAGCTTCCTGGGACCCAGAGAGTTGGGAGTCCCACTGCACTAGGAAGCCCAAGTGCCCTAATTGGCCATTTGTGACCTTGGCTCCCAGCTGTGCCAGGTGAAAAGCACCTTCCCCAGCAGAGTGGCCCCGTGGTGCAGGCACCTGAGCTGCCTCACAGATAATGGGACAGGACTTGGAGGGCAGCTGAGCTGAGCTCATCCCCTCCATTGCTTGCCCCACGGCCCAGGAGATCCCTGCCACAAACACCTGGCCAGACTCTCACTGGAATCCCTGGTGCCCTCTTTCTCCCCATTCTCACTCTCACCTCATGCACAGGGGGCCAGATGGGAAAGAGGCAGGGGTCCTTGGTGCCCACCGATTTTCAGGAGCTTAGGAGGCTCTGGGAGACCAGGTCCTGGCTGTGTGACCCAGATGAGGGATGACCCTCACCTGAAAAAGGTAAGGTCAAGGTAGCCACCCATCAGGGCTGCCAGGAGTTGAAGGAGACCGGTATGTGAGGGAGGCAGCGGGGTTCTGTCTGCAGGGAGCACTCAGTGCTTGTGCCCAGCACCCGGAATTACGTCCACTGTCTTGCCTTGGGAACCCTGACCTCAGCTTCAAGGTGGTTGAAAGCAGTGCCTCTTCAAATTAACCGGTAGACGAGTCCTCTGGGCAACTTGTTCAAGAGCAAGTTTGTTTTTTGGGTTTGTTTCTTTTGAGGGCTGCACCTGTGGCATATGGAATTTCTGAGGCTAGGGGCTGAATTGGAGCCACAGCAGCAGCCACATCAGCGTGCGATCTGAGCCATGTCTACGACCTGCACCACAACTCACGGTAATGCCAGATCCTTAACCCACTGAGCGAGGCCAGGGATCCAACTGGCATCTTCATGGATACAAGTCGGGTTGACCACCGGCTAAACCATAACTGGAACTTCCAATAGCACATTATGAGAGAGAAGGTGGGGTGGGGTTAGAGCTTCTGCATTTCTAACCAGCCACATTCTGACCACTAGTGAAGCTCCTGGTTCCTGGACCTCACTGTCAGTAAGGAGGATTAGCAATGAGTGTTAGAACAGGGGAAGCTCCACTGCAGAGGGTCACAACTGCCCAGCTGGCATCCATCCCCTTGAGCCCATTCCTTAGGATTGGATCAAAGGTCTGTGCATGTCATCGACGACCGGGGATGCCTGGTAATCTCAGCAGGCTGGAGATCCCTGCTTGTTGGTTGTTGAAAAAAGAAACAAAGAAGGTGGCTTCAGGGATGGAAATATCTATTTATGCTCCGCTTTTTTCACAAGGAGAACCTATGCAGGTGCTCCTTTATCAAGTTAAGGGATTTCCAGGAGAGATGGTTAGGTAATACAAACTCAAAACCTCAGTTCACCACAGAAAAATCTTCCTAGGCTGTGGGGGTGAACAGCTGGGCCACGCTGCCCCCACTGCGGGTGAATGAGCCCCGGGGCAGCCAGAATCCACTGGGGTACTACTAGGGGGATACAGAGCAGACCCCGTTCACCGCTCCACCCATGCTCCAGTCAGCACAGCCCCTTCAAAATCATCCTGGTTTATAACCGACTTCTATCTGAGGCAGAGCCATGCTCTGACCTTCTGAATGGTCTCTGCTGTGACAAACGCAGGGAGCAGAAAAGGCTAAGAGAATTCCAGAAGGAACAAGACCGAATCCCAGATCTCTCTACTTTCAAGTGGAAAAGGAGCATCCTGCCCAAAGGATGCAGCCCTGGAGGGAGGTGCAGTGTTTGGGGGGCAGGTCGCCAGTGACAACAATGGAGAGGACACTCCCGTCTCCTGAACGTGTCACAGCCCCCGTCCTACTTCTTCTCAGACTGCGGAGCTGGGCTCTCCCTTCCCATAATTTGGCAAAAGAGGCTGATCATTGGCAGGAAGCTCCTGAGAACCTCCAAGCTGCAGAGATCTCTGCTGACAGAAAGCCACCGTGGCCCAAGTGCAGGGGCAGTGATGCTGAGAGAGGGCTCGGGGTCTGCAGGGGACACAGGTAGCAAAGACCCACGTGTGCTCGTGAGGGCTTCCCTTTGCTCTCCTTCCAGACCGGGCTGGGGATGGAGGCATCATCAGGTCAAGACCTTGGGAGCAGGAGGTGCTCGACTACCATTTCTGAGATTGATGAATGAGTTCATAAGGCAGAGAGAGGGCAGGGTTAGATACCTAGGCAAAGAGTGGGCACAGCACAATTCAGCAGCACCCTCGAGGGGCAGGAGATCCCTTCTCTCAAAGGACACAGGTGGCTTCAACACCATTCAACACCGGAGGCTCTCAGCTCCGCAACCCTCCTCCACCCTGAGAGTGTGGGGTTTTCCCATTTGAAAAATCTGAGCTAAGCGCAGAGTCTCCCACTGAGTGCTGTGTGCATATTTATGAAGTAGGGAATCCAGGCAATGTTCTCCATTTCAGGCCAGTCTGAGCTCATCTGGAAGGAGGACTCGGCAGCTGGTGGTGTCTTGGTCAGGGTGCAATGGACACTGAGGCTCCCACTTCCCCAAGGGAAGGACAACCTGTGAGCTTGACCTGCTCCCTCGCACTGCCTCCCTCCTGCTCTCTGCACCTGTCGCCAGCTCAGGGCCATGACACCCCACCCAAATGGAACCCCCTCGGGGATGCCTCTGCAGGAGTTTGTGCTGGAGGGGTTTCAGGGTGGGCGGCAGACCCAGGCCCTGCTCTGTGCCCTCTTCCTGGCCCTGCACTTGGCGGGCGTCCTGGGGAACCTCACCATGATCATGGTCATCACCCTGGATGCCCGTCTGCACTCCCCGATGTACTTCTTCCTCAAGAACCTCTCCTTCCTGGACCCGTGCTACTCATCTGTCATCTACCCCAAGGCCCTGGCCAACTTCCTGTCCTCGTCCAAGGTCATCTCCTTTGGGGGCTGTGCCACCCAATTCTTCTTCTTCTCTGCGATGGGCACAACTGAGACTTTCCTCTTGGCCGTGATGGCCTATGACCGCTTCCTGGCCATCTGCAGCCCCCTGCAGTACCCTATCACCATGTGCCCATCTGCCTGTGTCTGCCTGGTGCTGGGCTGTACTGTGGAGGCTGCCTCAACTCTGGAATGCAGGCAGTCCTGACTTTCCTTCTGCCCTTCTGCAGCTCCAACCACATCGACCACTTCTTCTGCGATGTGCCCCCGCTGCTCCTGCTCGCCTGTGCTGACACAGCCATCAATGAGCTGGTCTTGTTTGGCATCTGTGGCCTCATCATCGTGGGCACCACACTCGGGGTCCTCATCTCCTGTGCCTACATCACCGTGACCATCCTGAGGATGCGCTCAGGCGCAGGCAGACACAAGCTCTTCTCCACCTGTGGCTCCCACATGACGGCCGTGTCCCTCTTTTATGGGACCGTCTTTGTCATGTACGCCCAGCCGGGCGCGGTGGAGTCCATGGAGCAGGGCAAGGTGGTCTCTGTCTTCTACACCCTGGTCATCCCCGTGCTCAACCCCCTCATCTACAGCCTGCGGAACAAGGAGGTGAAGGAGGCCCTGTGGATGCTGGGCCACAAGCTCACAGCCAAGTGATGGGGGCTCCTCCCCAAGTAGCAGGGCTTCTCCTCCTCTCAGGCTCTTATCTTCTTCTATCTCAAACCTTCTCTCCCCTTGTCCTCCTCCCTGTCCTTGTGCCCTTCCTCTTCCCCCTCCTCTTCCTTCTTTGTCTTCTGTCTCTCTCATTTACTCTTCCGTTATCCCATGAGTCTCCATAAGTATATTTTTGGACTTATACCATCCTAATCCAAATTTGAATGGAAAAAACACAGTCATTTTTTCTTGCACCTCTCGAAAATTATTACCATTATGAAAATTTTCATTGTACACTCAGGAATTGGTAGTACCTAGCAGAAGAGCCTTAACTCTCACCTGGATTTAATCAGAAAAACATGGCAGGTATGATATGGAATAGATATTCTGCAATACTATGAAAAAATGACTTTTCAAAACTCCACAGATTATAACATGTCTATGTTCCTTATATATCAGATTTGGGTGAAGGCGACTGGGCAATGATAGAACTGGTCTCTTGGTCCCATACACGCTTTGCATGCTGCTGCCACATAGAAGGTTCTCAGTACACATGTACTGTTGATTGTAATTTGAGGTCACTGGTAACCACTTATTCAATTCCACTATAGCCCTGGCATTGCTTTAGGTATGTTCATTATTTAGTGTAGAACAAACACCTTAAATGTGAAGACCATATTGTAGTTTGAATTCTGATGACTTGTTGAATTTCCCAAATGTGTAAAAATTTTAAATTGTTTTCTAAAATACTGCTTTTGTCGGAACTACTTTAAAGGTATATTTCAGCCGTGCAGTGTACATTCACCTTGTTGTGTAATAGATCTCCAGACCTGAAGTTTCACCGTTTTCTAAAATTGAACTGCACACCCTTCAACAACCCCCTCTTTCCCCTCAGTTCCACCTCCTGAGAACCAACACCTTACTAGCTGCCTCCATGAAAGTCCCTACTTCAGATACCTCCGATACGTAAAACATATAGGATTTGTCTTTTTGTGTCTGGTTATAGCGCTTGGCATAGTGTCCTCAGGATTCATCCATGTTACCCTCAAATGACGGTAGTTTCATCTTTTTACAAGTTGAGCACAATTCCATCCTATGTATTTTCCACAGTTTGTCTATTCATCCATCGATGACTATTTGGATGGCTCCTACCTTTTGCCATTGGTGAGTAATGCTGCTATGTATGTGCATATGCAATTATCTCTTATAGTTGCAGCTCCAAATTTTGGGTGATTATACACACAAACCTGTGACAACTGGATAGTGTAGTAAACACTTTTTAAGTTGAAGGGAACCTCCAAAGCACTTCCATAGTGTCTGTACCTAAATTGTGCATTCCCATCAACAGGGCAAGAATGCTCCAACTTCTCCAACTCCTAGTAAACATAGGAACTTTTTTTTTTTTAAAAAAGGATCCATCCTAATAATTGTGGAGGATTATGTCATTGGTTTTGAGTTTCATTTCGCAAATGAGAAATTATTCTTATGTATATATCCAAATACATATATTTGGTGCAGCATAAGGAAGTTTCAGGCCCAGGGATCAAATCTGAGCCTATGCAACCGCTGTGGCAGCACTAGATCCTTAACCCACGGACTGGGCCTCAGTCAAATCTGTACATCAGTAGCCACCCGAGGCTCTGCAGGGACAACGGCAAGTCCTTATCCCTCTGCATCATGGTCAGAACTCTGCATTTCCCCATGTATTCGTTGGCCACATGGAGATCATATTTAGAAAAATATGTGTGTATGTTCTTGGCAAAATTTCCATTGCATTATTGGTTTTTGATTGTAGGAGATCTTTTTATACTCTGATGTCAGGTATGAGATTTGGAAATATTTTCTCCAATCTCAGAGGTTGCTTTTTCACTCTTCTGAGGTCCCATAATGCCACGGACTTTTAATTGTAATGAGGTCACGGTTGAATATTTTTCATTTGACTTCTGTGCATCTGGGGTCATATTCAGGACATCGATCCAACAAGAACACATAACATTTCCAAAGATGCACACAGTCCATATAGAAGCAGCGAAACCAAAGCAAATATTAACAAATATGAAGGGATAAATGAACAACAATACAATAATAATAGGGGACATTAACCTCCACCTTTCATTAAGGGAAAGATCATCCAGATAGAAAATCAGTAAGGAAACCCTGCACTAAAGGATATACTGGGACAGATGGAATTCATTGATTTTTCACAGAATATTTTATCCAAAAACAGAAAAACGCACTATTTTGTCAGGTGCATAAGGAACATGCTCCAGGAGAGATCACATACTAGGCCACTAAACAATTCTCAATATCTTCAACAGAATCAAACTTTCATTAAGACGTTTTTCCTTGGAGTTCCCGTCGTGGTGCAGCAGAAATGAATCTGACTGGGAAACATGAGGTTGTGGGTTAGATCCCTGGCCTCAGTCAGTGGGTTAAGCACCTGGCATTGCTGTGGCTGTGATGTAGGCTGGGAGCTGTAGCTCCGATTTCACTCCTAGCCTGGGAACCTCCATATGCCATCAGCATGGCCCTAAAAAGCAAAAGAAAAGAAAATAGTGTGGAACTAGGACTCAAAAAAAGAAAAAAATCACCAAAAACACTAACAAAGAGACTCTACACCAGTTTCTCAACAGCTAATTGGTCCCCGAAGGAATCAAAGCGGCAATCAAAAAATACCTTGAAAGTGAAGGTGGATTGCTGACATCACCAGGGGAAAGCAAGCTGCCTCACCACCTTCCTGTGTCAGGCACAAGGGCTACCATAGCTAATTAACACAAAGTTGGGGACTCATAACAACAGGAAATGACACTCTCAGAGGTCTGGAGCATCGACATCCAAAATCAAGTTGTCAGCAGGTCTGCTGCCCATGAAAGCTCTAGGGAAAAAAAAAGGTGTATTCCTTGCTTCTTCCTGGCTTTTGGAGCCTCCTGGCAATCTGAGATTTTTTTTTTTTTGCTTTTCTTTTTTCTTTTTAGGGCCACACCTGTGGCATGTGGAAGTTCCCAGGCTAGGGGACAAATGAGCGCTGCAGCTGCCAGCCTACACCACAGCTCACAGCAATGCCAGATCCTTAACCCACTGGGCGAGGCCAGGGATTGAACCTGCATCCTCATGGATCCTAGTCAGGTGCATTAACTGCTGAGCCATGAAGGCAACTCCCCGAGCATTTCTTTCCTGTTGCTGCATCACTCCAACCTCAGCCCAGGCTTTCCATGCCCTTCCTTCTTGTGGCTTTATCTCTCTGTGCACAGCCCACTGGCCTCTTTAGCTTGACTGTCTGTAGTGGAGTCATTCACGCCCATGGTCACCAGCAGATGGTTGTGTTCTGGACATGGTTGTTGATCTGCTCCCTGTGGGGCCAGTAGGGACCTGACCTGCCTCTCTGATCCCAGCTCTCAAGGTCCCTCTCTCCCTGCTCAGGTGAACTTGGGGAGGGGCTAACAGTCAAGTCCTGGGGCTGCTGCTCTACCTTTGGTCCCTTAGAAATGCTCCCAGTCTCTCTAGATTTTTGTACCCCCTTTCTCATCTTTGGGCTCTCCAAATATTTCTAGCTTTGCCATACCTTACTGTATTCATCTCATACAATTTCTACTTTCAGGAGTCCCCAGGCTTCCACTCCAAAATGACATGCCTTCTCATCATTTCCAGCCATAACGCTGTCATCTCCCATTCTCATTTTCACCTCTCTTATTTGCCACCCTCCCTCTTCGTCCTCATTTCCTCTTCTTCCTTCCTCCCTCCCTCCTTCCTCCCCTCTCCCTCTCTCTTTTTATTTTCCCTCAGTACCAGGGTTTTCAGAAGAATTACCTTGTGTCTTCTACTGTCTTCATTTACATTTCTAAAGGAATTGGAAAAACACAATCTGTATCTATACAAGGGTAAATACATGATCATTTGGTGAAATTGCTTGGTGTAAAGAGTGAGGAGTCAGTGGCTCTTTGTAGAAGAGCATTAGTTCTGACTTTGAATAAGTCAGATAAACTCCTCCAAGAGTAGGTGGGTAATTGCTCCAACAATCTTAAAGAAAATGATTTTTAATGCTCTCTAGGTTACCTTTGTGTCTGTGCTACGTACATTCCAGGTTGTAGTGAGGACCACTGCTCAGGGCTACAAGTGCTTTATTTGCTCTGTTCATCTCGTATGATGCTTTGCATGCTACAGCCACCCAGTAGGGTCTCAGGTCACATGGCCTGGCTGGATATGGAAATCTTAGTTACACATGTCGTACCTCTAGTTTATTGTGTTTAAGTGGAGAATAAACACCTTGACTTTCAAGACCATATTGCAATTTTGATGCTGATTCTGGTCTAATGTTTAAAACTTTCGACATTTTTCCTGTGTGAAAAAATTGCTTTTTCTGTTCTGACTAATTTCGAGTGTACACTTCAGTAGCTTGTAGAGCATTCACGTTGTTGTGTCTCAGATCTCCAGAACTTTCTCATCTTGCAAAACTGGAACTCCATGTGTCTTAAACAGCAGCTTCCTAGTTCCCTGTTACATCCACCACCGGCAACCACTGTTCAGCTTTCTGTCCCGATGAATGTGACTGCGTTAGAACCCCAGAGAAGTCACACAGACCGTACGTGTCTTTTTGCTTCTGGTCGTTTCACTCAGCACTATGCCTCCAAAGCTCATCCATGTTGCAGGATGTGACAGGAGTCCCATCCTTTTTCATGGCTGGATAATATTCCATCATGTCTATGTGCAGGTTTTGTTTACCTTACGCCCACCAGTGAACACTTGCGTTGCCTCCACCTTTTGACTGTATTGAAAAATTCTGCTAAGAACATGGGAGTTCACTTACCTCTTGCTTCCTATTTCATTTTTCCTTGTTTTTTTTTTGGGGGGGGTACACAGTCAAACATGTGATTACTGGACTACACACTAATTCTTTTCCATTTTGAGGGGTATGCTATATCATGTTCCAGAATGGCTGACCATTTTATATACCTCCCAATGGTGCAATACCATTCCACTTTCTCCAAGTCGATCAACATATGTTCCTTTCCTTTTGATGGTGGCCATCATAATGATTGTGAAGTAGTATCTCTTTCTTGGTTTCTCGTCCCTAACGATTAGTGACTTTGAGCATCTTCTGATGTGTTTGCTGGCAATTTGTAGAGCATCTTTAGAGCATCTTTAGAGACACAACTTCAAGAAATCTGGGAGTTCCCGTCGTGGCACAGTGGTTAACGAATCCGACTAGGAACCATGAGGTTGCGGGTTCGGTCCCTGGCCTTGCTCAGTGGGTTAACGATCCGGCGTTGCCGTGAGCTCTGGTGTAGGTTGCAGATGCGGCTCGGATCCCGCATTGCTGTGGCTCTGGCGTAGGCTGGCAGCTACAGCTCCGATTCGACCCCTAGCCTGGGAACCTCCCTATGCTGCAGGAGCAGCCCAAGAAATAGCAACAACAACAACAACAACAACAAAAAAGACAAAAAAAAAAGAAATCTGAAGATCGTTAATTGTATTATTGGTCTATTTAATCGTAGAGATTCTTTATATATCCTGAATTTCATTGCCCTCCTATCAGATGTAAGATATGCAAACACTCCTTCCACCTCAGAAGTTGCTTTCTCACACTGTTATTTAAGTCCTTTTCTGCACTGATTTCTCACTGCTGATGGCACTTCCTGTTAGTGGTTTCCTCAGAGCATTCCACACCGGTTTTTAATCGTTTCTGGGAATACACTATCTATTACGGATATGACCCCCATCAGACATAGCAGTTACAGATGTGTTCTCCCATGCCACAGGCTGGCTTTCCACGTGGCTATTTACATCTCGAATGCACAGAGTTTTAAGTCTGTTAGAGTCCCATGCGTCTCTTTCCACTTTTGTGTCCCATGCTTTTGGAGTCACAGCCAAGCAATCACTGCCAAATCCAAGGTCATGGAGTTTTTCTCCTGTTTTCTTCTAGGAGTTGGAGAGATTTAGGTCATGCATTGATGTTTCAAATCCGCTTTGAGTTCACTTGTTCACAATGCATGGTAAGGGACCAACATTATACTTCTGCATATGAGCAGCCACTTTCCCAGTGCCATTTGTCGAGGGCTGCCTATTCCCAGTGAGGTGTCTTGGCACGCATGTTGAAGCTCATTTGACTATATCTATGAAGGTTCCTTTCCGAGCTCTCTACTGGCTCCACTGCTTTATAAGTATGTCTTTGTCCCACTACCACCCTGTCTGGATTAGTGGAGCTTTGTAATATTTTGAAACCATAAAGTGGAATTCTCTGTGGCACTTCTGGGTTAAGGACTGGAATTGACCCTGCAGGGGCTCTGGTCCCTGCTGTGGTGCAGGGTCAGTCCCTGGCCCAGAAATGTCCACATTTTGCAGGCACAGCCACAAACAAAGGAAAGGGAAAGAAAAACAGAAGAAAGAAATCAAGAAGTCTGAGGCCTGCACTTTGGCTCTTCATTTTCTTTTCTTTGTTTTCTTTTTCCTTCTTTTTTCTTTTTTCCTTTTCTTTTCTTTTCTTTTCTTGGTCTTTATGTGGCTGCATCCATGTCATATGGAATTTTCCAGGCTAGATGCCGAATTAGAGCTACAGCTGCCGGCGGCACCACAGCTACCACAACTCGGGATCTGAGCGGGGTTGGCAACCTAAACCACAGCTGGCCAGCAATGCCTAATCCTCACCAAGTGAGCGAGGTCAGGGACTGAATCTGAGTCTTCACGGATGCTACTTGGCTTGTTACTGCTGAACCACAACAGGGACTCCTGTTCTTCTTTTTCCACGTTGTTTTAGCTCTTTGTGATCCCCGGAGGCTCCATACGAATTTGAAAATGAACTTTTCATTTTCTGCAGAAAAATGAGACTGTGGGTTGTGATGAGGCTTACACTGCATCTTCGGTCACATTGGGAAGTGCCGGCATCTTCCCAATCAGGCACGAGGGATGGTTTTCCTTCATGAAGGTTCCCTGTAATTTCGCTCAGCTGTGTTTTTACTTTTACATCTATTGAGCTTTTTTCACCCTTGGTTAAGTTGGGTTTTTTGGTTTTTTTTTTGTCATTTTTCCATTTCTTGGGCCACTTCGGTGTCATATGGAGGTTCCTAGGCTAGGGGTCGAATCGGAGCTGTAGCTGCCAGCCTACGCCAGAGCCACAGCAACGCAGGATCCAAGCCACATCTGCAACCTACACCACAGTTCACGGCAATGCCGGATCATCAACCCACTGAGCAAGGGCAGGGATCGAACCTGCAACCTCATGGTTCCTAGTTGGATTCCTTAACCACTGTGCCACGTTGTATTGTATTCTTTTTGATGTCTTTGTAAATGGAGCTGCTGTATTAATTTCCTTTTGATATTATTCATTGATAGTACATAGCAATGGTCTCAGTTTTGATGTATTGATTTTGTATATGACACTTTGCTAATTTTATGATTTCTTAGACTTTTCACAAGCCTTAAGGTTTTCTGTGTAGCAAGTCATCTGTAAACACGATATTTTTACTTCTTTTAGACTTTGGACCTCCCTTTTTTAGAGCATGCATAGTTACTCTTGCCAGGACCCCAGTATTATGCTGAGAAGAGTAGAGAGCAGGTATTCTTACGTTGTCCTGAGAACTAAAGGAAGATCTTTCTCTTACTAGTGAACATGATCTTAGCTGAGGGCTTTCATGTATGGACTCCATTAAGGGGACGGACTTTCTTCCATTTGCACTGTGCCCTTGGTATATTTTGTAATGACAGAGTGCTGAAGTTTTCTGAATTTGATCTGCATTCGTTGAGATGATCATGGCTTTCCCCCATTATTCCCTTAATGTGCTGGATGCTGAATTGACTGATTTCCGAAACATCACCTGTTCTAATGGTAATTACTCCATACTAGGCAGTAATGCTAGTTAGTCTCTCTCCTCCACTTATGTATGTATAGGAGGCATATAATGATTGACTGTCTTCAAAAATGTCTTGAGCTGTAGGAGAGAAAATAAATGGCTTTCTCTATCACCTTGACTCAAATGTCACAGAAAGAAATCCCTCACACTTTCACATACTCTTAACCTTCGCTCCTGGCTCCACCCACATGTGGGCTCCTGTCAAACCCCAACTCCCCACCCTCCACCCCCCAGCCCCCATCCCCCATCCCCCACCTCCAGGCGGTGAGATACATTGATGGACAGGGCCCCGCTTCCACTTTGCCTCTTGTCAGCCCACCTTCAACACAATCACCAAGACATTTGTTTAAAATAAGCATTAAAATCCGTGGTCAGACACTCCCCTAGTGACTCTGACGTCAGCAGGAATGCCCTTGGCTCAAGCAGCTCAGGCCAGACAAGCAGTGCCTCTCAGACAGGAGCCAGGTCCGTGGTCTGAGGCCAATGCGGTGGTTCCACCTGGCACCGATGTTCCTGGGGGCCCTGCTCCATCACACCAGAGGCAGGGATGATGTTGTCACTGCGACAGGACACAGACCCCCAGCCCCAGCCACCACCTTTCTCCCCTCGCAGTGGAAGACAGGAAGTATGAACGTTTACACTAATCCTACGCATTCATAGATACAGGACAAGACACTAAAATAAAACCAGCTCCTGGAACTCACCGCCACCCAGACCACGAGAAAGAAACTGACTCAATCCCAATTCCCGCCTTCCAAAAGGAAACATTACCATCACTCTAAAATCAACACGATTAATTCTTCATAGGATTTCTATACAGTGGAACAAACAGACTCTAGCATTGGAAGCACCGTCTCAACGAATATGCAGAGGAACTCTGAAATAGAAGAAAGAGCAAAGGAGATATCTCCTGACAAAAACTCAAGATTCCTTTTAGGCTACACAATTGAAACTGTACATTGGTCAAATAGCTAATAGAATAATAAGCAACAAGGCTCACAAGGCAGAAAATGCTTTGAAAAGTTAATAGAAGTCGCTGGCAACTCGGAAATGCAAATAAGAATTAGACAGCTTAGAGGGCAAACAGGCACATGACAAAATGCTCAACATCGCTAATTATTAGAGAAATGCAAATCAAAACTACTCGGAGGTACCACCTCACACCTGTTCAAACGGCCATCAGTAGCAAGTCAACAAATAACAAATGCTGGAGAGGGTGTGGAGAAAGGGGGTACCCTCCTACACCGTTGGTGGGAATGTAAATGGTACTGCCACTATGGAAAACAGTATCCAGGTACCTCAGAAAACTCTATATGGAACTACCATATGACCCAGAAATCCTACTCTTGGGCTTATAGCTGGTGAAAACGTCCCTTGAAAAAGATGCATGCACCTGTATGTTCATTGCAGCACTAGTCACAAGAGCCAAGACATAGGAACAAGCTAAATGTCCATCGACAGATGAATGGGTTAAGAAGATGTGCTACATATACACAATGGAACACTACGCAGCCATAAAAAAGAACAAAATGATGCCACTTGCAGCAACGTGGATGGAACTAGAGACTCTCAAACTAAGTGAACTAAGTCAGCAAGAGAAAGACAAATACCATATGCTATCGCTTATATCTGGAATGTAACACATGGCACAAAAGAAATTTTCTACAGAAGAGAAACTCAAGGACTTGGAGAACATGACTTGTGGTTGCCAAGAGGGAGGGGAAGGGAGTGGGATGGACCAGGAGCCTGGGGTTAATAAATACAAATCATTCCACTTGAAGTGGATAAGTGGTGAGATCCTGCTCTATAGCACAGGGAACTATATCTAGACACTTTTGATTGAGCATGACAAAGGATAATATGAGAAAAAGAATGTGTATATGGCAATATGTAGGTATGACTGGGTCACTTTGCTGAATACTAGAAAATAGATCACTGTAAACAACCTCTAATGGGAAAAATAAAAATCATTTAAGAAACAGGAAAAAAAATTAGAAAAGTACGAATTTAACCTACCTATAAAAATGGGAAAGAGGGAAATAAGGGGGAAAACAAAGACTCCTACACGGCTGGTGGTATTTCATCGGCACAATCATTTTGAGAGAAAATTGCCCAGAGAAGTGCACACATGAGGAAGAATTTTCCATGATGAAGTTGCTCAGCAAAACCAGCGAAATGCCTGAAGGACTTAGAGCAAGAAGAAATCAGCCAGCTGTGGCTCTGGAAGTTACAGGTGTAGACACCCCTGTAGTAGCTTCTAGAGCCATGGGAAGGGAATGGAGGGATTGCCATGGGACCGTCTGTGCCCACCATGGTCACTGGAGCAGCTTAGAGTTGCTGCAGGACCTCATAGCCACGACTTTTGAAAGGAGAAGGATTTGCATTTACACTTGAGCAGAGTAATCGAATGGCAAGAATGAAGAAAGATGGAATGTGAAAGGAGACTCCACGACATCAGATTTATATGAAAATTAATGAAGTTGAGGGAAAATTAGTGGATTCCTCAGGAATCCACTTCTAGATGCACACTTTAGAGAGGAGAAATTTTCCATTACATAATATTCATTATTCAAAAAAATAATAATAAACCTGAATTAACCGAAATGTCTCCCTCAAGAAGATTCCACCAGTAAGTGGGTATGTTTTCATGTTGAAAACCAGTGAAATGAAATGAATGCACTGGACAGCGGAAGGACAGGGAAAGGCGGTCAGGATCCTGCACAGTATATTTTGACCTAATGCCACAGAGGTGATCCAGCCCTGAGACAGGAGAGGGAAGGTGCGCTGCTGACCCTGCCAGGTGAAAGCACACTGCCTCACCGCCCTGCAGTGTGAGTCACTATGGCCGCCACCGTCAAGTCACACAAAGTGGATGATTCATGGCAAAAGGAATTCACATTCTCACAAGGCTGGAAGGTCGACGTCCAAATTCAGGTGGCCAGCAGGGCCAGCTGCCCATGACAGCTCTAGGAAAACCTTCTTCCTTGCCTCTTTCTGGCCTCTGGAGGCTCCTGGTGTCCTTGGCCTTCATTTTCCTGTTGCAAAATCACTGCTAACCCCACCCAGTCTCTCCATGCCCTTCTTCCTTGTGTCTTTGAGTCTCTGTGTCTCAGTGACCTTTCCTCTTCTGATCAGGACACAAGCCATTGGAGTTATGGTTCAGCTAATTCAGCAAGCCTAATGCTCACCAATTGGTTGGGAAAGACACTATTTCTAAAGAAGGTCACATTCTGAGTTTCTTGGTAGACAGGTTTTGGAGGGAGACCCTGGTCTCCTTACTACCATGAGGTTCCATGTGCTCCAAGGGGATTTATGTTCCGTGGCTGCTGCGTGTAGCATTCCATCTGTGCCAAGGAGGTCTGTGCAGTTCATATTTTGAACCAACTCTAACAGAAGACCACAATATTTCCATTTGTTTTTTCAATTACAGAGAGAAGTATATTGTAAAATATCAACCATGATTTGGATGTTTGCACTTCATTTGCATTCTTTCCGTTTTTAATTTACAAATTTTAAATCTTTGTTATTGTGTACACCTCTACTTTTTTAACTTTTATTTCTTTTTCTGCTCTACAGCATGGTGACCCAGCTACACATACATGTATACATTCCTTTTTCTCACATTACATATTCCATCATAAGTAACTAGACATACTTCCCAGTGCTACACAGCAGGATCCCATTGCTAATCCACTCCAAAGGCAATAGTCTGCACCTATTAACCCCAAGTTCCCAGTCCATCCCACTCCCTCCCCTACCCTCTTGGCAACCACAAGTCTATTCTCCAAGTCCATGAGTTTCTTTTCGGTACATAGGTTCCTTTGTGCCACAAATTAGATTCCAGATATAAGTGGTATCATATGGTAATTGTCTTTCTCTTGCTGACTTACTTCATTCAGGATGAGAGTCTCATCATTCATTTTGCCATAAATGCCATCATTTTATTCTTTTTTATGGCTGAGTAATATTCCATTGTGTATATATACCACATCTTCCTTATCCAATCAACTGTTGATGGACCTTTGCGTTGTTCCCATGTCTTGGCTCTTGTGAATAGTGCTGCAATGAACATACACGTGCATGTGCCTTCTTAAAGGAAATCTTCATCCAGCTATATGCCCAAGAGTGGGATGGCTGGGTCATATGCTAGTTCTATGTACAGATTTCTAAGAGGTACCTGCATATCGTTTTCCATAGTGGTTTTACCAGCTACATTCCCACCAACAGTGCAGGAGGGTTCCCTTTTCTCCACACCCTCTGCAGCAATTGTTATTTGTGGACTTATTAATGAACTAGAAAATATAAGGAGGGGCCAAGAAAAACTAGAAAATTCATTTGCAGTGATACAAACTGAGCCAAAGGCAACAAAGACCAGAATGTATAATGCTGAGCAATGAATTAGTGACATGGAAGATAGAATAGTGGAAATCACCCACTCAGGACTGCTGACAGAAAAGCAAATAAAAAACCATGAAAGCAATATCTGAAACCCATGGGATAATATAAAGTGGGCCAAACTACGTATAATAGTTATTCCAGTAGGTGAAGAAAATGCAAAGGGGATTGAAAATATATTTGAAGAATTTATGGCTGAAAACTTTCCACATCTAAAGGATGCTGATATCAAGATACAGGAAGCACAGAGGGCCCCAAACAAGTTGAACCCAAATAGAACCACACCAAGATATATCATACCAAAAATGGCAACAGTTAAAGATAAAGAGAGGATTCTAAAGGCAGCAAGAGAAAAGCAAACTGTTAATTACAAGGGAACCCCAATAAGCCTATCAGCTCATTTCTCTACAGAAACCCTACAGGCCAGGAGGGAGAGGAAAGGTATATTTAAAGTACTGAAAGGACAAAATCTGCAACCTACAATACCCTATCCAGCAAGAATATCGTTTAAAATTGAAGGGGAAATAAAGAAATTCTCCAACAAACAAAAGCTAAAAGAGTACAGCAATCTGAAACCCACTCCAAAAGAAATACTGAAAGGGCTTCTCTAACTTTAAAAATAAAAAAGGAAGAACTAGGATGGAGGAAACCACACTTGGAAAGCAGTCACTTAATGAAGCCAGCATACAGATCTAAACACAAAGATGTTAAAAAAAAAAACAGACATCAAAATCATACAATGTGGACAAGGGAAGACAGAAAGAATAGATTCTTTTTTATTTTAATGATGTGCTTGAGCCTATATGAGTATCAGGCTAAAGCAAGCAGATACAGGAAGGGGTTAACCTACTTTAAAAACAGGACAACCACAAATCAAAACCAAACATTACATTCACAAAAACTGAAAAGAAAAGTCCTCAAGCGTAAAATAAATGGAAACCATCCAAACAAAAAAAGAAAAGAGGAAAAGAGAAACACAGAATCAACTGGAAAACAAGGTTGAAAGTGGCAATAAATACATATCTATCAGTAATCACCTTAGATGGTCAATGGACTGAATGCTCCAATCAAAAGACACAGACTGGCAGATTGGATAACAAAGCAAAAACCGTCAATCTGCTGCCTACAAGAAACTCACCTTAGGGCAAAGGACACATATACATTGAAAGTGAGGGGAGGGGAAAAGATGTTTCAGGCCAAAGGACAAGACAGGAAAGCTGGAGTTGCAATACTCATCTCAGACAATATAGACTTAAAACGAAGGCCATAAAGAAAGACAAAGGATGGACACTATTTAATGGCTAAAGGATCCATTCAAGAAGAGATATTACAATCATCAATATATATGCCCCCAATATAGGAACACCCAGATACCTGCAACAAACACCAGCAGGCATAAAAGGAGAAATTGATGGGAATACAATCATAGCAGGAGACTTTAACACCACACTCACATCAGTGGACAGATCCTCTAGACAGAAAATCAATAAAGCCACAGAGACCCTAAATGCCATGACAGAAAAGTTAGACTTAATCGACATTTTCAGGACATTACATCCAAAAAATCAGAATACACATTCGTCTCAAGTGCACATGGAACATTCTAAGAACGGATCACGTACTGGGGCACAAAGCTAACCTCAACAAATTTAAGAGTATAGACATTATTTCAGCTATCTTCTCTGACCACAATGGCATGAAACTAGAAGTCAACCACAGGAAAAGAATGAGAAAAAACCTACGACATGGAGACTAAACAACAGGCTACTGAAATAACCACTGGGTCAATGAGGAAATCAAGAAGGAAATTAAAAAATACCTCGAGACAAGTGATAAGGAAGACACAACCACTCAAAATCTATGGGATGCTGCAAAAGCAGTGCTCAGAGGGACGTGCATAGCAATACAGGCCTTCCTCAAAAAAGAAGAAGACTCTCAAATCAACAACTTAACTCACCACCTAAATGAAGCAGAAAAAGGACAACAAAAAAACCCCTAAAGTCAGCAGAAAGATGGAAACCATAGAGATCAAAGAGGAAATCAATGAAATAGAGATTCAAAAAACAATAGACAAACTCAATCAATCAAGAGCTGGTTCTTGGAAAAGGTAAATGAAAATGGCAAACCTCTGGCTACACTCACCAAGAAGACGAGAGCAAAAAACCCAAATAACCAAAATAAGAAATGAAAAAGGAGAAGTCACAATGGACACTACAGAAATACAAAGAACCATGAGAGAATACTATCAACAATTATATGCCAACAAATTGGACAACCTAGAAGAAATGGACAGCTTGCTAGAGACTTACACCTGCCAAAACTGAATCAAGAAGAAATAGATCCACGGAACAGACCGATCACTAGAAATGAAATTGAATGTGTCATAAAAACATTCCTTTCAAAGAAAAGCCCAGGACCAGATGGCTTCACAGGCAAATTCTACCAAACATACAAAGAGGAACTTATACCCATCCTTAAACTTTTTCAAAAGGTTGAAGAAGAAGGAACACTCCCAAAGACATTCTATGATGCCACCATCACCCTAACTCCAAAACCAGACAAAGATGCCACCAAAAAAGAAAACCATAGGCCAATATCTTTGATGAATATGGACATGAAAATTCTCAACAAAATTTTAGCCAACCGAATCCAACAACATATCAAAAAGATCATGCACCACGACCAGGTGGGATTCATCCCAGGTACACAAGGATGGTTCAACATATGCAAATCAATCAACACCATACACCACATTAGCAAAAGAAAAGTCAGAAACCACAAGATCATCTCAATACATGCCAAAAAAGCATTTGACAAAGCCCGACATCCATTCATGATAAACACTCTCACCAAAGTGGCTATAGAGGAAACTTTCCTTAACATAAAGCCATTTATGACAAACCCACAGCAAATGTGATACTCAAAGGAGAAAAGCTGAAAGCCTTCCCACTGAAATCTGGAACAAGACAAGGACGCCCACTCTCACCACTCTTGCTCAACATAGTACTGGCAGTCCCAGCCACAGCAATCAGACAAACAAACAAACAAACAAAAAGGCATCCAAATAGGAAGAGAAGAGGTAAAACTGTCACTGTATGCAGATGATGTGATACTAGATATAGAAAAGCCTAAGGACTCAACCCCAAATTGACTTGAACGGATCAACAAATTCAGCAAAGTAGCAGGATAGAAGATTAACATTCAGAAGTCAGCCGCATTTCTCTATACTAACAATGACATATTAGAAAAGGAATACAAAAATACACTACCTTTTAAAACTGCATCCCAAAATGTCAAATACCTGGGCATACACCTGACCAAGGAGGTGAAAGACGCATATGCCGAGAACTATAAAACATTAATCAAAGAAGTTAAAGAAGATGTAAAGAAATGGAAAGATGTTCCATGCTCCTGGGTTGGAAAAATTAATATGGTCAAAATGGCCATACTACCCAAAGCAATCTACAGAGTCAATGCAATCCCTGTCAAACGACCCGTGACATTTCTCACAGAACTACAACAAGCAATCCAAAAATTTATATGGAACCACCAAAGACCCAGAATTGCCAAAGCACTTCTGAGGAACAAGTTCCAAGCCAGAGGCATAACTCTCCCAGACTTTAGACAATATTACAAAGCCAGTCATCAAGACAGTGTGGTACTGGTCCCAAAACAGACATGCAGACCAATGGAACAGAATAGGGGACCCAGAAATAAACCCTGACACCTATGGTCAATTCCTCTTTGACAAAGGAGGCAAGAACATAAAATGGGGAAAAGACAGTCTTTTCTGCAAGCCTTGCTGGGAAACCTGGACAGCAGCATGCAAGTCAGTGAAACTAGAACACACCCTCACACCATGCACCAAAATAAACTCAAAATGGCTCAAAGACTTAAACATAAGACAAGACAAACTCCTGGAAGAGAACATGGGCAAAACATTCTCTACACCTATATTTTTATCATCACTCCATTGGTTTACACATTGTCATGACGAAATGTCCCTTTATAAGCAAACGTTTTCTCCTGAAATCTATTTTGCCTAATGATTGTTGAGCTACAACAGCCTTGTTTTGCTTATGATGTCTGTGATACAAGTATCTCTAGCTGTTTCCTTACCTACTTCCCACATTTTAATATTAAACTTAATAAATCCACTTTATATTTTGATTTTGGATTTCTGTCCAGGATTAGAACTTTTTCTTTATGAGGTATATTTACTCTGTCTGCACTGAGGGAAGGGCCACATTAGGGCTGAGTAAGGGCTGTGCTGCTTCCCCAGGCACAGACTCTTGCATGTCACTCTTTCTCACAACCACAGGGACAGACGACGCAGAGGAGCAGGAACTGGGGCCAATTTTGCTCACAGCTGCTGCACAGGGAGTGCCTTTGCCAGGATGGGCCCTGGGTCCCTCGGAGTGGTCTTGCTTCCCTCCTGTTGGACCTCCGTGCTTGCCGCGGGATTTCAGGCTCCCTGCCTTCCTTGTCTCAGCCTGAGAGGTGTGAGAGTACGTTTGGTCACAGGACCTCAACTTCCTGGCACCCAGGGATTTGGGAGTCCCAGCACACTCAGAAGCCACCGTCTCAACTAATTGGCCATTTGAGGATTTGAGTCCCAGCTGTGACAATTGGAGAGAATATTCAAAGTGGGGTGAACCAACGGTGCAGGTCCCAGGAACACTAGCCAGCCCGGAGGACATGACATAGAGGGGCAGGTGAGTTGAGCAAAATCCATCCCCTGCTGTACCAGCCTCTGGTAGCAAGGCCTTGGGGCACACGAACCAATTCCCACTGGCCCCTCAGGTAACCCCCTCTCCCCATCCCCACTCTTGCTCCCCTACAATGGAAGCCAGAGCTAGGCAGGGTGAGTGTGGGGTTCCTTGGGCCAGTGAGGAGACAGGGCTGGGTGGACAATATGGGCAGCCAAGGGTGGGCAAGGCAGACCAATAATCCACCCTTAGCACCAGCTCCACACACACGTGCCAGGGGACCTTGGGCATCTGAGGTCAGACTGTCCCCTTCTCTCCTCTGGGGGGTGGAGTCAAGTCACACAGCAGAGGTACACTTTAACCTACACTCTGCCCCCCCTCCTTGGCTTGGGAAGTACGACACTCAAGGCCAAGCATGATGGTGGTGGTGATTTCTACCCCAAAGGTGCCCCTACCATCCAGCCTCTGCCGGCACACCCCCACCCCCAGCCACCCTCTCGCTCAAAGACAGCCAGCTCCCTCATGCTGCAGGTCTCACCCCCGGAAAATGGAGAATCTGCTCTGGAGTCGGTGACTCCCCCTCCCCTCCCTGGGAGGCAGGCAGGCGCAGGGTCCCCCTTCCTTCCACACGCCTCCCTCTGTAGGCTGCGTCTCCTCCAACCATTTCCTGAGCAGGACAAAACCAGTTCCATTTTCCACATGAGGGTGTGGCCAGCCCTGCTCAGGCCAGAGAAGTGGGTCTGGACTGGGTCAGGGACAGGAGGCAGCACCCACCAGGAAGACTCAGAGTCTGAAACAGATAAGACTGTGTGCGTTGCTCCCATGGCTGGAAGCCTTCAACCCCACAGGTGTGTGCAGCATCCAGGGGCATGGACGCAAGAACAGCTAAGAACACACGTAAGTTCTACATATATCCCAGCCCCTGCCCTGATGCTTCTGAGAACATGGAGAGGGACTATGCCCTTCCTATGATGTGTCCAACGTCTTGCTATTTCAGGAAAGGGCTCAGGGATTGTCAAGGTTGCAGAGAGCTCTGCTGATGGTTGCCGCCATGGTCCAATCTTAGAGGCAAAGAAGCAGAGATAGGTCTCAGGGTCGACAGCAGTCATAGACACAACACCCACATGAGCCTCGGGAATCAGCTCCCAGCCTAGCCTGGAGCTCTGGCAGTCACTGGGTTAAGTCCTGATGACCTGAGGTGCTTCCTGATTTCCGTAATTAAAGAGCAGGTAAAATCATGCTTGCAAAGTGCATGATTAGGTACTCCGACAAACTGTACAAGGGGCACAGCTCAGAAAGCATCCCATGCGGAGGGAAAGCATGTCCTTCATGAACGCCAGGAGACGTCAGGCATCCTCACACTGGAGGCTCCCAGCTCTGCAGAAGCTGGAACCACCCATAGCAGCTGCTCAGAGACTCCCACAGTGGGAGTGCTCCAAGCATACCTAGGAATTGGTGAATCAGAGGGAACGTTTCCCATTTCAGGTCTGCCTGAGCTCTTTGGGAGTAAGATTGGGCAGCTGGTGGTCTCTTGGTTGGTGTGCAATGGACACTGAGGCTCCCATTGCTCCAAAGGAATGATGACCTTGTGACCTTGACCTGCTCCCTCTCGCTGTGTCCTCACTTGCTCTCTGCACCTGTCCCCAGCTCAGGGCCATGACACCCCATGGAAATTGGAATTTGTCAGTGGTTCCTGTGCAGGAGTTTTTGCTGGAGGGGTTTCAGGGTGGGCTGCAGACCCAGGCCCTGCTCTGTGCCCTCTTCCTGGCCCTGTACTTGGCGTCCGTCCTGGGGAACCTCACCATGATCGTGGTCATCACCCTGGATGCCCGTCTGCACTCCCCGATGTACTTCTTCCTCAAGAACCTCTCCTTCCTGGACCTGTGCTACTCATCTCTCATCTACCCCAAGGCCCTGGCCAACTTCCTGTCCTCAGACAAGGCCATTTCTTTTGAAGGCTGTGCCACCCAGTTCTTCTTCTTCTCTGCGATAGGCACGACTGAGGGATTCCTCTTGGCCGTGATGGCCTATGACCACTTCCTGGCCATCTGCAGCCCCCTACACTATCCCATCACCATGTGCCCCACGGCCTGTGCCCGCCTGGTGCGGGGCTGCTATGGTGGAGGCTGCCTCAATGCCATCCTGCAGACCAGCTTCACATTCAGCCTCCCCTTCTGCAGCTCCAGCCACATCGACCACTTCTTCTGCGATGTGCCCCCGCTGCTCCTGCTCGCCTGTGCTGACACAGCCATCAATGAGCTGGTCTTGTTTGGCCTCTGCGGGCTCATCGTCGTGGGCACCACACTTGGGGTCCTCATCTCCTGTGCCTACATCACCGTGACCATCCTGAGGATGTGCTCAGGCGCAGGCAGACACAAGCTCTTCTCCACCTGTGGCTCCCACATGACGGCCGTGTCCCTCTTTTATGGGACCCTTTTTGTCATGTACGCCCAGCCGGGCGCGGTGGAGTCCATGGAGCAGGGCAAGGTGGTCTCTGTCTTCTACACCCTGGTCATCCCCGTGCTCAACCCCCTCATCTACAGCCTGCGGAACAAGGAGGTGAAGGAGGCCCTGTGGATGCTGGGCCACAAGCTCACAGCCAAGTGATGGGGGCTCCTCCCCAAGTAGCAGGGCTTCTCCTCCTCTCAGGCTCTTATCTTCTTCTATCTCAAACCTTCTCTCCCCTTGTCCTCCTCCCTGTCCTTGTGCCCTTCCTCTCCCCCCCTCCTCTTCCTGCTCTTCTTTCTCTCTCACTCTCTCTCTGATTTATCCTTCTGTTATCCCATGACTTTTCAAAAGAATATTCTTGGTCTTTTACTACATTCATCCACATTTGGAATGGAAAAAATATACAATATTTTTTCCTACACATCTGTACTATTATCAGCCTTCTGTGAAATTAAATTTGCAGTCAGCAATTAGTACTTCTTAGCAGAAGAGCCTTAATTCTGACCTTTGAATAAACCAGGACAGCTCGTCAGGTGTGAAATGGAATAGTAATTCTTCAATACTCTTAAGAAATGATTTGTGAAACTCTACAAATTATAGTATGTCTGTGTTACTTATGTGTCGGATTTTGGTGAAGATCCCTGGGCAATGGTAGGTTTGGTTTATTTGTTTTGTCCATCCCTTAAATGCTTTGCATGCTCCTGCCGCAGAGCAGGTTCTCAGTACGAACCACTTCTTGATTTTAATGTGAGTTCAGTGTTATTTAAGTACTCGTTGAACTCCAAAATATGTCTGGCATAGGTTTAGTTAATGTGATAAGTGTAGAATAAGCACTTTAAATCTGAAGACCATATTGTAGTTTTAATTCTGGTTCCTTGTGAAATATAACAAAAGTTTAAAATTTTAAATTGTATTTTAACAGATTTTGTTGGAACTACTTTAATGTACATTCGAGTCGTGCAATGCATATTCACCTTCTTGTGGAATAGATCTCCAGAACTTTTTCAACGTGTGGTAAACCTTGAACAACCCCCGTTTCCCCTTGGCCCCACCTACTAAGGGCCAGCATTTTCCTAGCTGCCTCCACGATAGTGGCTACTTTAGATATCTCTGGTAAGTAAAACATACAGGGTTTGTCTTTTTGTGTCTGGTTATATCACTTAGGACAACGTCCTCAAGATTCATCCACGTTACACTCATAGACCGTGTTTTCATCTTTTTAAACGTTGAACACGAGTCCGTCCTATGTATTTGCCACATTTTGTTTGTGTATCCACCCACCGGTGAATACTTGTATTGCTTCCACATTATGCCTTTGGTGAAAAACGCTGCTATGTACATCCATCTGCAAATATCTCTTACGGTTACAGCTCAACACGGGGTGATTATATACACAAACAGGTTAGTACTGGACCATACAGTAAATATTTTTAATTTGAGGGAAACCGCCAAAGTATTTCTGTCGTGGCTGTTCCATTTTACATTCCCATCAATAGGACAAGAATGTTCCAAATTCTCTGGTTCCCAGGAAACACGTGAACTTTTTCATTTTAGAGCAACCATCATAAGAGTTGTGGAGTGTTATGTCATTGGTTTTGATCTTCATTTTGCTAATGTGCAATGTTTCGTGTGTGTGTGTGTGTGTGTGTGTGTGTGTGTGTACACAAATGTATATGCTTGGTGCAGCATAAAGAATTTTCAGGGCCGGACATTACATCTGAGTCACAGCTGCAACCCATGCCACAGCTGTGGCAGCACCAGATCAATTTGAATGTACTCTCTTTTGCCTGTTTTTCCCAGATGGGAGCTGTGCTTTTCCTTCTCTCTCTCTCTCTCTCTCTCTCTCTCTCTCTCTCTCTCTCTCTCTCATTTATTCTTCCATTATCCCTTGAGTTTTCAAAACTTACAAAACAGAAAGAGACTCAAAGATTTTAAAACCAAACTTACGTTTACCCAGGGGGAAAGCTAGGGTGGGGGCGGGCAAGGTTCGGGGTCGGTATTGATAGATGCACACTATTACAGTCTAGAATACAAAGGTTATGGGGACCTGCTGCACAGCACGGGAAAATTTCCTCAGTACTGTGTTGTAACTTCTGGGGAAAGAATGTGAGAAGGAGTGTATATATGAATAAGAATAACTGACTGACTTTGCTGTACACCTGAAATGAGCACAACTTGATACGTCGATTATACTCCAATAAAATGTTTAAAAAAGAAACAATAAGGAAGGATTAAAACTACAATTTGGTACTGAAATTGAAGGTGTTTATTCTAGACTTACCACATTGCCCTTGCCTCCACCTGCTGAGAGCCAGCACTTCACTAGCTGCCTCCATGGATGTCACTGCTTCAGATGCCTCTTGCAAGTAAAACGTACAGTACTTGCCATTTTGGGTCTGGTTACATCGCTCAGCACAACGTCCTCAAGGTTCACCCACGTCACACTCCATGACGGTAGTTCCGTCGTTTTAAAAGGTGAATACGATTCCATCCTATGTACTTGCCACATTTTGTCGACCGCTCCACCAACGGGGATTTGGATCGCTTCTACCGTATGCCATTGGTGAGTATCGCTGCCACGTATGCACATGGGCAAATGTCTCTTATTGTTTCAGCTCTGAATTCTGGATGAATATACATCCAAGCATGTGACTGCTGGCTCATGTAGTAAAAATTTGAGAGGAACCTCCAAAGTATTTCTGCAGTGGCTGTGCCATTTCACCTTCCCATCAACAGGACGAGAATGCTCCAGTTTCCCTCCTTCCTAGGAAACATGTGAACCTTTCCATGTTAGAGTAGCCGTCCGAATAGTTGTGGAGTATTAGATCATTGGTTTTGATCTTCACTCCACTAATGCACAATTATGTACATATATGTATTTATATATCTCCAAATATGTCCAAATATATCCAGATATATATAGTTGCTGCAGCATAAGGAATTTTCCGGGCCAGAGATAAATCTGAGCCACAGCTGCACCCTATGCCACAGCTGGGGCAACACCAGGTCCTTAAGCCACTGCGCTGGGCCAGGGATCAAACCTGCACCTGAGTAGGGACCTGAGGCACGGCAGAGACCACACCAAGTCCTCCATCCTCTGCATTAGGGTCGGAAATCTGCAATTCCCCGTATGTTTGCTAACATGTGGATCATGTTTGGAAGAAATAATGCATTTACGTTCTTTGAAAATTTTCCATGGAGTGTTTGGTTCTTTTTTTTTTTTTTTTTTTGGTAGAAGTGAGATAAGGTTATACATTTTGGGTTTTTTTTTATTATTCTATGTTTTTATCATTTATTTATAGATATATTTTTTCCTACTGTACAGCATGGTGACTCAGTTACACTTACATGTATACATTCTTTTTTCTCACATTCTGTCTAGTTACTTATGATGGAACATGTAATGTTTGGTTCTTAATTGTGGAAAATCTTGTTATACTCTGGTATCACATATGAGATTTGGAAATATTTTCTCCTCTCATAGGTTGCTTTTCACTCTCCTTAAGTCTTATAATGAAACCGATTTTTAATCTGAATGTAGTCCCTCTTGTCTAATTTTACTTGTGACTTCCATGAATTGGGGGGTCATATTCAGGATACCAATCCAACAAGAAGATATAGCAATTATAAATATGCACACACTCAATACAGGAACAGCTAAAACAAAGCAAACATAAGGGGGAAATTAACAATCATACAGTAGTAATAGGGGGTGTTAACCTCCAATTTCCATTAACAGAAAGATCATCCAGACAGGAAATCAAAAAGGAAACACTGACCCAAATGATACCTTGAGACAGATGGAAGTCATTGATTGCTACAGAATATTTTATCCAAAAACAGAGAAGCACACATTTTTTTTCAAGAGCACATGGGACGTTCTGCAGGAGAGATCACATACTAGGCCACTGAGCAAGTCTGAACAACTTCAAGGTAATTAAACTCTAATGAAGAAGTTTTTCTTACCCCAACAGTGTGAAACAGGAAAGCAACTACAAGGAAAAAACCAACAAAAACCCTAGCAAATAGGCTCTACACATGTTTCTAAATGACTAATTGGTCACGGAAGGACTCAAAGAGGAAATCAAAAACTAACTTGAACGTGAAGGGGTATTGCAGACATTGCCAGGTGAGAGCAAACTTCCTGTGTCAGGCACAAGGGCTACCATAGCTAATTAACACGAAGTTGGTGACTCATAACAACAGCAGAGTATACTCTCAGAGATCTGGAGCATAGACGTCCCAAATCAAGTTGTCAGCAGGGCAGCTGCCCATGAAAGCTCTAGACAAACGTTATTCCTTGTTTCCTCCTGGCTTCTGGAGGCTCCCGGCAATCTGAGCATTTCTTTTCCTGTTGCTGCATCACTCCAACCTCAGCCCAGGCTTTCCATGCCCTTCATTCTTGTGGCTTTATTTCTCCGCGCACTTTTCTCCTTTTGTAGGGAACACTAGTCCACTGAACCTGGTATGGACTCATGCTAACTAAGTCACTTAGGAAGACCCTATTTCCAAAGAAGGTCACCTTCTGAGTTTCTGGGTAGACATGTTTTGGAGGGAGACACTGTTCACCTTACTCCAGGGATGTTCCATGTGCTTGCTCAGAGGGGATTTATGTTCAGTGGTTGCTGAGTGACCACAGTATTTCATCTGTGCCAAGGGGGTCCGTGCAGTACACATTTTGATTCAATTCTAAGAGAAGACCACAATGTTCACTTTTTTACAATCAGTCACCAAGAGGAGCATGGTAAAATATCAACCATGATTTGGATGTTTGCACTTCATTTGCATTATTTCAATTTTTAAATTACATATTTTAAACTTTTATTTTTGCATACACCTTTACATTTTTTACATCATCCAGTTGAAGTAAACATTTTCATTATGAAGTGTCCCTTTACAAGCAAATTTGTCTCCAGAAATCTATTTTCTCTGATGATTATTGAGCCACAAGAGCCTTGTTTGACTTGGGATGTTCATGATACAAATTTCTCAACCTGTTTAATCGTGTACCTCCTGTATTTTAATATTAAACATAAATCAACCCTATACTCTGATTCTGAATGTTTTCAAGGATTACATTTTTTGTATGAGCTCTATTTCCTAGTCTGCATTGAGGGAAGGGCCACATTAGGGCTGAGACAGGGCCGGGCTGCTTCCCCAAGCACAGACGCCTGCACATCACTCTGTCACTCAACCGCAGGGACAGATGAAGAAGAGGAGGAGGAGGGACTGGGGGGCCAATTGGTCACAGGTATGGGACTGCAAGGTTCTTTCCAGGGATGGGCACTGGGTCTCTCCACGTGGTCTGTTTTCTATCCCGTTGAACCTCAAGGCTTGCAGAGGGATTTCAGGTTTCTGGCCTCCCTTGACTTGGGCTGACATGTATCAGAGGAAGATTGGTCACAGGACTTATCTTCTTGGATCCCAGGGAGTTGGGCATCCCAGTGCACTCAGAAGCACAGATCTCTCCTAATTGGTCATTTGAGGGTTTGAGTCCCAGCTGTGCCGGGTGGAGTGAATCTTCCCAGCAGAGTGAACCAAAGGTGCAGATCCCAGGAACTCCAGCCATAAGAGAGGACACACAATAGTGGGCACCCCCCTTACCCTCCTCTGCCTCCACCCCACTCCCCTTCGCTAGAAAGGAAGCCAGAGCTGAGCAAAGAGTGGGAGGTTGTGCTTGCTGTCTCCTCATTTTCATCAGCACTGAATGCTCAGGAGCCCTGTCCGCCCAGGAGCACAGGATCTTGAGTCAGTCACAACCCTCCTGACATCACAGGGGCAGTACAGACATTGCTCAACAGAATACTGTTCCCTAGTCACTGACAGGTGAGTCCTGGGAGCCTGGAGCATGAACTACACTAACCCCACCTCCCCATGCCACTGGGCAGGGTCAGTGAGGGAAGCAGGTGGACTTTCATGAGAGTAGAATGAATGGAGGGGGGGGAGGGGTCTCGTGTTATGGTGGGCCTAAAGTCAGTGGTCTGAAACTCTGCACTTCAGACAGTCTCCAGGCAATGCTGGTGCTATAGCGCCTCAGACCACACCTGAGTAACAAGAGGATATGACGAAGGACTCAGACGCAGGCATTACAGGGAGAGGCTCACAGACAGCCTGCATGCTTCCACTTCACCTGGCAAGTGATTTCTCAGGCTCAACTCAAATGCAAGCTCCCTGAAGCTGCCACCAAATCCCACAGACAATCTCAGCAAGACGAGGGAATGTGTCAGGTTGCTTTTTCAAAAACCGAGCAAGAACCTAGCTTCACAGAGGAAAAGGCCAATCTTTCCTCCAGTGCTCCCCTAGGCTTCTTTGGGGTCACTGTTGTGATGACACGAGGCCCCCGAGGTGGATGACTTGTCCTGAGAAACCATCGCAAATATGAACCTGGGTAAACCAGGGGACTTTGAAGCCATGGGAGCCAAGCTGGGAGTGTTGGATGAAAAATGGTCACTAGGTTGTAGTGGCTCCAGGTGTGTATGAGCAGGAGGGTGGGGAGAGATGCCTGGCAAGGTTGTGGCCATCATGAATGTGAGTGTCTGTGCAGAGGATGGGGCTATGGGTACAGCGGTGGGGGCTACAGGTACAGGGGTGGGAGCCAAAGTGCACAGGATGGGGATGTGGGTAAGGCCTCCTCCATCTCCATCCTTAGCACCACCAACAACCCTGAATTCCAAGAAACTCTCCCTGGGCATCGGAGGTGAAGGTGTCTCCTTCTGCTCTCCTGTGAGTTGGCATCAAGTCCGCCAGGAGAGGAAATCTGGACAACCCACACCTTCTCAGACTTGCTCTTTGGTTGGAAGGTTGGAACTGTCACAGACCACCTTCTAAGGGAACTTCAAGCTGAGAGGGAACCGCAGGGCCACCACTCCCCCACAGACAACACTGACCCAACAGCCTCTGCCTGCACACCCCCACTCCTGCTCCACTCACTCCCTCAAAGACAACCAGCTCCCTGATGCTACAGAACTGACCTCCAGAAAATGTGGAATCTCAAACTCCACTGCCCGGGAGGCACACTGACCTCCAGAAAATGTGGAATCTCAAAATCCACTGCCCGGGAGGCACACTGGCTCAGTGTCCAGCTTCCTTCCCCACTCCTCCCTCTTTAGGCTGGGTCTCCTATGCCCATTCCTCGGATCAGCACACAGCTGGTCACATGTCCCCTGTGAGTGTGTGGTCAGACATGTAGCAGACAAGTAAGCCTGGGCTGGGATAGGGACAGGTGCCGGCACCCAACAGGAAGACTGAGCCACTGAAATCGATGGGACAGTGTGTGTGGCTCCCTTTTCTGGAAGCCATCAACCCCACAGGTGTTCTGAGAAGCCAGGGACATAGAAGCAAGAACAGGGCAGGACAGCTCACATTCTGAATGTGTCTCAGAAACTGTCCTGCTACTTCTCAGACCATGGAGATGGACTTTCCACTCTCTATGAATTGTCCAATATCTGGACATTGTCAAAAAGAGCCCTGAGATTCTCAAGGATGAAGAGAGCTCTGCTGGTGGTTGCCACCACGGCCCAATACTAGAGACAACAAAGCAGAGATAGGTCTTACAGTCTTCAGGAGGGACAGAGAGAGCATCCACCTTAGCCTGCCAGGGGCTGGTGCCTGATCTGCACCTAGGCTTGAAGAGCCTACAAACACTGGGTTAAGTCGTGACGACATGAGGTGCTTCACGATTTCTGTACTTGAAGAATAGGAAAAATCATACCTGCAAAATGCAAGATTAAGTACTGTAGCAAGGAGCAGACATGGCACAGCTCAGAAATATCCCACAGGGAGGGAAAGCATTGTCCTTCGTGGATGATGAGATGTAAGATAACCTTACACTGTAGGCTCTCAGCTCTGCAGAACCTGGAACCAAGCCATAGCAGCAGCTCAGAGTCTCGCACAGAGGGAGTGCTCCAAGCATACCTAGGAATTCCTGAATCAGAGGAAAGGTATGCCATTTGAGGAGTGTCTGAGCTCATTTGGAATAAGACTGCACAGCTGATGGTCACTTGATCAGTGTGCAATGAGGGCCTGACAGTTTTCGTGCTCCAGGGAAGGATGACCTTGTGACCTTGACCTGCTCTCTCTTCCTGTCTCCCACCTGTTCTTAGCCCTGTCGCCCAAATCAGGGCCATGTCACCCCATGGAAGTGGAAACCTTTCGGTGGTGCCTCTGCAGGAGTTTGTGCTGGATGGATTTCAGGGTGGGCGGCAGACCCAGGCCCTGCTCTGTGCCCTCTTCCTGGCCCTGTACTTGGCGGCCGTCCTGGGGAACCTCACCATGATCGTGGTCATCACCCTGGATGCCCGTCTGCACTCCCCGATGTACTTCTTCCTCAAGAACCTCTCCTTCCTGGACCTGTGCTACACATCTGTCATCTACCCCAAGGCCCTGGCCAACTTCCTGTCCTCGTCCAAGGTCATCTCCTTTGGGGGCTGTGCCACCCAGTTCTTCTTCTTCTCCATGATGGGCACGACTGAGACTCTTCTCCTGGCCATGATGGCCTATGACCGCTTCCTGGCCATCTGCACCCCCCTACACTATCCCATCACCATGTGCCCCACAGCCTGTGCCCGCCTGGTCCTGGGCTGCTACGGTGGAGGCTGCCTCAACTCTGGGGTGCAGGCTATCCTGACTTTCCGCCTCCCCTTCTGCAGCTCCAACCACATCGACCACTTCTTCTGTGATGTGGTCCCCCTGCTGCAGCTCACTTGTACTGACACAGCCATCAACAAGCTGGTCATGTTTGGCATCTGCGGGCTCATCATCGTGGGCACCACACTTGGGGTCCTCATCTCCTATGCCTACATCACCGTGACCATCCTGAGGATGCGCTCAGGCGCAGGCAGACACAAGCTCTTCTCCACCTGTGGCTCCCACATGACGGCCGTGTCCCTCTTTTATGGGACCGTCTTTGTCATGTACGCCCAGCCGGGCGCGGTGGAGTCCATGGAGCAGGGCAAGGTGGTCTCTGTCTTCTACACCCTGGTCATCCCCGTGCTCAACCCCCTCATCTACAGCCTGCGGAACACGGAGGTGAAGGAGGCCCTGCGGAGACTGGGCCACAAGCTCACAGCCCCATGATGGACGGTGACCTGGGAGACAGAGCGTCCTCAGGGAAGGAATTTGTTCCTCTTTCTTCCAATTCATTCATTCATCCAACATTTCATTCAATTCTGCATTGAAGCACATCATGGACCATGCAGGCATGAGTGAGATGCCAAGACAATGAGGCAGACAATTAATGGTCCATGATGGATGGAGACCCTAAACGTGAAGTTTCTATGACGCAGTGGGAATAGGCATGAACACAGGGTCTCTGAACCAGGGGACAGGTCGCAATTCAACACCTTCAGTGAAGGTCTGTGGGCCAGACAAATGCTCTGGCCTTTTCCCTTCACTTCATGGCTGAATCTCAGGTAAACCTGTGCTCAGCAATCTCCCCTGGACCACCCAGAAGGGGGATTTAGGACGCTCAGCCCTGCCCTTCCTTGGGGATACCCTGGGGTCAGCGTAGCCTCTTAGGGGAGGGGGGAGGATGGTGCTTCCCCTCCGTTTGGCATCTGGATGTTCCCCTCCCCCTCCCCTTCTGTTCACGAATCCTACCACCTCCAACAGGAAGCAGAGTGACCTGTGCTCCTGCTGCAGGGGCTCCTGGTCACCCTGCCCCTGGTTTCTCCCCTGAGATAGCAACTCAGAGTCCCAGGAAGCCAACATAAATGCCCAATGTCCAATGTTGCCCTAGCCCCGTCCACCCAGCCTGGCCAGTGACAACATCCTCACTACGTGTCACCTGACAAGTGATGCTTTGACAGGGCAGACATCTCTGAATGAGGATGAGTTCCTGGTGGCTGCAGCAGACAGCACGGGTGGAAAGGCAGGTGCACTGTCTTGGCAGAGCGCACGGCTCCCTGGCCTCTGTCCCACACTCCCTGGAGCCTGGACCCCCTGTCCTGACCTGCCCACTCGGAGCTCCATCCTCATGCTCAGGGGACCCCACACAGAGCCTGGGCTCACAGCCCGCTGGCCTCCTCATCTTGACTCTCTGTAGTGGAGTCATTCACGCCCATGGTCACCAGAAGGTTGTGCTCGGGACATGGGGGTGATCTGCTTGCTCCTGGGCCCTAGGGACCTGACCTGCTTCTGTGATCCCAGCTCTCACGGAACCTCTCTCCCTGCTCAGGCAAACTCAAGATCTGCTGCTCCCAATTCCTCACCTAAAACATTCTCGAAGTCTCTCATGGAACTTTGTCACCACTGCCTCATCCTTGCACCTCCCAAATGACATCTCACCCTTCCACAGGTACTGCAGTCACCTGCTACCAAATTCCCGCTTGCAGAATCCCCCAGATTTTCTGCTACACAAACGACAGACCTGTCTCTCCCTCTTGCCTTTCTTTCCTGTCATTCCAAGGAGTTTTAGAGACATGTTCTCGTGTCATCTAATCGATCCAGATTTGGAGAGGGGAGAGTACATGTTCCCTCCGCGTGTGCATGTATCTTCCTTCTGATGCATTTTGCATTACCAACAGGAAGACACCCCTTAAGGGTCCACGGTAACAGAGCGTTTGTCCTGAATTAAGGGTAAGTAAGACTGGGCCTTAGATGCAAATGCTCAGCAGTCTGAAGAAGAAGGGAAAAAAAGGAATAAAAGTTACAGAGTGTTGTGACCTCTAAATTACCCACACTTCAGACTGTTGTGACGACCACGGTACCGTGTTAAGTGTGATGGTTTCGCTATGTTGATCCCCTACGGGCTTTGCAGACGGCCCCTTAGGAGGTTCTCAGCCAAAATCTACCACGACTGTGATTGATTTCAATGTATTCTTTTTTGTTTTTGTTTCTTTGTTTGTTTGTCTGTTTAATTTTCCCACTGTACAGCAAGGGGATCAAGTTATCCTTACATGTGTACATCACAATGACATTTTTTCCCCACCCTTTGTTCTGTTGCAACATGAGTGTCTGGACATAGTTCCCAATGCTATTCAGCAGGATCTGCTTGTAAATCTATTGTAAGTTGTGTCTGATAAGCCCAAGCTCCCGATCCCTCCCGCTTCCTCCCCCTCCCATCAGGCAGCCACAAGTCTTTTCTCCAAGTCTATGATTTTCTTTTCTGAGGAAATGTTCTCTGAGTTCATTGTTAACCAGTCATTCCTCCCCAAAATGTACCCGGCATACCACTATACTTAGATTAAAGATGTTATGTCAAGTTAAACGCCTTAAAATTCAAGGAATACATTTGATTCTAAGCCTATACACACTTTTTAAAATTTTTAAACTTTATCTTGGAGATATATATATATATCAGTATAAATAATTTATTTTTCATTTACTTTAAGTTTTATTAAAACTTGCTGTACACTGTTTCTTCAATTTCTGAATTTTCAGTGGAGGCATCAGCAGCGTCTGGCACACTCACATGGTTTTGAGTCACATCTTCACAGCTTTTTCCTCTTGCAAGCCTCGAAGTCCACGCCCCTTAAACAGAGGCTCCCCAGTTCCCCTTTCCCTCCAGCCTCTGTCAACCACCGTTCTACTTCCTCTCTCGAGGAACCTGACCACCTGGGAACCGCATCTTCGTGGAATCACACAGTGCTTGTCCTGCTGGGTCTGGCTTGTTTCACTAGCATCAGGGCCTTGATGATTGTCTGGGTTGCAGCGCGTGACAGGACTTCCACCCCTTTCCAGGCTGAATCCTCTGCCGTCATAAGTACACGCCTCATTTCCTTTGTCATTTCAGCACCATTGAACGCTAGGGTTGCTTCCACCTTGCGGCCATCGTGGAGAAGGCTGCTCTGTTCTTGGATGTGCAAGCATCCCTTGGAGATCCTGCTGTCAGTTATTGCGGAGACGTACTCAAACGAGAACCATAGAGGAATTCTTTTCTAGCTCTTGAGGAAACCCCGCATCGTTTCTCATAAGGGCTGCATTATTTCACTCTCCGCCCACCGTGCATAAGGCTTCCAATTCATCCACATCCTTTCCAACACTGGGTGTTTTCTGGAGCTTGTTCCTGTGTTTTTGTTTCGAATGGATGTCAGCGGGATCTCCGTGTGGTTTCAGCTTGTGTTTCCCCAGAGATCAGTGAGGTTGGGGATCTTCTCATGTGCTTGCGTCCGTTTGCAGATGATCTTTGGAGAAATAACTGCCCAGGTCCTTGGACCATTTTTCAGTGGGACTGTTTGTTTGTTTGGAAGCTGTAGGGATAGGCCATGTACTCTGGATATTGTCCCATATCAGACATCACATTAGGTCTTTCTACACAGAACTCCAAATCATGCACTTGGAGACTAGACTTGTGGTTGCCAAGGGGGAGGCGGAGGGAGCGGGATGGACGGGGAACTTGGGGATAGCAGATGCAGATTCTTGCCTTTGGGATGGAGCAGCCATGAGTCCTGCTGTGTGGCACTGGGAACTATATCGAGTCGCTTATGATGGAGCATGGTGATGGGAGAAAAAGAATCTACACATGTATGTGTAACTGGCTCACCATGCTGTGCAGGAGAAAATTCACAGAACCCTCTAAACCAGCTATGTTGAAACATAAAAGAAACTCCTCATGCACAGGAGTCCACTTGCAGAAACACACATTAGAGCGAAATGTTCATTGCAGAATACACATTACTGACAATTTAAAATAAAAAGGACGTTGAGCGTGGTTTCAAGGGCTTGTTGACCTTCTGTTTATCTTCCTTGGAGAAATGTCTATTCAGGTCTTTTGCCCATTTCTCAATTGGGTTGTTGGCGTTTTTGCTCTTGACTTGTCTAAGTTGTTTGTCTATTTTAGAGATTAAGCCCTTGTCAGTTGCATCATTTGAAACTATTTGCTCCCATTCTCTAAGCTGCCTTTTTGGGTTCTCGTGGGTTTCCTTTGCTGTGCAAAAGCTTGTCAGTTTGATTAGGTCCCAGGGTTTATCTGTGCTTTTCTTTCTGTTGCCTTGGGAGACTGACCTGAGGAAACATTAGTAAGGCTGATGTCAGAGGATGTTTTGCCTCTGTTCTCTCCCAGGAGTTGGATGCTGTCTTGTCTTACATTTAAGTCTTTGGGCCATTTTGAGTTTATGTTGGTACATGGTGTGAGGGTGTGTTCTAGTTTCATTGACTGCATGTAGCTGTCCAGGTTTCCCAGCAATGCCTGCTGAAAAGACTGTCTTTTTCCCACTTTATGTTCTTGCCTCCTCTGTCAAAGATGAATTGACCATAGGTGTCGGGGTTTCTTTCTCGGTTCTCTATTCATTTCCATTGGTCTGTCTGTCTGTCTCCTTTGGTACCAGTACCACACCGTCTTGATGACTGGGGCTTTGTAATATGGCCTGAGGTCTGGAAGAGTTATGTATCCTGCTTGGTTTTTGTTCTTCAGAATTGCTTTGGCAATTCTGGGTCATTGGGGTTCCACATAAATTTTTGGAGTATTTGTTCTAGTTCTGTGCAAAATGTCATGGGTAATTTGAAAGGGATTGCACTGAAGCTGTAGATTGCTTTGGGTAGTACGGCCATTTTGACCATATTAATTTTTCCAACCCAGGAGCATGGAATATCTTTCCATTTCTTTACAACTTCCCTCCTACAGTGTTGGTGGGAATGTTGGCTGGTACAACCACTATGGAGAATAGTATGCAGGTATCTTAGAAAACTACACATAGAACTACCATAGGACCCAGCCATCCCACTCTTGGGCACATATCCAGACAAAACTCCCCTTAGAAAAGACACATGCACCTGCATGTTCATGGCAGCTCTCTTCCCAATAGCCAAGACATGGAATCAACCCAAATGTCCATCGACAGACAATTGGATTAGGAAGCGGTCGTGTATATATACATAATGGAATACTACTCAGCCATAAAAAAGAACAAAGCAATGCCATTTGCAGCAACATGGATGTAACTAGAGACACTCATCCTGAGAGAAGTAAGTCAGCTAGAGAAAGACAAATACCATATGATATCACTTATCTCTGGAATCTAATATACAGCACAAAGGAAACTTTGCACAGAAAAGAAAATCTTGGACTTGGAGAGTAGACTTGTGGTTGCCAAGAGGGTAGGGGAGGGACTGGGAGGGACTGGGAGCTTGGGGGTAAATAGATGCAGAATGCTGCCTTTGGGGTGGATGAGCAATGGGATCCTGCCTTGTAGCCCTGGGAACTCTGTCTAGTCACTTAAGATAGAACTTGTAATGGGAGAAGAAAGAATGTATACATGTAAGTGTAACTGAGTCACCATACTGCACAGTAGAAAAAATATACACATAAATAAAAGATAAAAAATAATATAATAAAAAAATAAAATAAAAAGGAAGTAACATAAATGTCTCTCTAGAGAAGATTCCACAAGTAAACTGGGGCTTGTCTTCATGTTTAAAACTATTGAAATGAAATGAATGAACGAGACCATGGAAGGACTGGGAAGGGAGGTCAGCATCCTGCACAGCACATTGTGAATTAGGGCTGGAGAGCTGGCAACACCCCTGAGCCAGGAGAGTCTAAGCGCCCCACTGACCTTGCCAGGTGAAAGCGCACTGCCTCAGCACCCTCCAGCGTGAGTCACTAGGGCCGCCAGAACTAATTAACACAAGGCCGGGGACTCAGAGCAGCAGGAGTTTACACTCTCACACGTCTCGAGTACAGACGTCCAAAATCCGGAGGTCAGCCGGGCCAGCTGCCCGTGACGGCTCTGGGAGGACCTTCTTCCCCGCCTCTTCCTGGCCTCTGGAGGCTCCTGCTGTCCTTGGCCTTCTGTTCCCTCTTGCTCCATCCCGGCAGTCTCTGCCCAGTCTCCCCAGGACCTTCCTCCTTGTGTCTTTGGGTGTCCGTGTCTCTGAGGCCTCTCCTCTTCTCATCAGGACACCAGCCATGGGACTTAGGGTCCACCCCGCCCAGCAAGATGGCATCCTGACCAGTTCACTTAGGAAGACCCTATTTCCAAAGAAGCTCACATCCTGAGCTTCTGGGTAGACATGTCTTGCAGGGACACACTGGTCACCTCAGTACCGTGATCTCCCATGTGCTCCAAGGGGACTGTGGTTCTGTGGCTGCCGAGAGCAGTGTTCCATCTGTGCCAAGGGGGTCCCCGTGGGGGATATTTTAAGTCTGTTCTCACATATGACTCTATCGTGCATCTGCGTGATTTATCAGCTGCAGAGAGACGTATGGAAATTACCAACCAGGATTTGGATGTATGCATTTGTGATTAATTCTACCAGTTTTTACTTTACACATTTAAAGTTTCTATCAGTTGTATACAAATGTTAAAGTTGCCCATGATCCAGGTGAATGGAAAAGTTTCATTTTAAAATGTCCCATTATGAATAAAGGTTTTCTCCTGAACGTTACTTTGTCTTATTGAGTGATGCCTGCCTTCTTTCTCTTAGCGTGTTTGCAATACAGCCTTTACAATTTTTATTTACATACCCTCTATATTTTTGTATTAAACATATATAGGCTTTGTACTTTGCTCTTTGATTTCTAACTCAGATTAAGTAGTTTTAAATAGACGCATTTACTCTATCTGGATTGAGTGCAGGACTCCTTGAAGCACAGAAACATTTGCTGGTGCCCCAGAGAAATATTCCCTGCATATCAGCCCTCCTTACGCCATCCTGCACACGTGGGGAGGAGGGGCAAGGCCTGTGGACCGGGAGGTCACACCTGCTGCCTGGGGAGACCTTTCCAGGAAGCGGCTCTGGGTCCCTCTACGTTGTCTGTGTTTGTCTCCTCTTGGTTCCCCCAGGTTCCCTGATGGCCTTTAGGCTTCATGGCTCCCTGTCCTGGGTTGGGAGGCGGGTCAGGGGAAGACTGGCCACAGCATAGCAGCTTCCTGGGACCCAGAGAGTTGGGAGTCCCACTGCACTAGGAAGCCCAAGTGCCCTAATTGGCCATTTGTGACCTTGGCTCCCAGCTGTGCCAGGTGAAAAGCACCTTCCCCAGCAGAGTGGCCCCGTGGTGCAGGCACCTGAGCTGCCTCACAGATAATGGGACAGGACTTGGAGGGCAGCTGAGCTGAGCTCATCCCCTCCATTGCTTGCCCCACGGCCCAGGAGCTCCCTGCCACAAACACCTGGCCAGACTCTCACTGGAATCCCTGGTGCCCCCTTTCTCCCCATTCTCACTCTCACCTCATGCACAGGGGGCCAGATGGGAAAGAGGCAGGGGTCCTTGGTGCCCACCGATTTTCAGGAGCTTAGGAGGCTCTGGGAGACCAGGTCCTGGCTGTGTGACCCAGATGAGGGATGACCCTCACCTGAAAAAGGTAAGGTCAAGGTAGCCACCCATCAGGGCTGCCAGGAGTTGAAGGAGACCGGTATGTGAGGGAGGCAGCGGGGTTCTGTCTGCAGGGAGCACTCAGTGCTTGTGCCCAGCACCCAGAATTACGTCCACTGTCTTGCCTTGGGAACCCTGACCTCAGCTTCAAGGTGGTTGAAAGCAGTGCCTCTTCAAATTAACCGGTAGACGAGTCCTCTGGGCAACTTGTTCAAGAGCAAGTTTGTTTTTTGGGTTTGTTTCTTTTGAGGGCTGCACCTGTGGCATATGGAATTTCCGAGGCTAGGGGCTGAATTGGAGCCACAGCAGCAGCCACATCAGCGTGCGATCTGAGCCATGTCTACGACCTGAACCACAACTCACGGTAATGCCAGATCCTTTACCCACTGAGCGAGGCCAGGGATCCAACTGGCATCTTCATGGATCCTAGTCGGGTTGACCACCTGCTAAGCCACAGCTGGAACTTCCAATAGCACATTATGAGAGAGAAGGTGGGGTGGGGTTAGAGCTTCTGCATTTCTAACCAGCTGCATTGTAACCAAGTGGTGAAGCTCCTGGTTCCTGGACCTCACTGTCAGTAAGGAGGATTAGCAATGAGTGTTAGAACAGGGGAAGTTCCACTGCAGAGGGTCACAACTGCCCAGCTGGCATCCATCCCCTTGAGCCCATTCCTTAGGATTGGATCAAAGGCCTGTGCATGTCATCGATGGCCGGGGATGCCTGGTAATCTCAGCAGGCTGGAGATCCCTGCTTGTTGGTTGTTGAAAAAAGAAACAAAGAATGTGGCTTCGGGGATGGAAATATCTATTTATGCTCCGCTTTTATCATAAGGAGAACCTATGCAGGTGCTCCTTTATCAAGTTAAGGGATTTCCAGGAGAGATGGTTAGGTAATACAAACTCAAAACCTCAGTTCACCACAGAAAAATCTTCCTAGGCTGTGGGGGTGAACAGCTGGGCCACGCTGCCCCCACTGCGGGTGAATGAGCCCCGGGGCAGCCAGGATCCACTGGGGTACTACTAGGGGGATACAGAGCAGACCCCGTTCACCGCTCCACCCATGCTCCAGTCAGCACAGCCCCTTCAAAATCATCCTGGTTTATAACCGACTTCTATCCGAGGCAGAGCCGTGCTCTGACCTTCTGAATGGTCTCTGCTGTGACAAAGGCAGGGAGCAGAAAAGGCTAAGAGAATTCCAGATGGAACAAGACCGAACCCCAGATCTCTCTACTTTCAAGTGGAAAAGGAGCATCCTGCCCAAAGGATGCAGCCCTGGAGGGAGGTGCAGTGTTTGGGGGGCAGGTCGCCAGTGACAACAATGGAGAGGACTCTCCCGTCTCCTGAAAGTGTCACAGCCCCTATCGTAGTGCTCCTCAGAACGTGGAGTTGGGCCACTCCCTTTTGATGATTTGGCAGAAGAGCTGATCATTGGCAGGAAGCTCCTGAGAACCTCCAAGCTGCAGAGATCTCTGCTGACAGAAAGCCACTGTGGCCCAAGTGCAGGGGCAGTGATGCTGAGAGAGGGCTCGGGGTCTGCAGGGGACACAGGTAGCAAAGACCCACGTGTGCTCGTGAGGGCTTCCCTTTGCTCTCCTTCCAGACCGGGCTGGGGATGGAGGCATCATCAGGTCGAGTCCTGGGGAGCAGGAGGTGCTCGACTACCATTTCTGAGATTGATGAATGAGTTCATAAGGCAGAGAGAGGGCAGGGTTAGATACCTAGGCAAAGAGTGGACACAGCACAATTCAGCAGCACCCTCGAGGGGCAGGAGATCCCTTCTCTCAAAGGACACAGGTGGCTTCAACACCATTCAACACCGGAGGCTCTCAGCTCCGCAACCCTCCTCCACCCTGTGAGTGTGGGGTTTTCCCATTTGAAAACTCTGAGCTAAGCGCAGAGTCTCCCACTGAGTGCTGTGTGCATATTTATGAAGTAGGGAATCCAGGCAATGTTCTCCATTTCAGGCCAGTCTGAGCTCATCTGGAAGGAGGACTCGGCAGCTGGTGGTCTCTTGGTCAGGGTGCAATGGACACTGAGGCTCCCACTTCCCCAAGGGAAGGACAACCTGTGAGCTTGACCTGCTCCCTCGCACTGCCTCCCTCCTGCTTTCTGCACCTGTCGCCAGCTCAGGGCCATGACACCCCACCCAAATGGAACCCTCTCGGTGGTGCCTCTGCAGGAGTTTTTGCTGGAGGGGTTTCAGGGTGGGCGGCAGACCCAGGCCCTGCTCTGTGCCCTCTTCCTGGCCCTGTACTTGGCGGCCGTCCTGGGGAACCTCACCATGATCGTGGTCATCACCCTGGATGCCCGTCTGCACTCCCCGATGTACTTCTTCCTCAAGAACCTCTCCTTCCTGGACCTGTGCTACTCAACTGTCATCTACCCCAAGGCCCTGGCCAACTTCCTTTCCTCATGCAAGGCCATTTCTTTTGAAGGCTGTGCCAACCAGTTCTTCTTCCTCTCCCTGATGGCTACTACGGAGACTTTCCTCTTGGCTGTGATGGCCTATGACCGCTTCCTGGCCATCTGCACCCCCCTACACTATCCCATCACCATGTGCCCCACGGCCTGTGCCCGCCTGGTGCTGGGCTGCTACGGTGGAGGCTGCCTCAATGCCATCCTGCAGACCAGCTTCACATTCAGCCTCCCCTTCTGCAGCTCCAACCACATCGACCACTTCTTCTGCGATGTGCCCCCGCTGCTCCTGCTCGCCTGTGCTGACACAGCCATCAATGAGCTGGTCTTGTTTGGCATCTGCGGGCTCATCGTCGTGGGCACCACACTCGGGGTCCTCATCTCCTGTGCCTACATCACCGTGACCATCCTGAGGATGCGCTCAGGCGCAGGCAGACACAAGCTCTTCTCCACCTGTGGCTCCCACATGACGGCCGTGTCCCTCTTTTGTGGGACCGTCTTTGTCATGTACGCCCAGCCGGGCGCGGTGGAGTCCATGGAGCAGGGCAAGGTGGTCTCTGTCTTCTACACCCTGGTCATCCCCGTGCTCAACCCCCTCATCTACAGCCTGCGGAACACGGAGGTGAAGGAGGCCCTGTGGATGCTGGGCCACAAGCTCACAGCCCCCTGAGGGACGGTGACCTGGCAGAGACAGCATCCTCTTGGGCAGGGCAGAGGGCTCAGCGAGACAGAGGACCATGTGGCCCCAAACCTCTTCCACTGCCAAGTGGAACAGTGTGTGTTGGGGACTTACTCATCTATTCATCCAGTGCTGCCTGAAGGTGTTTGTCAACCAGACACTCACTGAGTGTGAGAAGCAGAGGTGGAGAAGGTTGTTGTGCACCCAGGACTCTGTGTTCACAGAGGAGCAGTGGTTCGTAGCACGTGAAGCCTGACTAAACAGAGCAGAAGGCAGGGGCGGCTCTTGCAATGTGTCAGGGCTCTGTGGCCCACCCTGTGGGTTTTAGTAGGCAAGACGGCAGATACAGGCGTATGGATCAAATGCAGAAGGAAAACACGCTTTCATGGACTTTACCTCCATCCCCGACCCCCACCCACGTGCAGGGCTTTACCTTCTCCTGCTGTCCAGACACAGGCGTCCACTGACAGGGCCCCTCCTTCTGCTCTGCCTCTTCTCAGTCTGTCTTCAGCACCATCAGCAAAGAGATGTGCATTAAACGACAATGGCCAAGGTGCTCTCCACAGTGAGTCTGGGCCAGTGGGAAAAGGCTCGGCTCACGTGGCTCCAGTCTGACAAACAGGGCCTTTCACGGAGCAGCCAGGTCAGGGGTCTGAGGTCAAAGCAGTGGTTCCCCTCGGGGGCAGGAGTGCCCTTGGGCTCTGGCTCCACCACCTCAAGGGCATGGTGGGCGTTTTCCATGAGAGAGGACGGCCCAGACCTCGGCCACAGCATCCACCGTCCTAGTCCCAGGATGGAAGACACGAAGAACACGCATGGAGAGACGGTTCTCTGTATCTGCAGAAAAAACTCAAGTCACGTCCTTCCGGAGAGGTCGCCACCACCCAGAGCAAGCCTGAGAAATTCGCCCGACTCCCACCACCCTCTTCCCTCGCTCTGGGCTCTGCCTTCCAGAGTCAACCCGTGTCCAGCCTCCAACATTCAGGTTGGCTTTGCCCCTATGAGGTTCCGGTAACCAGAACCATGTAGTTTGTCTTCTTTTGTGACTTTTTTTTTTTTTGGCTAACATTATGGTTGTGAGTTAATCCATGTGATTTTCTCTACTCTATAAGAATCCACTATATGCAGGTACCACAACCAATCCACCACACCACTGATGGACGTTGGGTTTGTCTCCAGTTACTGGTTTCTAACATAATGCCTCTCTGAATTTCCTCCACATATCTTGCTGTGGGCATTCTTATGAGTTGAATGTTGACCTTTTTGGTTAATTCTAAACAGTTTCACCGAAATGGAACAGCAGTGTTTGTCCCCGAGAACAGTGCGTGAGAGCTCCTGCTGCTATGCACCACCATGGACCAGCCATTCTGTCAGCTGGATCGATTTTAGCCATTCTGCTGGGTATGTAGTCATACATCACTCCAACTTTCATTTTTATTTCTTTTTGCATAGATATTTTAGGCATTTGTATATTAAGCATATTGCATAGTTACTTATACATAAAAAAGAAAAAAATTTCCACAATTTTTTCACAAAATTCAAAGTATAATAATAAATAATACAGTTTTTTGGTAGGTAATGAGACCAGTTACAATCCTTGTTTAAGGAATAACATTTCATTTAATTGAGACTCAAAGTTATTTTCCCCCTCCCTTATGGCTAATGAGCTTGACTATATTTTCATATATTTAGCAGAATTTTGAATGTACCTTTTGAAGTAAGGTACGAAGGTAAGATACGTATGTTTTGACCAGCGTTTTCTCTTTCACAATGACCACAGAAACTCTTGACATATTTTAATGAACCCTTTGTCAGTTATATGATTTGCAAATATTTTCTCTCACTTTGTGGCTTCCGTATTTACACTTGTGCAGAACTTTAATTTTTCATTCATTAACAGACGTTCTTAAACTTAATAAGGTCAGTTATCAGTCACTTCCTTCACAGCTACTTCATTCTGTGGCATGCTCAAAGATACACTGCCTATGCTGGATACAAAAATATCCCTTTGATGTTATCTTACAAAAGTGTTTTTTGAGTTTTTTGTTTTGGTTTGGTTTGGTTTTTTGCTTAGTCTTCTATGTTAGAATCTATAATTCACATAAAATTAATTTTTTGGCTCTTTTGATGTATGGATTCATTTTTCCATATGATTATTCTACTAACCGTTTTTAAAATATTTTCCCTAGTTTCACCTTTATCATAAATCAACTGTCTCTGTATATGCACGTCTGTTTCTACAGTCTTATTCTGGAGTTCCTGCCGTGGCGCAGTGGTTAACAAATCCGACTAGGAACCATGAGGTTGAGGGTTCAATCCCTGGCCTTGCTCAGCAGGTTAATGATCCAACATTGCCGGGAGCTATGGTGTAGGTCACAGACGTGGCTCAGACCCAGCGTTGCTGTGGCTCTGGCGTAGACTGGCAGCTACAGCTCTGATTAGACCCCTAGCTTGGGAACCTCCATATGCCGTGGGAGCAGCCCAAGAAATGGCAAAAAAAAAAAAAAAAAGACAAATAAATAAATAAAGTCTTATTCTGCCCCATTGGGCTAGTTACTTGTTCCTTCTTGTGCTATTTTAGAATGTTTTGTTGAATGTTTAAAAGGTAAAATATCATAAACTTTTCAGTAAATATGAATAAATATAACAAATGATATACATTTTTTTTTTTTGATGGTTGCACCACCCATGGCATGTGCAAGTTCTCAGATCAGGGATTGAATCTGAGCCATGGCTATGGCAATACCAGATCCTTTAACCCACTGCACCAGGCCAGGGATGGAATCCATGCCTCCACAGCAACCCAAGCCACTGCAGGTGAATTCTTAACCCACTGTGCCACAGCAGGAGCTCCAATGATGTACAATATCTTTATAAAAAAAAGTTTAATGTTGCTGAAAAACATGAAAGGTGAACTGAATAAACAGAGATACACCATGTTCATGGATGGGAGGCTTTATTTATTTTATTAATATGACATGAATAAAGATGACATAGAGTGTTCTGCTGATTTCTGCTGTACAGGACAGGACCCAGTCATAACGTGCACACTTTTCCTCATACTGTTGTCCATCATGTTGTCCCAAGAGATAGGATAGAGTTCCCTTGCTATCGAACAGGATCTCATGGCTCGTCCACTCCAAATGCAATAGTTCACATCTACTAACCCCAAACTCCCCGTCCATCCCACCTCCTCTCCCTTCCCCTCCCTGTCAACCACAAGCCTGTTCTCCATGTCTGTGAGTCTGTTTCTGTCTGTAGACAGGTTCATTTGTGCCATACTTTAGATTCCACATTTAAGTTATATCATGTGGTACTTGCCTTTCTCTTTTTGACTTACTTGACTTAGTATGAGAATCCCTAGTTCTAACCATGTTGCTGCAAAAGGCATTATTTTGCTCCTTTTTATGGTTGAGTGGTACTCCCTTGTATACATGTACCACATCTTCTTAATGCAGTCATCTGTTTATGGGCATTAAAATTTTTTCCATGTCTTGGCTATTGCAAATGGTGCTGCAAGGAACATAGGGATGCATGTATGTTTTTGAATGAAAGTTTTGTCCAGATATGTGCCCAGGAGTGAGATTGCTGGGTCATACAGTAGCTCTATATTTAGTTTTCTGAGGAACCCCCATACTGTTTTCCACAGTGATTGTACCAATTTACATTCCCACCCACACCGAAAGAGGGTTCCCTTTTCTCCACACTCTCCCCAGGGGTCTTTTGTCTTTCCACACAAATTTCAAAATATTTTGTTCCAGTTCTGTGAAGAATGTCATTGGCAATCTGATAAGGATTGAACTGAATCTGTAGATTGCCTTGGGTAGTACAGTCATTTTGACAATATTGATTCTTCTGATCCAAGAGAATGATATATCTTTCCATCCGTTTGTGTCCTCTTTGGTTTCTTTCATCAGTGTCTTATAGCTTTTCAGAGTGCAGGTCTTTTGTCTCTTCAGGTAGGTTTATTACTAGGTACTTTATTGATTTTGATGTGATTCCTAGGTATTTTATTGATTTTGATGTGATTCCAAGGTATTTTACTCTTTTGGATGTGATACCTAGGTATTTTATTCTTTTGAATGTGATTCCTAGGTATTTTATTCATTTAGATACAATGGTAAATAGGATGGTTTCCCTAATTTCTTCCTGATTTTTCACTTTATACATAGAAATGCCATAGACTTCTATGTATTAATTTTGTATCCTGCGAATTTATCAAACTCATTGATGAGTCCTAACAGTTTTCTGACAGCGTCTTTAGGATTTTTCTACACCCTAGATCAGGTAGACTTAACTGATATTTATAGAACATTCCACCCCAAAGCAGCAGAATATATATACTTCTCAAGTGCACATGGAATATTCTCCAGGATAGATCACATCTTGGGCCACAGATCAAGCCTCAGTAAATTAAGAAAAACTGAAATTATTTCAAGTACTTTCTCTGATCATTTGGGGCTATTATAACTCAAGATGTTATGAGCAACTTTTGTGTATCTTTTGACAGTTGTAAGCTCTAATCTACATTACAAATATACCAAGTAAACTAAGATTGCTGGCTCACATGTTTAACTTTAGTAGGTGATATCAGATAAGAAGACTTCATGATTGTTTATACAGAAAACTTCAAAGAATCTATAAGATTCTCATAGAACCATAAATAATTTTAGCAAGGTTGCAGGATACAATGTAGGCATGCAGAATCAATAATATTTATATGTTCTAACAATAAGCAATTGGAGTTGTACAGTAACACCAAATGAAATGCTTCAGTATAAACCTAACAAAATTAGCACAAGTAGAAAGACATTTGAAGCAAAAAATATTGCAGTATTAGGGACGAAATGAGTTGTTTCTAGGGCTATCTGAAGAGTTGAGATTAGTTTTTAGACTTGCACTAATCTACCAGGGCCCAATGGAGCCAAGATGGCTAGAGATCTGAATATGAACAAGAACTTAATGGGATGTAGGGAAGCAGGGGAGAAAACCCTCTTGTGTAAAACTGAAGTGATTAAGCACCCAAAATGTAGATTTGAAGCAGTAGAAGGGTTACCATCAACAAAAATAAGAAGTAGGAAATGATGGAGTAGATTAGATTTAATAAAACTTACTATATTGAAAAAATAGATGTTGTGTTTCCAGGTGTTATTCATACTGATCCACGTAAATCTGTTATTAATTTTAATGTCTAAGATGATACTCCATGTCCTACTGAGAAGATTCAAACTTTTCCTCAATTACATAGAAGGCAGCAATTGACATTCTAGGATATGTCATTTTGTGCACAAATGCAAGAGTGTTTCTCAAGGGTAGCTGTCTAGAAGGAGAACTCACGGGGTTTGCGCATTTTCATTTTTTGTTAAGATGTTGTCAAATTAATATGCAAGATATTCACCACTTGGTATACTTTTGTAATTCATGCTGTCTAGTATCGTACATGAATAGGCCCTGTTTCTCCACAACCTCCCAATTTTTGGTGTTATTAGCCTCTGTAAATTTTATCAGGTTGCCTATGATTCTTTTATTATGCATTCCCCTGAGCATTGTTTCATTTGCTTATCTTCTGCTGGGTTCTTCCTCTATGAATTGCCTATTCATATCCTTTATCATTTTTTAAAAGTGTGGTGTTTGTCTTTTTCTTACTTATTAACAGGAGTTATTACAGAGAACGTATCATAGAAGATGCCAGTTCTTTGCGGATTACATGCACTGCAAGTATCTGCTCTAGTTTGAAGCATGTGTATTTAGTATAATTTGTCAGAGAGAATTTTCTTTACATTAATGTATCCAAATAAACATTTTTATGAATTTTACTTATGTATCTTAATAAATTCTTCCCTAGTCTCAAAAAGATAGAGAGAGAGAAATCCGTTCACCTAAATTTGATCTATAGATTCAATCAATGCAAACCCAAAATCCGCATAGCATTTTGGTGGTACATATTTATGAGTTAATTCTAAAATTTACATAGGAAGGCAAAGGAACTAGAATAGCTCTATTAGTTATCTCTTATGGATTAATAAATTACCCCCAAATTAGAGGCTAAACAAAACAAACAAAATGACAAATTTATCGTCTTATAGTTTCTGTGGGTCAGGAATGTAGAAGCAGCTTATTAGGGTTCTTCTAGCTCAAGGTCTTTCATGAGGCAGAATTAAAAATGTCATTTTGGTATCTAAAATACCAAAGGCTAACCAGGGGGATATCCACTCACAAGATCACTCATGTGTTGACAGACAGGGCTCAAAAGATGTACTTCCAGTGACCAATGGCATTGCAAAATAAGCAAGAAGAGAAAGAGACAGGGAGACACAGAGAGAGGCAGATGGTGAGAAGAAAAACCCAAGATGGAAGCTCGAGTTGTTTAATAATCTAATGTCAGAAATAACATCACATTGTGTTCTATTCGCCTAATTCATTCCTATCCCACAATAATAACACACTCCTCATTCTATCCCAGGGTTCTCCCAAGTCTCTTCCCATTACTGCTTCTGCTCAGTTTTGAATCTTACCATTTCTACTAGGCCCAGGTGTGGATGAGGCTCCTCAGGCGCCGGTTCCTTAACTATGGCTCATTGAGTACAGTTTTTCTCAATCTGTAGACGTGCATGTGCAAAACTATAGAGAATTTATTTGCATCCCCACACACCAAGCATGCAATGATGGAAAAGGCTAAAATAATGTGTCGAGACATCCCTGTTCAAAAAGTAAGTGAATGGTAAGTAGGAAGATGTCACTGGACCATAGCAATTTTGAAATCCAGCTGGGAAATTCTGAAAATTCCCTAATTATGTTTGGATGGCCTGGGAATAATTCTCTGTGGCTCTCTGCTCTGCTCTTTGGACCTTGGTTCTGTTATTTGAGCCATCTTTCCTTTCACATGAACAGTATAAAGGGTTTTTAGCTAAATAGCTCCCACTCTGATTTCTGCCAATATAATTCTGGGGGCCAGAAGGCCTCTCCTCATTCTTACTTCTCACTGTTCTTCTCATAGCTAGGGGGGATGCTTCTGCATATTTAATTATTTTTAAGAACCTGAAAGGTCCCCTGCGAATCTTGGGGTTCCTTGAGGCTCAGCAGAATACTCTGGCATTCTGCTGAGAAACAATGTCCTTATGCTACACAGAGGTGCTACTGTATGAGTAAAAGGATCTTTGAGACACACCCTATTCTCTTTTGAAGGAGTTTTTATGACTGAGGAACCGCTTTTGATTTTCTAAGGTCTTAACAAAAGATTTCACAGTCACACCCTTGCCTTGATTTCTGCTAGTTTTACCAATAGTGCCCTGGGTTTGAGATTTTCTTAGAGATCATCAATTAATTTTGGCATCATTTATCATTTCTCCAGAAGCTGAGAATTTTCAAAACCACAAATTCCTTGCTCCTTTGTGTTTAACAGTATTTAATTTAATTTATGTATATCCTCTTGTATTTTACTGTAAGTAGCAAAAAGACAACAGGTGGCACTGCCAACACCTTGCTTGGAAATCTTAGCTAGACTTCTCAATTCTTTAATCATAATTTCGACTTTCTTCATTAACATGGGAAGTAGCATTAGAAAACTTTCTGCCACTACAAAACTAGCATATCTGGGAATTCCCACTGTGGCTCAGTGGGTTGAGAATGAAGACTTGATCCCTGGCCTACCTCAGTGGGTTAAGGATGTGGCACTGACACAAGCTGTGGTGTTGGTCACAGATGCAGCTCAGATCCAGCATTGCTGTGGCTATGGCATAGGCTGGAGGCCACAGCTCTGATGTGACCCCTAGCTGAACTTCCATATGCCACAGGTACAGCCCTAAAAAGACAAAAAAACAAAACAACAACAACAAAAACTAGTATCTACATCTATCCGGTTTCCAATAAAATTAGCCTCCTTTTCCTGTAAGCTCTTATCAAAGACCATGAAATTTCTATAAATAGCTTCCTCAAGACACTCTAGACTTTCACAAATACCATCCTCAAAGTTCACCACCTGATTCCAAAGCTGCTCCCACATTTTAGCATTTTGTTATGGCAGCACTTCCAGGTACCAAAATTTGTTCTGGTTGTCCATTAATGCATGACAAACTATCCCCAGATTTAGCAAATCTATTATCTCACAAAGTTACTAAGGATCTGCAGTGTGGGAACAGTTTATCTGGGGGATACTTCTGAGGGTTACTTATGAGAATTCAGTCAAAGTACTGACTGCAGCTGCAGTCAATGGAAAGATCTATTTCTAAGCTCTCTCATGTGGCTGTGGACAGATGTCAGTTCCTCACTAGATAACTCACTTCCTTGCCAAGTGCCTCTCTCTATACGGTGCTGACCTTAAAATGTAAAAGCCGTTGTGCCTCATAGAAAATGGTGAGAGAAACAGAGAAGGGGGAGAGGGTAGACAGAGAGGGAGAGAGATCAAATGAGAAGCCAGTCTTTAGATCACTAACCTAAAAATGGGAGACTCATATCACCACTTCTGCCACATTCTACTCATTAGAAGGAAGTAACAAAGTCAAACCCACCCTCAAGGGAAGAGGACTAACAACAACATGATACCAGGAGGCAGAGATCTCTGAGGACCATCCTGGAAGTTCCAACCTACCAACCACACAGATCAGAGATGGGAAGAAAAACCAAAGAAACATTCTCTCTCAAGAGAGAATTAAGACGGCAGAATAGAAGGACTGGGGCTCAACTTCTCTCTGAAAAACAACAAAATTCACAGCTAAAAGCTGAGCAATCTCCACTCAAATGGACTAGAAACCTTAAAAAAGATACCCTACTCCAGAAGAAAAAGAGGAGGACACATCAAGAGGTAGGAGGGGCGATTTCACGAATATAAACAACCCCATACCTCCCAGGTGGAAAGCCCCACAGACTGGAAACTAACTGGGTCACAGAGACTCACCTACAGGAGTGAGAGTTCTGAGCCCCACATCAAACCCTCACGTGTGGGGATCCGGCACTGGGAGAAAGAGCCCCTGGAGCATCTGGCATTGAAGGCCAGTGGGGCTTATGCGCAGGAGATCCATGGGACTGGGGGAAACGGAGACCCCATTCTTAAAAGGCGCACACAGACTTTCATGTGCACTGGGTCCCAGGGCAGAGCGAGATCTCCATAGGAATCCGGGTCAAACCTGACTGCAGTTCTTGGAGGACATCCTGGGAAAACAGGGGTGAATGTGGCTTGGTGTGGGGGAAGGACATTGAAAGCAAAGCTCTCAGGAATATTCATCAGCATATGTTTCTCTGGAGGTGACCATTTTGGGAAAATCTGGCCCCACCCATCAGTCAGTCAGGGCTGAGAAGCCCCAGGGCAAACAACAATCCAGGTGGGATCACTGCCCCACCCCTCAATAAACAGGCTGCCTAAAGACCCCTCAGGCACACAGCTGCCTCTGATCCCATCCAGAGGGATTAGAATCAGCTCCACCTACCAGTGGGCAGTTATCAGCCCCTCTCATGAGGAAGCCTACAGCAGCCCCCCATACTGACTTCAGCCACAAGGGGGGCAGACACCAGAAGTAAGAGAGGCTACAACTTTATTATCTGTAAAAAGGTCACCACACCAAAAACCTATAAAAATGAAAAGACAGAGAACTATAACTCAGATGAGGGAGAAAGGAAAAACCCCAGAAAAACAGCTAGGCCATGAGGAGATTCTCAGCCTCTAGGAAATTTAGGCTGTCAATTCTGAAGCTGATGCAAGACTTTGGAAATAAACTGGAGGCAAAGATGGATAACTTACAGAAAACACTGACCAAAGAGATACAAGATATAAAACTTAAACAAGAAGAGGTGCAAAATACAATAACTGAAATAAAAAATTCACTAGAAGCAGCTAACAGCAGAATACAGGAGGCAGAAGAATGAATAAACAAGGTGGAGGACAGATTAGTGGAAATTACGGATGCAGAACAGAAAAGAGAAAAAAGATTGAAAACAAATGAAGAGAGTCTCAGAGAACTCTGGGACAATGTTAAACACACCAACATCCATATTATAGGGGTGCCAGAAGGAGAAGAGAGAGAGAAGGGGACAGAAAAAATATTCCAAGAGATAATAGCCGAAAACTTCCCTCACATGGGAAAGGAACCACTCACTCAAATCCAGGAAGCACAATGAGTACCATATAAAATAAACCCAAGGGGGAATACACTGAGACACATATTAATCAAACTAACCAAAGTTAAAGACAAAGAGAAAATCTTGAAAGCAGCTAGGGAAAAGAAACAAGTCACATACAAGGGAACCCCTGTAAGGTTATCAGCAGATTTTTCAGCAGAAACTCTGCAGGCCAGAAGGGAGTGAGTGGCATGATATACTCAATGTGATGAAAGGGAAAAAAACCTCCAACCAAGATTACTCTACCCAGCAAGACTCTCATTCAGATTTGAAGGATAAATCAAAACCTTCACAGATAAGCAAAAGTTGAGAGAATTCAGCAACACTAAACCAGCCTTACAACAAATACTAAAGGATCTTCTCTAGGGAGAAAAGAAAAGGCCAAAATCAGAAACAAAAATACCACAAATGACAAGGCTCACCAGTAAAGGTATATATACAGTAAAGATACAAAATAATCCATGCACGATTATACCACCAAAATCAGAAATCATGAGAAGAGGTGGGTACAAATTCCGGACACTGGAGATGAACTTGCAATTAAGAGAACAACAACTTAAAAACAATTTCATATACATATAGACTCATATCAAAACTTCAGAATAACTGCAAAGCAAAAATCTACCATTGATACACAAACAAGGAATCTCTGGAGAAGAAGTATATCTCATAGTAAATAACTTCATAATCCACCATGAAGGGGGTCATTTGACATCATTCTTGGAATGCTGAAGTCTTCTTACATCTGATTCTGATTTCCTCTCCATCAAAGAATTTATGATAATTATAATTAAACAATGCCAATGTACAATTAAATAATATAGTTCTACAATTGTATTAATAACCATTTCTATCCATGGTACAATGTAAGGCCTATAATGCCTTGTTTATCACATCACCTAGAATGGTGTAATGCCTTTATTGAAGAATCAGTAAGATGTAACAAATTGTGAGGACATATTTATAGAGTTACACTGTTTTTTAACCAATTTATGCATTTTATATTTTACTTATTTTCAGAGGGTGTATTATCTTTGTTATTCTTACCAGTTATTCTTTTTATTATGCTATATAAAATATTTAATGGTATGTAAGGCTTTCTTCTTTATAAATTTTAGTTGCATAATATAACAATTTTAATATAATGCTAATTATTAAAGAAAAATTGAAATGTAATACATAATACTAAATAGTAAAGATGAAAGCCATACAAAATGGGATAAAGTACAGAATAAATTTCCTATTTGTCTCAGCATATTTTCCATTCCACTTCTCCAGAGGGAGTCACTTAATGTTTCTTAAGATCCATGATGTGATAATCTGTGTGAATGTAACTGTGTTTAAATATATGTATTTTATTCTGTAAAAAAAATAAATAAAAATAAAAATTAAAAAAAGAAATGATTCTCTCTCGCTCACTCTGTGTGTGTGTACATATTTACTATATATACAGCTATACACACACTCACACATATAAACATGCTACCAGTCCTTATTTAAAATTACAAATATATATACACATAAAAATATGAAAAATATACGTAAATAGAGGAGTAGATTCTATAAGATTCTCTAAGTCTTTTAACACGTGTCACCTTCATGAGCTTGACTTATTCACCTGAAAACTGCACATGACTCACCCTCTGGAACATTCTGAGGACCTGAACAGATACAAATGCCGGGCTCAATGCTGGCTTTCAATGAAAGGCATCTTTTCAGACGATGGTCATCAGTAAGATGCTAAATCAAGAAAAAACACAGCTAACTGTTCCAAGGTTCTTATTCATGGCAGGTTTTGCGGTTTTCCTGTCTTGGGAAAAGTTCCTGCAGGTTCTTTCAACATTTACTTAACTGTACTGGGCACAGTTGGGGACAGACGCGGGCCTTCCAAGTGACAGGATAAATTAAGTCTCAGCAAAATAAAATTTAAAGATGAAAGAGTCAAAGGAAAAAATAAAAATAAAAACCAAACAAAACCAAACCAACAGCACTGTCCAAGGACTGCCAGCTGGAGCCACATCCTGGTCCCTACACAGGCTCCCTCCTACAGGAAGCCTCCAGGAACTGACCCCAAGTGACCTTCGATGGAACGGGGTCATCTCTGTGCTGCCAGCACGCAGGCCTACTCTCAGATGAGCAGGAAACACTGCCATCCAGGGCAGATCCCACCCGACAAGACAGCCCGTCTCTGACACCCCAGCACACCTGCCCCCAGGCCGACTCCAACCCTACCCAGGGGTCTCCCCAAACTCACGGATTCAGCCCTGAAATCAGTCTCTCCTTTAGACCTAAGTCCTGACCTCCAAGGCCAGAGCTTCCCTCCCTGCTTCAGCTGTGAACAGGGAAACAAAGAAAATGCACTGGGACCCCACTCAGGGCAGGCCCAGGAGGCAGAAGAAAGGCTGAGTGATGCCCTCCACCCCAGCACCCCTCACTGCTGCTGGGAAGCCCTTGCCACCCTGCTGGCCACCTACCCTCCCACCTCTGGGCCCTGCTCACACCTGGGCCCTCTCCCGACACTCCCTCTCCTACTCCATCTGGGCTCAGCTCAAGGACTTCCTCCAAAGTGGGGCCAGCACTGACTGCCCCCACACCCTTCATGCCAGTGCCCACAGCTGCCTCCTCACCTGTCCCCACATCTGACCCACATCTGCCTCCACACCTGCCTTCTCACCTGCCCCACACCTGCCCTCACACCTGCGCCCACACTTTTACACTGTATTTTCACAGGCTCTTCATTTATTGTCCTTCCCCTCAGGGCTGGGAGCTCGAAACATTCACACACAGACACACATGATCACATACACGCGTGTATCAGCACAGCCTGTGCGCTAGGTGGGTGTATAGAAGTTGTATGCACACACGCACATATTCGCCCACAAAAACATATCTTTACACACCAAACAAAAGGCATATTCTGTACATCAGACGAACACATATAAATGTGACATGTAACAGCCACCCCCGTTAGCTTCCCTGTTTGCAGGGCCTCATGGAATCCCCTCCAGGTCAAAGGCCACTCAGCCTGGGGGCGCAGGGCTCCTGGCAGTGTGCACACACCAACATGTCCTCAGGGGTTTTGGCCAAGAGGAAAAATGCTGGAACCAACCTCCTGTGCTGGTTCTGCTGGGTCTTGCTTTCCACATGGTCCCTGCATCTCTTTCAAAAAGACCCCCCTCCCCCAGCCCCCCCAGTCTCTCGTCCGTTGTAAAGCCTCTGCCTCCAGGAGCAAGGTGCTGTCTTGCTGCCCCAGTACAACTGACTTCTTATGGTTCTGAGCTTGAATCGGTTCTTCTGCAAAGCGTCTTTCCAGCACCCTGAGCCCTCAGCGTCCCGCCGGTCCCTTCATTCAGGCCTCTCTGTAAAAGTTCTCCACGTGAGCAAAACTTCAGGCCCTTGCCTGCGACCCAGGTTTGCTGTATTCCTTCCAAACCTGCTGCCTGTTTCCAGCTCCGTGTGTGGTCTCTGCAGAGAGAAAAAAGCAGCCTCGACCGGGGGGCCAGGCTGGCCCCCATGTGCCAAATTCCAAGGGACCAGGACAGACCACCTGCACGATGAGAAGACAGTGCTTCTACGGGGGCAGGAACTTAGGAAGAGGGGACGGCCGAGTGTGCAGCTCACGAGCCTGGGGCATCCCTGGGCCATAGCTAATACCCACAGGGCACCTGGACAGTGGGCAGGGCTGTTCCGGGAGGGACTCCAACTCACCCACCCCACTGCCCCACGGGAAGGTGTTCATGGCACCCCCACTGCACAGACTCGGAGACTTCAGGGGTTCCAAGACCACAGGTGGGGGCCATCTGGCTCCCTCACCCCTCCCTTCCCACCCCCAATCAGGGCCCTCGCTGCAGAGGGGACATCCGGGGGAAGGGCCTGTTTGGCCAAGTAACCCTGGCCTGTCCCACGTCGGGGTCTCTGCACCAAGGGGCCCACAGGGCAGCACCTCTCTCGCCAGGTGCGACTTGAGAAAACATCAATCAGCGCAGCGCCCAGCCTCCCCCCGTGCCCAGGTGGCTCCTGATGTCTGGCCCACCCCACCAGCCTGGCGCCCCTCTGGTCTGACTCCCTGCCCTGCCACCCCCCGCAGGACCGGGACTTGGCAATTTTCCAAGTCCTGGCACAGCAGATACACCAGCACCTGTTTGCATTTAACAGACACACACAGAGCCCCTCCCGTGAGGTGGACACCCTGCTGGGCTGCAGGGACAAAGGGGCCAGCTGCCTCTCTTGCTTAGTCACCCTATGGGTCAGCTGACTGTCCCTGATGTCAGCGGGCCACCCTGCTCCCGACCAACTCTCTGACTGCGGAGCACTCTGTGTCCAGTCACAATAAAAGCCATCAAAGTGACCTTCTGAGCAGTGTATTTCATTTTGCTCTGTTTTTTGGGTTTTTTTTATGGCCACACCCATGGCATATGGAGGTTCTCGGGCTAGGGGTTGAACTGGAGCTATAGCTGCTGGCCTGCACCACAGCCACAGCAACATGGGATCCGAACCATGTCTGCGACCTACACCACAGCTCACAGCAATGCCACACCCTTAATCCACTGAGTGAGGCCAGGGACCGAACCCCCATCCTTGAGCATACTCATCGGGTTCATTTCCTCTGAGCACAAGGGGTACTCCAAGCTGTGTATTTTGTGCTCACCAGGTAACAGTCCCACACGACACAGGCACCCAGGGCCCCTCAGCAAGGCTGTGACAATCCAGCACTGACCCGGGCTCCACAGACACGAGGCCTCGCGGTGCCCTGGAAGGGCCCGCCCCAGGTGCACCTGCGCAGAGCGCTTGATCCCTCGCCCTCCGCCAAGGCCCGCATCCTGTGGGATTCCTGAGGTTCCGGTGGCCAGAGGAAAGGCCCAGATCCCGAAGGCCCACCTTTAGCCCCTCGAGGGACAAATAGCTTTTTATTTTGGCTTCCTTTTCTCAGCACGTTCTCATCCTGGCTCCAAGCAGGAGTCACAGCAGTAAATGTTCTGAAGTCAGTACTGTTGTTATAAATGTTAACTTGTTTTGGAAGCGCCCCAACCCAGCTGCCCCGTGTTTGTTGAAGAACCCCGGGCCTGCGGCCTCTCCCAGGCGGCCCCGCAGCACTGAACAACTGTTCGTCCCTCCGGGGCCAAGCCCGTCAGGACGGGCACACCGAGGGCACACACCACTCGGCACTCAGAGAACGGGCAGAGGTGACATCTCCTTCTGCTGCTAGAAACCTCACCTCCTTCCTAAACTGGCCACCAGGAGCTCCACCCAGCGAGTTCTCCGGGAAGGCGGGCACCTCCGGCCACCCTATGCCACCTAAGCCGTAGGGCCACTGAAGCCATGAAGCCTGGGTGCTTCCTGGCCCAAGAAGCGGTCTTCACTTGCAAGTGATGGGATGTCTGAATCTCAGCTCGTACAGCCTCCATCAGCTGCTGTGCGGGACCAGCAGCCCGCTCAGTGCTACACCTGCTGTGACGTGGGGGGCTTCCCAGGGAGGCGTCTTCAGTCATTACCTGCTTGCCCCGCCCGCATCTTCAATCCTCAGCTCCTGGTGCCAACGAGAGAGGGCCCGCCGTGGGCCGTGGAGGGAGGCGCGCAGCGGCCCTATGCCTGCACGGGAGGGGCAGGCCCAAGGGAGGCCTGCTGGTGCTGTACCGGGAGCGACCTGCACCGCCTGCTGGCCCAACACAAACACCACCCAGCTGCGCCCCCAAAAGTGCCCGGGTATGCCTACCAGCGACGTGTTTCTCTCAGCGTGCCCGCGTGCACACCATGTGTGCACACAGGCGTGAGGAGCTGGCTAGGAGCAGTAACGCTCATTCAGAGATGCAAGAGCTAAAACCACCACGCAAGAAAATGACAGCATTTTTAATTGAAGTTAAGGACAAACGCTGGTCCCGCTCAGGGGTTAAGAGGCCTCATCCAGAGGCTGAGACGCCCCTTCTCCTGCTCAGCTGGCCATCTCCCGAGGCCGGGTGGTTTCCACAAGTCCCCTGGCTCCTGAGAACCGTCCTGTGAGCAAAGCCACCACACCGCCGCGTGACGAAGGCGTCACCCAACGCAGCGCCAGACACACTCACTGGATGTCGTCGTCATCAAAGAGATCTTCAAAGTCTACAGGAAGGAGCACAGCTGAGAGGCGCTCGTCCGGCGCCAGAGGCAACGGAGCCGGCGAGGAAAGGGCTGTCCCCGTGGGCGACTCAGTCGGTCCAAGCAGGGCCGCGGGGCCCAGGGACGGGCGGTCAGGGGATGGGACTGAGCACCGCGGGACAGGTCAGCCGGCGGCCAGGGCTCTGCCCCCGCCCCGCTGCTGTGGGGAAGGCGAGGCGGGCCGAGGCCACCCACCCTGGCAGCCCTGAGAGTGAAAGGGGGGGGCCCACGTGAGAAGGACCCCCTTGAAGGGAGTCTGAGCCCCAGTTTAGCCTGAGCCCCGTTCCCACTAGAAGAAATGCCACAAATTCCCAGCCTGCTGCATCCTGCGGCAGGGGTGCGGGGGGGGGGGGCGTCAAAGCCAAATCCTCGCACCCCACACTCCCACTTTCCTGGGCAGGTGGCGGCCCCCAGCAGAGGGCGCTGTCCCCCCTCGACTCCTGTCCTAGCAACACCCGCCCCCTCGCTGCGCTCCACCTGTGGCCCCACAGTTCCCACGAGACCTGCCCTCCAATGCGCCCCTGGCAACAGGGCGCCCACCTCTGTCGGGGCCACCAGGCCCGGCTCTGGCAACATTCCCTGTGCTGCGAACAGCGAGTGCAGAGCACAGGCGTCACCTGCTGTTAGAACCCCGCAGCCTGGGGACAAGGGGCCGTCAAAACCTACCTGTTCAAGGAGCAAAAGCCTCAGGAGGAGCCCGTCCAAAGGCCACTGGCTCTCTCGCAGGGAGTAGCTCCCCGCACCCCTGGGACGAGGTGGCCTGAGGCCTGCCGCCCATGCCCCTCAAAGGGGCATGAAGATCTCCTACGAAGCCAACTCTTCACTGTTTATTTGGTACAACTGCACCCGTGTTCCAGGAACTGGCCTTGGGGGGCATGGCTGCGGGTCCAGAGGAGAGCAGGAAAGAGCAGGAGGGTGGCTTCCCTGTGCACACAGGCAGCCAAGGGGACGCGACGAACGGCAAATGGGGAGAGGAAAGCAGACCAGCCATCGGGGAGCGGGGGCAGGCGAGGTGGCCAGACGGAAAAGACCCTGCGAGCATCTCCGGTGTCTAAACGTGGGCGCACGGCTCAGACCCGACAGACGGGACCTGAGAGCAGAAGCTTCTCCTCTTGACACACAGCTGCCCGTTTGATAGGGACTGTGCCAAGTTCCCAGAAGGGCACGGGACCTGGGCTTGCCAGGCCTGTGGCCCAAGCCGCTCACGTCCCAAAACTGCTCCTCTGCACCCCTTGCAGAGGAAGCACGGGCTGAAACTGGCCGCCCAACCCGCATCCTTACCATTAAAAAAGTCTGCATGAACTGCCTTTTCATTGGCTGCCAAGTCCATCAGGAGCCCGGTGCTGCCTCCTGCCTGCGGACGGACAGAAGGGTTATGTCAGCGGCGTCCCCAAGAGGATGAGTGACGAGTGGCTCACAGGCCCCCACTCCCCGGCAGAAAGTGTCCAGGTCAGAGACGAAGTGTAGTCGCAGGGGAAGGATTGAGTCCCACGGCTTCAGGAGCCAGCTGCAGTCAGCTGCTCTCCTAGGCCCTTGCTGGGTCCCCCCAAAGCCCCCGGGGGCTTCCACGGACCTGCACCGCCAACCTTCTCCCATACGTAGTTCTTGCAGGGGGTGGGGGAGACAGCACTTGCAGGAATTACTGTGAAGGGCTGCTCAGTCTTCGTTCCTAGGTTCCCCCCTCACCTTTTCAATAAACACCTGCCACTGCCCCCAGTGGCACCACTTCTGTGTAAACCTCGAGAAGAGGGCTCAGCGCCCTACTGGGCCTTGTCACAGAGGCCCGGCTGTGCGCAAAACCGAGCCCAGTGATTTCTCTACTCTGAGATGCTCCCTGCCTGTGAGACGTGAACCACTTCCCTCGCGAAACCAACCTGCAGACCGGAGCTCTGGCGGCCATAAAACAATGCCACGGCCAGACGCGGGCGATCTGATGAGCGGTTTGAGGCACTTAAAGTCACTCCGTGATGGGTGACCAGAGTCCTTTGGTGGCGGCACCCTGGACGCCCGGCCCACAGGTTCCTGCTGCTACCATGACCCCCAGCATCCCCAAGGCTGTGGGCCCCGCCTCTTCCTGGCTGGAATAGCTGAGCACCTCTGGGTCCTCTCTCACAGCTGCTCCGAGCAGCCAGAACTCTCAGGGCCTCCCTCCCCCGCCCACCCCACAGCAAGCCATGCAGACCCCGCCAGGGACAGCCGGTGGAGCTTGTCCCCACTCCCACCTGAGGGGTCGCCTTCATTCATCTGCATGGTGCCACTCTCCCACCCCCAAGCTCTCCTGAGCAACTGTCCTGCAAGCCCGTCAGAGCTCATCACGCCCCACTGCAAGGCCCCCGGGTGACACCGCCCACCCCTGCCCCGGGGCCTAGAGCAGGGACTGTAACACAGGACTGAGAAGCAGGGGGTTAGTGGAAGTGCCTGTGTGGAGAGGAGACCCACCTGTCCCAGCGCAGCCACCCCTGCCCCCTTCCCAGCTCCATCCCGTCCTCTCTCCAGGCACCTGAGAAGCCTCCGTGTTAAATCACAGGGCCTTCCTTTCCTTCGACCCCTTCAGGGTGGCTCCTTCCAGGCCTTCTCCCCCCAACACGGCTTCAGGATGCGGCTGCAGTCAGCTGCTCTCCTAAACCCTTGCTGGGTCACCCCAAAGCCCCCGGGGGCTTCCATCGACCTGCACCGCCAACCTTCTCCCATGCTTCGTACTTGCAGGTAGCCTTTCTCTGTCCCACCACGAGCTCCAGGGGAACAGAGGCTGGGTCTGTCCCCCACCCCCTGAGCTTTGAGCGAGAAATCGAGGCCCTGACGCCGAGCAGCTGGCCGGACACTCCGAGCTCACTGAGCACCAACACCAGACAGGAAGGCCCCGTGACCACAGGATGGGGTAAGACGAAAACGCAGGACCCCTTCACAACGCCGGTCAGCTGCGGGAGGAAAGCGGGCACCGCAGGGGGCACGTACCTGCCAAACGGCCCTCTCCTCCGCCTCCCAGGCTGGCGGCCGCTTCTCGCCCAAGTGCCACGCGCCAGCCGGGCTCTGGTCTCCCCTCCTTCCAGACGCCCCACCAGGAGCTCACTCCCACCGCCCGACTGCAGGCAACTCCGAGCGGGCCCACCTCCACCTGCACCACCTGACAGGAGCTCAACCCCGTCCCCAGGGGTCTCCCCCGGGCGTCCCTGCGGGTCCTCACCGCAACCCCGGCCGCAGACGTCCCGGCCCCAATTCTCCCGTTAGAGGAAGGAACCGCCGGGAGCGCGAGCGGGCCGCGCAGGCCGCCTCCTCCTCTCGCCCCGGACCCGGCGCGCCCGAGAGCAGGCCCTGGCTTCGCCCCCCGCCCGCCCGGCCCGGCGCCGCCCGCCTCACCTCGTCCAGGTCCACGTAGGGACCAGCGCCCTCGGGAAACATTTCGTCCACCGCCGGCTTCATCTCCTCCCGCAGGCCCGGGCGTTCCCGATCCACTTCCGGCCCGCCGACGGCCTCTTCCGGTGCACGCCTTGCGTGGCAAGTCTAGACGCAGGAGGGCCGCAGACTCTATGGTTTCCTCTCGCCCTCTGGTCAGTCTAGACGCCGGAGGACCTTCAACTCTATGGTTCGCTCCTCCGTTCTCCTTTACCGGCAGGGCTGGCCCTGGTCCAGGCCGGTGGGGAAAGGGTGTCCGTCTGCCTGTCAGCACACGAGGGAAGCTGCTCAATGACTTTACGGTGGCCCGTGGCCACAGTTTAGCCCTAAGGGTCTGGCACAGACAGGTGCCCAAGAAGTACCTATTAAAGGATGTGAGTGGCTAACGCAGTGAAAAGGCAACTCGCAGAATGGGAGAAAATATTGTAAACCATATGTCTGATAAGGAGTTAATATTCCAGAATGTATAGAGACTTCCTAAAGTGCAACAACGAAAAAAACACGTAGTCTGATTGAAAAATAGACTTGAATAGATGTTTCTCAGAGCAGATGCATAAATGGCCAGGAAACCCATGAAAAGATGCTCCACATTACTGATCCTTAAAGGAATGCAAACCAAACAGCACCGGGACACCGCCCACACCATCAGGATGGCCGCTGTCAAAACCCCAGAAAACAGCAAACGCTGGCAAGGAGGGGGGGGTGATTGGAAGCCCTGTGCACTGTTGGCTGTACTGTAAGATGGTACAATGTGGAGGTTCCTCAAAAATTAAGCATGGACTTACTTATAGATTATAGTAAATAAACTTACAGAAGCATAGATGCCACTTCTGGGTATGTATCCAAATTGAAACCAGGGTCTCCAGGAGGTATCTGTAGACCCATGCTCACAGCAGCGTTCTTCACGATGGCCAAAATGTGGAAGCAGCTGGGGAAGGTGTCCATCAGCGTCTGAATGGTTGAGCAAAATGTGGTCCATCCATACCAGGGAATATTATTCAGCCTTTAAAAGGAAGGGAATTCTGCCACATGCTGCAATGTGGATGAACCCTGCAGCCACTACGCTTAGGGAAATCACCAAAAGACAGATACTGTACAATTCCACCTACAGGAGATACCCCGAGGAACCAAATTCATAGGCAGAAAGTAGAATGGGGCTGCAGGAGGGGAGTGAGCGTTTAATGGGGAGAGCTTCAGGTGGGGAGGATGAAGTCGTCCGGGGTTGATTGTGCCACCGTGGTAATGATGGGTGTGCTTACTGCCCCTCAAAAACAGTCAAGAGAGTGTGTTTTCGGTTGTAGGTATTGTATCACATGTTTTCTAGAAAGAATGTGAGTGTGCGAGAATGGAGGGCGGCGGGGGTAGGAACACTTTCAGACTTAGGTAGGCTTGGGGGCTGGGCTGCCAGATGAGTGGGGGTGGGGGAGGGGAGGATGGCTCCAGCGGGCGAGGAAATGCTGAGCGGGGATTGGGGCCAGGGTGGGGGTGGACAGCACAGGGCCCAGGGAGAAGGGAAAACTGACTGAACGCGTGTGTGAGCCACAAGGGCAAGTCAGACCAATGCAGCCGGAGTCCATGCTGCCATCCGGCTCCTCTTCTGAGCAGTTTCAAAGCTTGGGGGCCCCATTCCCACGAAGGGGTGAGGTCTCCAGGATAGCAGGGCGCAGGGCCACCCCCAGGGGACACTGATGCTGACGGAGGGGCAGGCCCAGGTGTGGTGAGGCCACGAAGGTGGAGGGACAGGGACAGATGGGGGCCCCAGAGAGCACCAGGGCATGGCGGCCGTCCCCCGGTGATCGCATCCAGCCCACGGCCCTGAGAGTCAAAGAGCCCTGCTTGTGACTCCGCAGGGACAACAGGTGTGGACAAAGAATGAACCCTGCCGCCCAGTGAGCAAAGGATGCTGTGTCCATCACGCCATCAGCCACTGCAGCCGCCCCTGCTTGTGCACCCATAGGATGGAGAAGAACAGGACGCTGGCCCCAGAGAGCTGAGGTGCACGTCGAAGGAATGACTTCCGTGCGCCCCGACTCGGGCGTCTTCCCAGACACAGAAGAGCACTGCACTCACCAACCTGAACGTCCAGCTTTCCTTCTTCATGAGCAATCTCTTTTTTCTCTTCTGAGGGCCGCACCCACATCATGTGGAGGTTCCCAGGCTAGGGGCTGAATCAGAGCTACAGCTGCCGGCCTGCACCACAGCCACAGCCACATGGGCTCCAGGCCTCATCTGCGACCTACATCACAGCTCACGGCAACGCCGGATTCTCAACCCACGGAGCAAAGCCAGGGAGCCAACCCTCATCCTCATGGATACTAGTTGGGTTCGTTTCCACTGAGCCACAATGGGAACCCCCTAGCAGTAATCTTTTAAGGTTCTGACTACCGGTTGGGGCGGCGGGGGGCGGGGGGGGGTTTGCAAAAACTTGTATAAATCCTGGCTCCTCCCTGACCTCTTTAGAGCCATCCCTGGAGGTATCCGAGAGGCTGCCTCCTGGGCTTAAGCTCTTAAGTCTGCCAAATAAAACATAATCTTCAACTTGCAGGTTGTGCACTTTTTCCAGTCGACAAGACAGGGGCATTGACGGCCGGGTATGGCTGGCATGTGGTCCCCCAGGCCATCGGTGACCCAAGCAGTGGCCGTGGGTGGTGCTTGACGGTGGCGAGGACTCCACAGTGGAGCCAGGAGGGGTGCAGCGGGCTGAGGACATGGGACAGGAAGAGGAGGGGTCCCCCACCAGATCTGGCCGGGAGGGAGACCAGGAGGGGCTCATGGAAGAGAGCTAAGCCTGGAGGGTCACAGCCGGGTGTGAATCCCAAACACAAAGCCAGGTGCCCCCGGGGCTCCGGGGCAGGCAGGCAGCACGTCTGCAGAGGGTCACTTGGGGTGGGGGTTTCTTCTGAGAAAAGAGGGAGGGCAGCCAGGCCTCTCAAGACACATAATACAGCCGTGGGTCCGGGCAGCTGTGGGTGGGTCCGAGGCGGGGGCATCCAGGGGCTTCCGATGAAGGCACACAGAATGTGGTCCACTGGGCAGCCCAGGAGGCAGTGGGGAGGGGACCGCCGTTCTCCAATGCTTGGCATATCTGTGAGCCTGAAAATCCGCACGGCATGTAAACACCCCCCACACACAGGCGCACACACGAAGTAACACGCGGGTCAACTGTCTGGAGGGTGGGGGCACCTCTATCTGGTACGTCTGGTTGAGGCCCAGCTGCCCCCAGTGGGCTGTCATGTGAGTCGGAACTTATTTTTGCAGTTAATTTACACAGAAACCAAGTTCAAGGTGTAAAGAGACAAAGCGTGCATTGGTCTCTCCCTGAGCCACTGGCTGGGCCCACAGATTCCTCCTCCTGAGGCTCTGATGCAGGCAGGGACCCAGCTCGCCAGCCGCAGGAGGTGGAGGCGGAGGTGGGGGCAGGAAGCCCACCTGGACGGCTGCAGCCACCGGGCAGCCACAGGAGGCACAAAGGACACTGCCTGGGCACCATGGCCACCTCTCCCTTCCCAAGTTCCTGCAGCCGGGCTGGGTCTCTGTGCCAGGGTCCCTCCCGGGAGAGTCCCCTGTCCTTGCTCTGAAAACTCTCAGAACAACCCCGCTATTGCTTGAGAAAACTCGCGGGGGTCTGGCCCCTGCAGCAGAAACTGCCTCCCTCACCTTCCAGGCCGGCCCGCAGACCCTCAGACAAAATCCATTCCCGCCACGTGTTCCCACCAATCATAAGCTGCAGACACCTTTCACACAACCTGACGTACTTCTCCCTGTGTGTAACACAGGGGAGTTAGTGGCTGGTCAAACACTAGTGACAGGAGCTCCCGTCGTGGTGCAGCGGAAACGAATCCGACTAGGCACCATGAGGTTGTGGGTTTGATTCCTGGCCTCGCCCAGTGGGTTAAGGATCTGGCGCTGCCGTGAGCTGTGGTGTAGGTCACAAGCGCGGCTGGGATTCTGCACGGCTGTGGCTCTGGCGTGGGCTGGCGGCTGTATCTCCGATTCAACCCCTAGCCTGGAAACCTCCATATGCCACGGGCGCAGCCCTAAAAGGCAAAAATAAATAAATTAAATAAATAGATAAATGCAAGTGTCAACAGTTACATAGGAAGTATGATCTATTATTTCATTTGAAAAGAAAAGCTGGTTTTTCATTAAACCAATTCAATCACCGTCTGATAGAGGGGTATCCTGCAGCTCGCACACCCTGGCCATGGGGGTCCCCACTGTGAAGTGCCCTCCCAGGGCAGGAGGCTGGTGCCTGAGACCCTGTCCAAGCTGCCGGCACCTCCTTCCTCTCCAAGGTGCCAGGGCCGGCCGCCCCACTCCCCCCATGTCCCCAAGCCTGCCGCCCTGGCCTTGCGGTTTCAGGGGCCTCTGCTTGCAGACCCAGTGCCCAGGCCTCCGCAATCATCACAGACAGACTCCTGGTGCCCTGGTGTGAGCCGAGCGTGGGGTGACACCCGGGCAGGGCCTCTAGTCCCGGTGGCTGCTGCCCAGGTCCGAGGCCAAGGGCAGGATGGGATCTGGGTCCCGTCAAAGTGCCAGGAAGTTGCCTGGCGTCTGTTCGCCTCCGTTTCCCCACCGAAACTCTGGGGCACCCTCCCAGGGTTATGGGCTCAGGGAAGAGCCAAAGCAGGTGCTCTGGGGACAGAAACGGCGCACAAGCCTGTTCGGGAAGAGCTCCCTGCAGGCAGAAGGGCGGCTGATCGTCAAATGGGAGAGCAGGTGGAGCGGAGTGGAGCTGCCCCTCGAAAGAAAATCGCGAAAACCACCTCGTGTGCCATGCGCTTAAGTCCGGCGTTTATTGAGTGCGGGGTCTGCCCAACTCCCTCAGGGTGGGGCCCCCGCCCTCGTCACTCTGCCGCCCTGACGTCACTCCTCCCGGTAGGCGGCGTGGAAGCCCAGGGTGGTCCCCAGGGGGAAGTGGGCGAAGAAGACGCGGGCCATGTCCTCCAGCTGGGGGTAGGCGCCCAGGGCCTGGAGGTGCTGCACGTAGCTCCAGAAGTCGGAGGTGGAGAAAGGCCAGTATGGCAGGGCCGGCGGTTCGGCGTAGGGGTCTGGAGGGAGACCACCGGGCTCAGGGGCTGGGCTGTCCCGCCCCGCTGGGGGACTCCGAGCCTGGGCACCCCGGGAGGGGGGTGGGGCGGGCGCGGGGTGCCCAGGCCCTGCCCCTCGGGACTCCCATGGGGGGTTGGTCAGAGGAGGGGGAGGGAGGGGAGTCTGGCCCCGTCCATGGAGACACCACGGAGGAGGCGGGGCCTCCAGGAGGGATGCAGAGACAAGTCCCTGAGCCTTGGGGTCCGGATGCTCTGCACGGAGGGGGGCCAGGGGTCTGAGATGGGAATGCCGGAGTCCTCAGGGTCAGAGCTGTGTCCTCGGGGGCTGGAGGACAGGCCCAGGACAGAAGCCCCAGTGCCTCCAGCTGTTCCCACTTCACCGCTCTGGTCAAGAGGCCAGGTCCCCCAGGCCCCCGCCCTGGCCCCCTCCCCCTCCCCACCCGGCTGCGCCAGAGCAGGAACGAGGGGACAGCATTACAGTACCTCTGTCATCCTGCACAGGCTTGGCCCCTGCGAGGGAAGGGGACAGCCGTCACCCCAGAGGGCCCCCCAGGCAGGACCCCACCACCCACGGGGAGGACAGGAGAGCACAGGGGACAGCACAGAGGGACAGAGAAGCCCCTCACCTGCCAGAGGCCCCAGCAGGAGGCAGAGGGCCAGCCCCGGCACCAGACAGGCCTTTGTCTTCCCCAGGCCCGACCCCCGGCAGCCCATGGCGCTCAGGTCCACCTGCAGCAGGAGGAGCCGAGACAGGTGAGACCCCCCCTCCCCTCAGGGTCCGCTCTCCCCCCACATCCCCGCCCCCAGAGGGGACAACTCCTGGGAAAACCCCCCAGTAAAAGACAAATCCCCGTGTTCTCATGACAATTTCAATTTCGGTGGCTTCAAACCATTCTTCTGATGCTAAACCCACGCGATTTGGAGCCGCTGGCCTCGGTTAACTATTTAAGAAACGTCCCAGCTCTGCCCCCGGCGGTTACCTTGTAGCTGCTGTCCCTCAGCCTCAGCCCCGCAGCCTGACGGGCGGCTGCTGCCAGCTCACAGCTCCTCTTTATAAAAGGCCAGGGACGAGAGGGGGACGTCACCTCTGCGAACCGTCAAACAGAACTTCGTCCCCACCCAGGGGACTGAGGGCTGCTGTGACCCTGCCAGCAGCAGGGCTCCACTTCTGGGAACCGGATGCAAAGATCAAATGGAAGGAAAACAGCATCGGGCCCAAGATTTTCAGGACTGACTTCAACACTGGTGCTCAAAACAAACCCAATTTCCTTCCTACCAGGAGGGACAGACCTTCCAAGTCTGACACTGGGGCTGAGACGCCCCCGCTCACGGGAGCAGAGGAACCGCAGAGCTGCTTGGGGACAGGCAGGCAGGACGGAGCCCTTGGGGAGCCCCTAGCCCCCCTGGGTCAGCAGCCTCCACCGACAGGTCACTGTGGGGCAGCGACAGGCAGTTGAGAGGGTCCAGTCCCACTCCCCGTCTCCAGACCAGCGCCTTCCCGCTTCGATGCGTGATTAGGTCTGTCTCCAGGCAAGACGGCTCTTAGAGGGGGACCGTTGCAGGTTCCTCAGGCAATGGGGGGGCTCGCCCCCAGACAGAGAGGAAGGATGTCTTCTGGCAAAGAAGACCCAGCAGGAGTTCCGGTCGTGGCACAGGAGAAACAAATCTGACTGGGAACCGTGAGGTTGCAGTTCGATCCCTGGCCTCGCTCAGTGGGTTACAGATCTGGTGTTGCTGTGGCTGTGGTGTAGGCTGGCAGTTGTAGCTCTGATTGGACCCCTAGCCTGGGAACCTCCATATGCTGTGAGCTGTGGCCCTAAAAAGACAAAAAAAAAAGGAAAGAAAACATAAATTTTAAAAAAAGAAGACCCAGCAGAGTTAAGAGTCTTCACCCGAATCTGCTCACGTGTCCCCAGCCAAGTGCTGCGGGGCCAGTCTTCCCCAGACAACACGCAAACTTTCAGAGGGTGCCCGGAGGCCATCCGCCCATGTGGAAGGGGCCACACGCCAGACTAACTTCAGGTTTTATGTTCGGAAATCCAGACCCTGTGCCTGCAAGAGAGAAATTCTTTTAGGGAAGCTATGGGTTCCTTAGGTGGACACTTGGTACACATGTCAGGGTCCCAAGGACCACCTCCGGGGTCACTAGGGGGACCCCCAGGACTCAGCAGAGGCCATGGTCACAGATGGATTTAGGACAGAGCACGGATACAAAGCAGTATCAGCAGAAGGAAGAGGCTCACGGTGACAAGGCGGGGACCAGGCCCCTCCAGCTCAGGGCAGGCTTAGCTCCCTGCCACCTGCTGTGACGCCCTGGGAGGGGCTGTCCACACAGAAGGCCCATTAGAGACACAGCGCCCAGGGCTTGTACTGGGGATGGGTGGTGGGCACCTGTGCCTGGGGAAGGTTCCAGACTCCCAGGAGGAAGTGGTGCTTGGCAGGAGCCACGCCAGGCACAGACGCTTAGGGACAGTGAGGCCCCCTCATCCACGAGGGTGCTGGGGGGCCCTCCCGGGGACCTGCAGCCGGGGGCCAGCGTCACAGAGGGGCCTGTCCAGGGGTGGGGGTGGGGGGGGAGGGCCTCCCTGTTAACCCTTTTCTGCTCAGCACAGAAGCTTTCAGGTTCCTCATCTGCCCCCTGGGCTGGGAAACTCAAGCTCTGAGCTCCTCATTTTCATTTCCCAAACCCTCCAGCACACCTAGGCTATCAGCCGGGCCCACAGTCCTTGCTCCTCGTTCCACCACGGGCCGGTCACCGTCTGCTGCGCCCCCTGAAGGCACTCGGCTTCGGGACCGGATGTTGTATGTGGCGCCGTGGACGACGGGGCGCCTGATCCCTGTGAATGGCACGCTGGATGTCAGGCCAGGGAACCCATTCCCGGGGCCGTCCCCATCGCTCTGATCCCCTGGGCCCTCCCGGCTGCAATACTCTACCCAACCGGGCCCCTAGGAGTGTGACGGGACCCCGGTCTGCGTAGCGACAGACCCTCTGCAGTGTGGGCGGAGCTGAGGGGGTGAAGTCCGGAGGCGGGGGGAGCAGCCTCTGTGCAGCTCCCCAGGGCAGAGAGGCGAGGGGACCCGCCCCGTCACCACCGCCGAGGGTCCGTCGTGAGCTCTTCCGCGTGTGAGAATGATGTGTGTGTGTCCTGTGACGTCTGGGACAATGCAATCAAGTTACAAACGCTGTGTTTTATAACCGCTCACAAGAACAGCTCGACCCAGAACCAGTCTACAAGGAGTGGCCAGTGACCGTCTTGGGAGCTGTGTTTTCTTCTTTCTAGCTACATGTGTATTTTCCTTAATTTATTGCTTTACGTAGGGAAAAAAAAAATTTTTTTTAAAAACCCACCACCAACAGCTCCCTGTTCCTTCTGGGCGCTGTCCTGAATCAAGCTCCTGGGGCTCCCATCACTGCGCCATGTCCATCCCACAGCCTTTCTCTCCTCCTGAGGTCTTCAGGCTACTCTCCTTTGTTGGCCTGCACACAGACCCTCCTGGCCCTACCTGGAGGGCCCCAAGTGGGGTCTACCCTTCTGTCCCCCCAAGGACCGCCTCTTCGCCCCCTCACCCAGGAGCCTTCCTGCAGTGACCCTTACAGGGGGCTCTGCAACCCAGGCTTGGATAGTTCCTGCTCAGTGCGACCCCAGAGCCAGGTTCTCACACCCCGTACAGATCGCTCGGAGACCCTGTTAAAATGCAGCACTGATGCAGCAGGTTAGGGGTAGAGCCTGGGACTCTGCATTCCTCAAGGCGCCCGGGAGACGCCCAGGCTGCCGGCCCCAGGGACATTTAGGGCAGCGAGGCGTGGGCATGTTCTCCACCAGGACACATGGTGGAATGCAGAGACCTGGGCCCCCACCTCTCAGAGTGCTGATGCCAGGCCCAGTTCTGGGCCCAGAACTCTGCATTTCTATCACATTACTGGGGATGCTGAGCAGACTCCGGGCCAAGCTTTGAGGGCTGCTGTCCAAAGACGTTCTCAACACTGGCTGCTCATGGGGACCGCATGCCGGGCTTTCCAGTAGTCAGGATTCCAGCCCCCCCCCACCCCCCACCCCCCCCACCCCCCGGTCTCTGAAGGTCAAGGTCAGAAGCCAGCAGGATTCTAATATAATGGGTCAAGGGTGGGGCCCGGGTTGGTGTTTGAAATCTCCCAGGCGACTCTGCTCTGAAGCCTGTTGACCACCAGCCGGCCCCTGCCCTGCACAGGACCCTCCCCAGGGTCACTGCGGAGGCCTCTGAAGGGCCCTCCTGCCTGCGGCGAGAAGCAGCCCTGGTTGTGTAAGACGGGCCTTGGTGGACGAAGTGGACAAAAGCGCCCATCTGCCTCTGGTGCTAAAGGGGCAGAGAGAAAGGGTGGGCTGCGGAGCTCAGCCGTGCGGGAAGGAGGGAGCCAGGGCGGTGACTGGAGAGCCTTCCTCCCCGGCTACTCCACCTGCTCCAGGTGAGGCCAGGGCTGGTCCCAAAGCAGCACCGCAGTTGCTCCCATTAGGAGGGCTCGGGGCGCCCCCTGCTGCCCGGCTCGGGGGCACCAGGCGTGGCCTCCTGCCAAGGTGTCTGACCCGCGAAGGCGAGCCTCGCCCACCTCGGGTCTCCTGGAGCGGGGCGCAGGGCGCAGGGCGCGTGGGTCACAGTCCCTCCTGCCGTCCCAACGCAGGCCAGACCCTAGATCACTGGCAAGTCCCGAAGCCACAGGTCCTCCGGGACACAGGCTCCCTGCGCTCTGCTTCCGGAGGCTCCTCGTCCCCAGCCCCTCCCGTGACCTCCATTGGCGCAGGCCCCCGCCCGTGATTTTGCCCTGATTCTGGGAGAGGCCACACTGGTAGCCTCCCCCTGGCTGCTGGCTAGCCCCCAGGGCCCCCTCTGGCCAGCCCGCTTTCCGCCCCCCAACCTGCCCTCCGCTTCACCGCTGGGGACCCCGCACACCGCCCCTCCCCATGCCAGGAGCTCCGCTCCCTCGGGACCCTTTGCCATCTCCCCGCCCACGGCCACTCTGTCCCACCCCAGCATGTGACACTGCCCTCCTGCTTGGCTCCGTGTTCCGCCCACTTCCTTTCTGAGCCTGCGGGTCCCCAGAGCATCGCGCGTCCAGGGCCCTTGATGGGCGGGGCTGGGAGAGGGCGCAGCACGAACTCCTGGGACAGGTCAGCGGAGAGCCCAGCCGCAGGCCACCCCACTAGGCCGACCCTGCGCCCAGCTGTGCTCCCTCACTCCCCGCAAGACCCAGGTGGCCTCGAGAAGCACCCACCCTTCTGCTCTCAAAAGGGGAGGGGCTGCCTCTCACAACCACGTACTTGCTCCCAAAACCTCAGGCTCAAATATATTGTATGTGTCATTTTAAGAGAAGAATTTAATTCAATATCATGAAATCTAACGAATGCGAACCGCGTTTTGTGGGCGCAAACTCAGTGGCCTTGGAAAGGCCCACTCACCGAACACGTGGCCGGAAGCTGCTGTCCCAGCTGGAGGTGTGTATGAGAACTCTGGCAGGTTGGAACCTGGCCCACCGGCGGTTCTGAGGAATCCACCTGACACCTCGGGCGCGCCTCCGGGAGTGGGCTCCAGGGGGCGCCAGGCTCACTGGTATTGAAGAACAGCCTGTCCCAGCCACCAAGGCGCCCCCTCGAGATTTGCAAGTTAAATGCCTGAGGCTCAGGCGAGTTTTCCTGAAATTCATTTCTGACTTCACTCATTTTTGAGAATCTGACCAGCGCAGGAGAAGGCTTCCCCTGGGCCGGGGGACCCTGGCCTGGGGTGGAGTGAGGTCAGCCAGTGGGGACGCACCCAGAGCTGGGAGGACAGAAGAAGCTCAGGAAGCCCTGATACTAAAAAGCAGCCACTGATTATTTGAAATTCTAATCTGATTGGGCCTGTATTTGTGTTTGTGAATCACCGTCCCGGCATCTCAGAGCCACCTGGCCCTGCCTGGCCCCAAACCGAGGCTCTGGCTGGAGCAGAAGCCTTGGGCTCAGGACAGCAGGGAGAAGGGGCTCCAGCTTGGGAGGAGGAGCAGGCAGCGGAGGGGCTTTTCTCATGGGACCTGACAAGGTTCACAGTCCTTGCAGGGCACGGGCAGCTGGGCCCAGGACGCCCAGAGTCTAGAGCCGGCCCAGCTGAGCTGGTCACAGAGAGAACGTGGTGGAGCTGTAGAGGTGGGGCTGACCACGCTGGCAGAGCCCCCTTCTCTCAGGCTTGGGGCCCGGGGAGTTCAGGGCCAGGGATGGGGACAAGGGGATATGCCCCAGAGTCCCAGGCAGGAGAAGCATCAGCATTAGATGTGAGCTGTGACAGGTGCAGGAGCTGGTGACCCGCCGTCACCGGACAGGCTCTGCCCTCCCCATCCAAGGGTCTTCTTACTGTAACCACCCTCTGAGCAGGCAGCCTGGCTGGGCACCCTGGCATGCAAGAATCCTGTCCAGGCTGAAGGCGTGGCCCGGGCTGTGGGGAAGATGCCACCCTTGAAAGCAGAGCGAGGGCAGATGGGCAAGGCGGGGCCATGCCTCCACCTCCTTGCAGCGCTCTGCCAGTGTCGTCCTGGTGTGAGTGGGTGCCACGCTCTCTCTGCACCGTGGTCCCAGGGGGCGGGGGTGGGAGTCTGGGTGGGGCTGTGAACAGAATGGGGGAAGCTGGAGCAGGGGCGTGTTGCTGCCACCGCCCACCCCCACCTTCTGATCTTCTGAGACCTCAGGCCTGAAGAAGCACTGATCTGAGATCCCTAGGTATTAACTCCTCTAACTCCAGGTGCAAGGGCTCTGGGGTCCCACAGGCCTCCGATGCTGGGGCTCGGAGAAGCACGAGTCAGGCAGGGGGCGGGAGATGCGGGTGAGGGCGCACAGGGTAGATGAGGCACGGGCGGGGCGGGCGCTGAGGCTGCAGCTGAGTCCGGGGTGGCAGGACACCGTGCAGCCCAAGTCAGACGCAGTGAACTGTCAGCCCCGAGAGCACCCAGCTCACCTCCCGCTGTGATCAAACCGCAGCGGTTACTCAGGCGACCCCATCCCTGGGGGAGTTTTCCTCCGGCTTCATCTCCTAAGGGCCTGGCATCCTCTTGCCAGCCCCCTTCTGGCCCCAGCTAACTGGGGAGAAAAACGAGGCTCTCGGAGTCGGTTTACTGGTGGGGGCCTGGGAGCAGCACCCACACTGAGGGTCAGACCAGCCTCTTCCGGCGCCATCGCACGGCGTGACCTGCTGTGCACTCCTGTCCCCTTTGCGGTCTCATTCAGAAGACCTGGCGCCTGGGCCTCAGCATTCCAGACACGCTCCCAGGCACCGAGATGCCACTGGCCTTCCGAGGGCCCCTGGGTGGCGAGCAGCTGCCGTGTCCAGCCAGCTCCCCAGACAGAACCGCCTGGCCCGTGCTGGGAGGCACACACGCCCTGCAGCAGCTTGGGGCCCCCGGGCCAGGTCTCTGTCTGCTGCCCAGAGGGCTTTGTAACCCGTGGCTTTTGGAGGACAGCCTGAGGGCTCCTGAGATGGGCCAGAGCAGACGGCTAGCAGCTCATTATCGGGCAGTTACTCAGGCTGAATGTGCCCAGTGCTGCGAGGACTAGGCTGCGGGGCTACGATGCCGGCCTCAGCCAGGGCGGGGACGACCCAGCGAGGTCCTTGGCCAGAGAGGATGCCCCGGGCTCTGGTCTGGCTCGGGTGCCCCGCTCGCTCCCCTGCGCCTCTCCTCCAGGCTCACGGCCCCCTCACGGTTAGCAAAGCACAGGCCAGGCTTCCTGGCAGCCAGCGGTGGACCCAGCCCTGATGCTTGGCCCTCAAATTCTCCTTTTCTTCCACTGGACTTGCACTTCCGGGGGAGGGGGCAGCTCCAGTCCTCCGCAGGCCCCGTGTGCCTGCTCATCTCACCCCTTCCTAGTGCTGCCGGAGCTCTGCAGGCGGGCGGGTGGGACCTGGGGGTCCTGGCTCCCCAAGGCTGGAGGCAAGAAGGATTTTCCCAGGAACTCAGGGCTGCCGTGCCCGCGGTGAGGCGGCGAGGGCTGGTGGAGGGCGGCTGGGCAGGGCGGGGAGGGGAGAGTGGTTCGAGGCAGGCTGAGGGGCCTGCAATTGGGGAAAGTTGGGGTGGGGGCTGGAGCAGGGTGGCGAGGGCCTGGAGAACATGGGCTTTGTAGGGACACTTGCCCGGGCAGGAAGGCCTGGGGGGAGGTCCTGGGTGGCCTTGGACCGTGGGTGTTGAGGGGGTGGCTATGGCGTAGCAGTGGCCGATTGGCTCCGCCTGGCTGCACCCAGCACACACACCGTCCACCGCAGGGCCAGGCTGAGTGTCCCCAGGCAGAGCGAGGCAGAGAGGGGCCCGTGGGAGCCGCTGTCGCTTCTGAGACAGGCTCCCGTCAGCAGGACCAGAGGGGTGGAGCCGAGGCTGGCCACCATGTGGGAGGGGACGGTGGAGGGGGTCCAGCTCTGGGGGCCGTCGGGGCACATCACCCAAGGCTCAGGGCCTGCTCTGTGCTCTGGGCGATGGGGCCAGGGGGCGATGAAGCAGTAACCGCCCGCTGGGCCCTGCTGGCCACGGGGCTGCCCACAGCCCTTCCTCCCGGGGTGGAAGGGGCCCTGCTAGCAACAGACCCTAAGGGACGCGAAATCTCCTCCCAGAACCCGGGCAGGCGGCTGTCTTTGTGAGGGATTCAGGGATTCAGGCCCCGCCATGCTGAGGCTCCTAATTGCAGGAGAGAGACCCAGGCTGGGCCAGCTTCTCTGCGGCCTGAAAAAGATCCATTGTTCACCCCTATTCATGGCCACATAAAAGCCGGATTTATGGGAACCGGGGCTCGGCATGTTTCTCAGCCTGGCTGAGGCGTCCAGGCAGCGAGGCCCGTCCCGCCAGCTCCGGGCTCTCCCGCCTTTGAGGGTCTCTGCTGGGAGCCGGGCACCAGCACCAGCCTCCCCCGCGCCCGCCCGGCGGCCTCCTCCCTCTGACTCCGGCTCTTCCTCCCTGATGTGGGTGGGAACAGGTTGATAACCGAGCAGGTGGCCCGGCTCCGTTGTCCTAGATTTGGTGATTCACCGAGAAGCAGGTATTGTGCGCCTGCGACGTGGGGAGCCGGGGGCCGCGCTGGGCCAGGCGATGGCTCAGAATTGAAAGGCTGGAGAGGGCTTTTGAAGAGCGCTAAATCCAGCTCTCGGACAGCCAGGGAGGCAGCCAGGGCTTCAAAGCAGAGCCTCACCTCCTGCTTTGTCCCAGGAGATGAGCCCGGAGAGAAATACCGTTACAGTGAGAGAGACGAGGGGGTTACACCCCTCCGCCGCTTCTCTGAGCGGATCCTCGGTGTTAATGGGCCGTGTGGACAGACCCCCGCCCGTCCCCTCTGAGCCCAGGCCATGCAGGTGTCTGTCCTGCTGCCTTAACACACCCTGATCGTGCACACTCCCCAGGGCCGTGTCTGCTCCTGGATGATGCATTCTGGACGTCTGCCAGGTCTCTGAGGCTCAGACTCGCCCCTTCTCCCCGACAGCTGGCATGGTGCAGCAGGAGCACCGCGGGCTAGCAGTGTGGACTCCGCGGTGGGGAGAGGATCCATCCTGTAACCGCAGGATGTGTGGCCTCCACCCCCAGAGGCCAGCGGCACCCCCGCCCAAACAACCCAGAATGATGTCTCCAAACTTTGTCACGTGTCCCTGGGGGACAGACTCCGAGGAGTGGAGACCCTTGCTCTCTCGTGAGCCCAAAGCCACATCTACTCAGCAATCTCCTGGGCATCCCAGGACCGTGCCCTCCACCAGCCGTGCAGGAAGCACCTTGAGCTGTTTGTTACCTTTTAAGCCCCACTTTTTAAGGTTGGATTGAAATCTGGCTGGTTTACAATGTCGAGTCATTTCTGCCGCACAGCGAAGGGGTTCGGGTACACGTGGACACGCATCCGTCCTCTAGCAGGTTCTTTCCCCACAAAATTATCACAGGATATTGGGTAGAATTCCCCGTGCTCTGCGGCAGGTCCCCGGTGGCCCCTCGTTCCGTACACCTCGTAGCGCATGCGCCAGTCCCCAACCCCCCAGTCCATCCCTCCCTGCCCAGACGTGCCCCCTTTGGTCTGAGTTGTGACTCCTAGCCATGGTTTTCCTGTATCTGATTGCATCCCCATATGGGCTCCCCTGAGGCCGCAGCCCTGCTTGAGCTCAGGCAGCTTGAGCACCAGGGCGTGTGTGAACCCGTTCTGAAGCTCTGGGTGCAGCAGTCACATGGTTCTGTAAATTTTGCAAAAAACAGATAACAACCAAACCCTGACATTTTGCCAACAGTCCGTTGAGCCTGTTGTCTTTGCCCTGCTGCGTGGGTTCTGGGCGGTGTGCCGGCCGTGGGCCCTGGGGGCCCGTGGAGGGGATCTTCAGCCTGGGTGTCCTGAGACCTGTTCAGGGGACCGAAGTCCCTCTGGGCAGCGATGCACCATCATCAGCATCGCTCCTGGAAGGGGTGGGCGAGCTTGAAGCAGTGCTGCCCCCCCCGCCCCCGTGCCCGTTTGCCTGGAATCCTGGTGGAGGGGGCAGCGCCAGAGGTCACCTGACATTCTGAAGCTTCCTCCAGCGCCTGGCGCAGAAGGAGGAGAACAGAGGCGTAGCATGTGAAAAGCCGGAAGCTGCTCCAGAAGATCCTTTGAAGGGCGGGGAGGGTGCAGTTCCAAAAGCGATGCCCAGGCAGGATGCAGGTTCCCTGCCTTGGCCGGGAGTCAGCCTGCCCGGGCCGAGGGATGCCCAGAGACTGGCCACTCCCCTCCAGGTGTGTCTGTGAGGTGCCTCAGAGGAGAGGGGCATTTGAATCAGCGGACCCATTATGTGAGCGGACACCCCGAAACCCACGGAGGCCCAAACAAGACAAAAAGGTGGGGGAGGGGGACTTTGCTCTGCCTGAGCTGGGACTCCTGTCCCGTCCTCTCCTGCCCACGGAGATGGCAGTGCCCCTGCTTCTCAGACTCAGCGTGAACTGCACACCAGACACACCAGGCGCACAATTAGAAACTCACCAAACACGTCTTTCTTTCTTGAGAAACGCGCAGGGTAGACTCTCAAAATTCCTGTGTTTTAGGCAGGGTTGCAGGGGCTCCTGCGTTTGAAGGCATACGTACTCAGCACTCCTGCCTGCAGCACCGTATCCTGGACCATCTGATGCCTCTGGTCCTGAATAAGCCCGGTGACTCCAGACACAGAGGTTGAGGTTCATGAACCCATGGGGGCTCACTGGTCGGCCACAGTGGGAAAGCCGGGAAGGCGTCTTGGAGAGAGGCCCCGAAGCCGAGCCGGGCAGATCTGCCTCCAGAAAGCTCGCCCACTCTGCCGCTCCTGCCCCTGCTGCACCCCTGCACGGAGCCCCCCCACTTCACCTGCCTCTGACTCCATGCCTCCCATCAATGCCACAGCACTCTGCCCACCTGAAGCCCCTCCACCTCTGCCCTGCCCCCTCCAGCCTCCCAGTCACATGAGACTCCAGACCCCACCCGCCCTCCGTCCTTCAAATGAAGAAGTAATGGGCCAGCTTTGGGTCCAGAAGCGGCCTTTCCAGAGGTTGGGGAGGGAGTTCACCCAGGGCTTCAAAACTGACTCCCAGGAGACCGTGTGCCACCTGCTCTGCCCTCCCCGTGCTGGGCTGTGCCTCCCCCCTCGTCCCAGAAAAACCTCTTCAGCCTCACATCTGTCCAGACGGCATCCACCCTGCCCTGCCCTCCTCTGCCGGCATCCCTGCCTCTCCACACACCCCCTGTCCCCTCCTGGGGACATCTGCCCCGACGGGCAGGTGGGCAGAGGCAGGGGCTGTCCAGCCGGGGTGGGCAAGTAGGGAGAGGGCCCCAGTGTGGGCAGCATGCCCGGCTCTGTGCATCAGTGCCCCCCACGCACAGCTTGGGACACTGGGCTTGCGGCCGCTTCTGCATCCGGAGGCACCCTGTCTCCCTGCCCCCGGTGCCAGCAGGAGAGCCCCCAGGGCATGCCATCACCTGTGGGTCACAGCGAACGGCAGGTGAGGTCGACAGTGACGCAGCAGAAGACATACGAATGTTCGGCGTCCTGCAGCTTGGACCATTTTTTGTTCTTTTAACGGCCGCACCTGCAGCACACGGAGGTTCCCAGGCTAGGGGTCTAACCGGTGCTGTGGATGCCCGCCTAGACCACAGCCACAGCAACGCGGGATACGAGCCACATCTGCGACCTACCCCACAGCTCACGGCAACACCAGATCCTTAACCGTCTGAGCAAGGCCAGGGATCGGACCTGCATCCTCGCGGACAATACGTCAGGCTCCTAACCTGCCGGGACACAGCAGGAGCCCCGGGTGGGACCGTTCAACACGCCATCGTGTCCTCTGTGATGTTTTCTCGAGAACAAGCCTCCCAAGCCTTCAGTGAGGCCATCGCGACCACTGGTCCCACATCTTTTCGACGTGCAGAGCTGGGACGGGGGAGACAACTTTGAGTGGGGCCAGGCTGTCCCCGCCCACCACCTCCATGGAGAAGCGCACGCAGAGCAGACACATGGCTAAAGTCGACAGCAAAGATGTGAGCAGCCTGTGAATGGGGTCCGGCGGACGGACCCCCACAGGTGAGACGCCCCTGCTCTGCGCCCAGCCCTCCCCGCGTGGAGGGGTCTGGCGCGGACGCCAGTGGCCTGCTGTCCCTGAGAGACTGGTTCCCACCGGGTGCCTGGTCACCGGGCCTGTCATCAGAGGCACGCTGCTCCCCTCACGCCCTAAAGCTGGCGGGAAACCCCAGGGCCCCCCCGGGATCAGCTCTGGGCCTCGGCTCCCATCCAGGGGCCTGGCTGCGTGTGTCCCAGAAGACAGGGATGAGCCTCAGCTTTCGGATGAACACCAGCCCCTGTCCCACCGCAGCCTCCTGGGGGACGGCCGGAGCCGGAGCAGAGCGGGGAGAACGCTGCAGGCTTGTCACGTGGCCACGGGCCATCTGTGGCGAGCCGCCAGGAGCAGAGGGCCCGGGGCGGAGGCCGCAGTGTGGGTTAACCACTTGCCTCCGAACCAGGTTGGAGGGAAAGCCGGGTGTGGTCAGACCTCCGCTCCCACGTTCACCCCTCGGCACAGCGACCCACCCCACCCCAGGCCTCGTCACCCCTGCCCCGCCCTGCTCCACCCACACGGGCCCGTCCATCCGCGGGTATTTTGTGCGCTGTTTTAGCATCACGAGGAAAAGCGGGTGAGGGCGGGGTGTGGTGTGGGAATTTCGGGCCAGAACGTACCTGACCTGAAGCAGCCGCCTCTGTGGGGAACAGCACGGCCCCTGTGGTTCAGCCGCCTCCTCCAGGCTGGCGTCGCCCCTGCTCCAAGAGGCCTGGATTCACTTCCTTCAGCCTTTCCACCCAGCAGCTTCAAAGCAACACAGTTATTGCCTTACAGTTTGGGGGTCAGAAGTCAGACTCAGGGCTCACAGGGCTAAAACCAAGGTGTAGAGCAGACAGCTTCCTTCTGGAGGATCCCTTCTCTGCCTTTGCCAGCTTCCTCGTGAGCCCAGGGCCTCCCTCCCCCACCTTCAAAGGAGTGACCTGGCTCTCGTCTCTGACCGGCTTCCCACTCCAGCCCCTTCTCTGGCTGACTCCCGTCGGCCCCCAGCCCCCGCTTCCACACCTGGGGGCCTCGTGAGGATGCTGGACCTGCAGGACCATCCAGGACAGGCTCCCCCGGGGAACCTCAACTTTAGCCCAGCTGCGAAGCCCTTTTGTCACCTAACCGACAGGTCTCAGGACGTGGACACCTGCAGGGCCCCTGTTCTGCCCACCGCACGGCCCAACCCTCTGCCCAGGAGGCTTCAAGATTCCGATTCAGTTTCGATGCAGAAAGAGGCCCTTGTGTGACCGGAGATTCGAGGACCTCAGCCCAGAACATGGGTCTCCTCGGGGACATCGGGGACATTGCTGCAGAGGATGCAGGAGGTGCGGAGGGGATGGCGCCGGCTCTGGCTGCCCGGCAGGGGGTGAAACTGGACCCTCCTCCGGGTGGCCGCCTCCCCTGCCCCCCAGCCCTTCCTGGTGGCTGGGGTTCCAGCCAGGACCTGTTCGAGGGTCACAGAGGCCTCCAGGTCCCCCACGACGGTGCTCAGGGCCCGACAGGCAGCCTTCTGCGTCCTCTTCTAGACGCAGCTCTTCTAGGAAACTGTCTCCTGAGCAGCAGAGACCGCAGCTTCCTCCCTGGAGCTGACGCTATGCCCAGGGCGGCTCAGGGTCTGGGCACTGAGGCCTCTGCATGCCCTGCCTAGTGCCCAGCTGCCTGCAGGTGTGCCAGCCTGGGTCACCAGCCCTCACTGCAGATGGATGGACTGACAGACAGACAGAGGCAGAACCACTGCTCTTGAGTTCTGAGCAGAGCAGGTGATCCCAGGCCAGCCCTGCTCTCAGGCAAAGCCGCTGCTCCTGGGCTCGCAGCAGGTGGGGGAGAGGCTGAGGCCTCGCGATCCTTGGCAGGCGAGGCTTCATGGAGGGAGGTGCTGACTTTGGCCGCTGCAGAGGAAGAGGGTCGGGCCCTGGTCTGGGGGGCGGGGGCGTTAGCCCGTAGAGAGGGGAGGGAAGAGCAGGGTCAGCCAGGAGGGGACCCTGAGGATTTGACTCAGCAATGGGCATCTGTCTGGGGGGAGACAGGGCTGGGAGGGAGAGCGCCTGGCCCCCTAAGGGGCCTCAAGAGGGGCCGCATCTCTGGAGGAGATTCCAGGAGGAGAGCAGTGGTGAGCAGGCCAGAATGCTCAGGAGGAAGCGGGGCCTCCCAGCCGTGAAAAGCTGTGCTTCCCTGGGGCCTGTGGGCTTCAGGGATCCCCGGGGCTCCTCCGGGGAGGAGCCGGGCTCCGCTTGGCTGAGGGCCTGCACTCCCCCAGCACCCCTGCTGAGCACACTGCCACCCAGCCCATGGGGAGCTCCAGCCTTGCCCACGTGTGTGGGGGTGTGGCCGGCAGCTCTCTCGGCCGCCTGCCCCGCCTTCTGGGGATGGGGCCTTGGTCGCTCTCAGCCATCACTCACTCGCTTGGCCATCAGCCAATTGCAATTCAAGGAATTGATTCTTGGCGAATTTCCTACAGTGGCCCAGTGGCGTGGTGACTGATGGCCTCATTTCTTGACCAAGCAGGAGCCTGGCCTTCCTCCCAGAATGAGCAGGCAGGAGCGGAGGAGGGACCTGGGGCGGGGGCACCCATGGCTGAGCTTCCCTGCCCAGACGCCATCAGCCCCCAGTGCCCAGACCCACCCAGGATTCTGTGCATCCGTTGCAGATGGTCAACCATGGCATCCAGGCTGGGGGCCTGGAGCCAGAGGGGCCCACTGAGGCCCAGGCCGGGCCCCGGAGCAGCCACAGGGCAGACAGAATGCGTGCTGGAGACAGGAAAGTTTGCAGAGATGGCTACTGGCCTTTAAGGCATCGGAGCAGGACCTCCTGGCCATGGCCGGGGGGCGGCGGGGGGGGGGGCAGCAGCGAGGAGGGCCTGCAGGTGGGAGACCCGGAATCCTAAGGCAGGAGGCCAGCCTGGGGGGGCCAGGGCAAGCACACCCCAGTGGAAGGGGGTGCGGGGAGCACTGGGCCTCCCTCTGCAGCCAGGGGGCCAAGGGCCTGCCTGCCCCAGTGCAGTCGCCGTGCCCCGGAGGCCCCAGGCAGGATGTTGGGGTACTGATCCCGAGCATCCAGCATGGGGCTTTATCTGGGAACAGGGTGGGCACGGGTCCGTGAAGGAGGACGGGCTCGCCCTGGCGGCGGAGGGTGGGGTGGCCCGAATGGAGTGTGACTGGTGTCCTTACGAGAAGAGGGACATCCGTAGACGGAGGCAGAGATGGGAGGGGCGGGGCTCCCCCAAAGCTGGAATCAGCAGGAAGGCCACGCCCCTGGAGCCTTCAGAGAGAGCACGTTCCTGCCAACACCGTGGTTTCCTACTTCTGGCCTCGGAACTGCAAGAGAATAGCTTTCCGATGCTCCTACTGTGGCCCCAGGAGACTAAGGCGCCCCCTTCCCCCAGGTGCATCCAGCTTTTAGGAGAGCTTCATGGCCTTCAGAGTGACTCTCAGGTGACCAAATTCTCTCCTGAGAAGGGCCACAGGCTCCGAGGTGCCCCATGGGGCTCAGCCATCTCCATAGTCACGGAGCAGGTCCAGCAGTCGGGGTGGAAGAGCTGCCACCAGAGGCTGCTGCTTCTCCTGCTCTGAGGGGAGGGGACCGTGTTCCCCAAGTGATGTCCCCTGGACCCTCGAGAGCCCTGGTACACATTCTAGCCCTGCAGGCTCTTCTCCCCCCGCCCCAAATTCCAGCCACTTGGGGCCCCCGTGGCGCCCAGGTTGGGCATGACCTTCTCAGGAGCCACACTGCTCCCTCTGTCGCCAGTGCCGTCCCTGCTCCTCCCTCAAGAGTCACTCAAGCTTTCTCCGCCAGGAAGTCCCCCTGGCTGCGCCAGCCAGATCTGAGAGCACTTCGCATCCAAATGAGCAGCAGCAGATCAGAGCACGCTGAAGGTAGGAAACCGTGGGCCTCTCCCAACATAAATCACTGAGTTCCTGGCGAGTCTGAGGAGAAGAGGGATATTTACACAGCTTCAAAGAATCGCCTACAAAATACCTACTCATTGCGCAGGAAAATGCATGGTTCCATAGTAACACGGCAATTTGACAGCTGGAAGCCTGTGGACTCTGGCCGCAGCTCAGCCTGAGCCATGCACACCATCAGTGACAAGGGAAGCAGAGCCACACGCCAGCCTCTGGGCCACAGCAAGGCCCGGACGGTGCTGTGGGTCCCACCCCAGTGTGGGCGGTACCTGGCCTGATGGGAGGGAACAACAGGCAGGCCCCCTCGGAGGGTGGCTCTGCCGTGACTGCCCAGCACCTGGAAAGGTCACCCAAGTCCAGACAAGACTGAGAAGCTCAGGCAGGAAGAAGGAGACTCCGGGACGTGCCCGCCAGAGGTCACGTGGTATGATGGAGTCCTTGGGCTGTGGGGACGTTGTGGGGACAGCAGCAAACTGAACAGCTGGGTGGCAGACAAATGCACCAACATAACCGCCCTGGCTGGGTGGCTGCCGTGGGCGCGTCCTCTCCGTGGTCCTGATGGGCTGCAGGGCAGGGCAGGCAGCGAAGGGCTGGGGGGGAGAGGCAGCGTTTCCTCTAGAGCCGCAGACAGAGTGAACCACAGGCACCCAGACCACGAGGCGGGAGGCGGACTTCCTAGACAGCCGCCCCCACTGGGTGGCCCTTCCGGGGCCTCGGCCCTCCTGCCTGACCCTGCTCGGGAACTTGTGTGCCGGCCTCTGCTCTGGCCCCAGCTCAGACGCTCACCCTCCATCGCTGTGGCGGCCGTGAGCAGAAGCGGGTCAAGGGGCCTGTGCCCCCAGGTGCCCTAAGCCTTGGCCTCACTGTCCTCGTCTGGTGGGAGGCGAGCCCGTAAGCCCATCGCGGGGTGGGCTCTGGGGAAGGACAGCGCCTTCTGGCTTCAGGGGCCACGACTGGCGGGCCGAGCAGCCCAAGATGCACAATGCCCTGAGTCGGCGCCTTTAAACCAGCACCACCAAGTCTCACAGAGCACTTCAAGTGCAAATGAGCAGCTTTAATTCATGACGTTGAGCCTCAAACGGCACCACCAGGCACAGAGGAGCAGCACGGCCTCTGAGGCTGTGCCCTCGCCGGCTCTCCGGTGTGTCCGGACGGCACCTCGGACAAGGCCCGGGATGAACTCGTGGCTAGTGGGGCCCTAGGGCTCCCTGGCCCACACAGAGGTGCGGGGGAAGCTGACCCTGATGGGACTGGCCAAGGGACGGCAGGGCAGCTCGTGGACCCGGGTGCGGGCTCCCCACCAGGCAGGGCCCACCCTCCTCGGTCAGTCCCTCCCTCTCCAGTCCCTGGCCTCCTCCCTGTATCCCTGCTCCCTCCTTTCTGATGCCCACTGGTGGGGACTCCACGTGAGCTCGGGCTCCAGGCTCCAAGGCAGCTGGCCCCTGGTGACTTCATGCCCTGGAGACACTGCAGTGACCCCTCCCTGGTCATGGTCCACTTGGCATCAGGGCCGTGGCCACAGAACCGTTCGGCTGTCTGGTCCCCGTCTGTCCGTGAGATGAGGTGGGTCACCTGTGCTCCCTCACCACCTGGCCTGTGACTCCCCTGGTAAACAAAGTTTCTGGGTGCTTGGGGTGCGAAATTTAAATCCGCGGACCCCCTGAGAACCTGCTGTGAGGGGCCAGGAGTGAACCCGGCCACCTCCCTGATGCCTGCACAGGACGCCCCCACCTGCTCCGGATCAAGCTCTGATTTCTCAGAGGAGCCGGGGCTGCACGCAGGCAGCAGAGGGCCCAGGGGTCTCGTCCCGAGCTCGGTCAGCAGCTGCGTCTGCAGGGCGCACACACCTGCTCGGAGAGGACATGCCGGAGAGCACAGGGACGTTCTGAAGAAGCAGGACGCTGCCTCGTCTTTCGTCTCAAGTGGTGAGTGGTTAAAAAATGTGATTACAGGGTCGCTTATTGAACTGAGATCTATTTTGCTGCTTTATTAAGTCAACATGATTGAGTCAACTGAGAATTTCATCTTCAGGGCTGATGCAGAATCCTGTTTATACAACAGAGTTAATCGTGAAAAAGGTGAAGTGCCTATTCGCATATTTTCATTCTTTTCGTTTTCATTAATGGATTAATGACCCGACCATGATCGAATTATGTTTTGGTTGCTGGGTCAGTTTCTGGCTATAGTTCCTTTAATCATGCCACGATAAATCCAACCATGGAGCTCTGTCTGGGTTACTGAGGGGAAAACTATGCTACTAACTGTACATGGAACAGTTAAGTCCCGTTTCATTCGGCAGAAGGTGCCTGGGCAGGTGTCTGTCCCAGCTGGCAAACCGACCCCTGGAAGCCAGTCACAGCTGCGGCCACACTCGGGGGGGGGGGGGGCGTCGTGCGAGGGTGCGACCTAGTGGGGTCACTATGTGACCCGGGGAAGGGAGGTGGGTTGGGTGGGGGTATCTCCAGCCAGGGCAGCAGGCAGGGTCCAGGAGCTTGGGGAAGGGACCTGGGGGCAGCAGTGAGAAAGCTGAAAACAGGCGTGCCCCCGGTTGAGGAATCCTGCCTTCATTTCATAAACAGCCAGGGCCAATCTTTTCTGGACACGAAGAGGAAGGCAGTGGGTTTGGGCCAGAAGCCTGACGTCCTCTGCTTAAGAGACCTCCAAAGGGGGATTCCCCCCCCACCACCACCACCCAGAGCCCAGCTGGCCCACAGTGGCAGAGCTCCCGAGGCTGTCCTGACCTGGCCACCTTCCTGCAGCTGTCGCTGGGCAGGATCCATGGCTTCAAGTCATTCCCCCAGGCTGTCCAGCCCTTAGGGAGAGGCGCGGATCACACCCTGGCAGCGGGATGCGCTGGCTCCGGGATAGGGCCCTACCCTTCCACCTGTGAGGCTTCCATCCCACAGGGCAAGCGTTTAGTCTCATGGCGCTTCCAGGAATCCCTGTTGGGTCTGCCGCCCGGGGCTCTCTGTTCCCCGTGGGGCCTCACGCATGAGGACAACGTCCATCCGCCCTTCTGCCCAGGGAGAGCCCTGGGGGGAGGCTCTGGCGTTGTCCCGTGTTCTCCTGGGCTCCCGGTGGAAGGAGAACAGGCTTTCTTCCCGATCCCAAGCTTATCTTTGACACACATGTTTATCCAAGTGCAAACCAGCATCTGCCAAGAGGAAACGAACGCACACGGAGTGGGAGAGGTAGGGCAAATTGAGATGATTTCAGGACTTACTTTTCAGGCACTCTTAAACTAACAAAGAAGTTTTAGGAACCAAAACCAGAATTTTCTAGTTCTCTGTTTATACGTTGCCTGCTTGAAATATTTACAAGACCCGGAATAACTGCAAATCTTTCCCTCCTCCATTTCATTCTTGAAGATAAACACATGCTTCATCAAAAATGGTCCGGCGCGTCCGTTGTGGTTCGGTGGGTTAAGAACCCAACTAGGATCCATGAGCATATGAGTCCAATTCCTGGTCTCACTCAGTGGGCTAAGGATCCGGCGCTGCTGCAAGCTGTGCGCGGGCCACGGATGCAGCTCGGATCTGGCGTGGCGGTAGCTGTGGCAGAGGTTCCGATTTGACCCCTAGCCTGGAAACTTCCATGTGCTGCAGGGTCGGCTCCTAAAAAATGGTCAAACTTGACAGACGTGTAAAACATAAAAAGCGCAGGTCCGCCACCGTCCTGCCCTCACCTGGCTGGCGGCCGTTGAACCACAGGCAGCACACTCTTCTGCGTAATTTTATCTGCGACCCTCTCTGCATCTGCCCCACAAGCTGCTTAAGTTACTTCCTACATCTTGGCCATCTTTCTATTTGGAGACACAGCTTTTTAAGGTTCGATTTTGGCTTTAACTAAACTTGGGGTTAAAATAAAAATTAGGGAAGTGAATTTTTACCTGACTGTGGGAATTTTTTAAAAAAAACCAGTGGGGCCGGAAACGATGCTAAGTGGGCCCCTCCCCATGTTCCACTTGCCTCCCTCATCCCTGATCTGACGGCTTTCGGGAGAGCGGAGGGATGACGGCAGGGAGCGGAGGGATGACGGCTCGGTCTGCTTGCGGGTCCTGCCCTGAGGAGGCAGCACTGCATTCCAGGTGGAGCAGGGCGAGCCGCTGCAGGCGGGGACTCCTCGGAGCTGTGGGCTGGGTGTCCCGAGGCCTCCTTGGGAGGGGCCCCTGGGAGACCCTGCAGAAGAGTCTAGGAGGAGCTGCTAAAATAGAGGCTTCCTAGAGCCCCCTTCATGCTGGGGGCAGGGGTGGTATGAATAAATCCATCCCAGCCCTCTTAACAGTTGTGTTACATCCTGCTAGGTGCAAACACATCTTTAGGAAGCCGGCCAGGGGCTGTTAGTTGTTATGTTGCTCATTCATGAAATACGTGCATCGAATGTCTAAAAAGTGGCAATCCGCTTCAAGATTTGGGAATGCAGCAGGAAACAGCAGGGCCCTTGTGGAACGTGTTTGCCACTGAGTGTGGAGAGGTGACCACAAACAAAAGGTGGAATATCAGCAGGTGCCATGAGTAGGAATAAAGCAGCCAGGAGTTCCCATGGTGGCGCAGCGAAATCGAATCCGATGAGTATCCATGAGGATGTGGGTTCGATCCCTGGCCTCGATCACTGGGTCAGGGATTCGGCATTGCCGTGAGCTGTGGGGTAGGCCAGGAGCTGCAGCTCCAACTCAACCCCTAGCCTGGGAACCTTCATATGCCACAGGCGCAGGCCTGGAAAAAAAAAAATAATAAAGCAGCGAAGTGAAACAAGACTCTGTGTGCGTGTGTGCGTGTGTGTTGGGGGAGGTGGAGGGTGTTGATTTTAAGTAGGATGGATGGGCAGGGAAAGCCTCCCATGTGAGCCAAGACCCAGGTGGCTGTAGTGGTGAGAGTGAGTCAGCAGATCCTAAGAGAAAAGCATTGCAGACGTAGGAAGGAGCACATGCAAAGGCCCTGAGGTTGGGGTGACTGAGCAAGGGATGGCACTGTAGGAGTTAAGGTCAGAGGGTAAATGCAGGACAGACCACACAGGGTCTTAAGAGAAATTTTTCACACAGAGTAAACACACATTTTAAAAATACAGCTTGATAATTTTTGACACATGTTAATTCATAAAATCACCACCACAACCAAGATATGGACATAACTGTCACCATTAAAAATTCCTTTGTGCCCACAGCAGCCCTGAGCCTTCCCTCCCACCCTCCCTGCTGGGATAGATCTATCTGTGCCCTTTTATCCCAAATGGACATCAAGTGTTCCGGGATCAGGTGTGAAAACTCCCCTTTCTCCACTGAGTTGCCTCTGCGCTCTGGTGGGGAGTCAGCTGTGAACACACCCACAACGAGCATCTGTCTCCAGACCCTCTGTCCCGCGGCGTTCATCTAGCCGTCTCTATGCCAATACACACTGTCTTGGTTACTCTAAGTCCTGAAACTTAGAAAGTGTTAGTCCCCTGGCTTTGCCGTTCTTTTTAAAGTTGTTTTGGCTCTTCTAATTCCTTTACGTTTCCCTACGAATTTTAGAATTGGCTTGCCACGTCCTCAAAAGATCCTGCCAGGATTTCCCAATGGTATTGCATTGATGATACAGAGCAAAGTGGGGAAAAGAGTTACCTTGACCGCTGAGTCTTACAGCCCATGAACATGGGATATTATGCTATTTCTCAGGTCTTTCATTTCTCTCAGCAACGTCTGCTGGTTTTCAGAGAGTGAGTTGTGCGTGGTTAGATCTGTCCCTAAACATTCATATTTTTGATGCTATTGTAGATTTTTTCATTTCAACTTGCAATTGGTGGTTTCCAAGATAGAAACAGGCAGTTTGTTTTGATGTGTTGATTTTGCACCCTGCAACCCTGCTGGACTCAAGTAGAGTTGTAAGAAATTTTTGTGGACGCCACTGGGTTTTCTACATAGATGATCGTGGCAGCTACAAATAGAGCTCCTTTTCGAGTCTAGCTCCCTGTCTCTCTTGTGACTTACTACCGGAACTAACCCTTCGGTGTACCGTCCAGAATTGAAGAGGCAAGAGCTAATCCTTGCCTTGTTTCTGATCTTAAGAGAGAAAGCATTCCGCCTTTCACCTTTGAGAATGGTATTAGCAGGGATTTTCAAAAATAACCTTTATCCCGCTGGGGACACTCTGCTTTCTTACTAACTTGTTCAGTTTTTATCAGGAGTGAATGTTGGGTTTTGTCAGAGGTGTTTTAACATCGACTGAGGCAATCGCTTTTTTCTTTTCAGTTTGATACTGATGTTGAAACGTTGAAGCGATCTGTCATGCCTAGGACGGACGAAGCTTAGTCACCTTTTTTGGTGTATTACTGTATCCAATAGGCTAAAACTTGGTTAAAAATAGTCACACCCACATTCTTGAGAAACATCAGTCTGTGGTTTTCCCAGAGCATCTTTGGTTTCAGCTTCCAAGAGTAAGTTGGGGAGTGTTTTTCTTCAATTTTCTGGAAGCGTTTGTGTGGGAGTATTATTTCTTCCTTTCTCACTTGGTTGAAAGCTCTCCGGACCTGGGGGTTTTTTGGTAGGAAAGCTTTTAGCTACAAACTCCATTTGTTCAGCAGATGCGCGGTTATTAAGATCTACGTTTCCACCGGAGTGCGCTCTGGTAATTTCAGAGAACTTGCTCCTCTAAGGCGTCAGATGTGATAACCTAAAGTTATTCCTAACAGTCCCTGTTATTCTTTTAATATCTGTAGAATCTGTCACGCCGCCACCTCCTCATTCCTGATATTGGTTACTTACGTCGCCTCCCTTTTTTCCTGATCAGTCTGATTAGAGATATGTCATTTTATTGACTGACTATAAGAACTAGCTTTGGGTCTCATCATTTTTCTTTTTCCTTTAGTCCATGTCATTGATTTTCACTCCAATTTTGATTCTCTCTTCCTCTATTTACACTGAGTTCACTCTTTTCCTCAGATGGAAGCTGCAGCCATTGCTGTGAGGCCTTTCTGCTTTTCTCATACAGGCATTTAGTGCTAAAGAGGTACTGTTCTCTTCCACCCTACAACTTAACCCACTGTGCCACAGCGTGACTCCAACATCCTACAAAATTTGACATGCCGCATTATCACTTTAATCCAGGTCAATTTTTTTTTTTTTGCTTTTTTGCTCACGGCAACACCAGATCCTTAACCCACTGAGCGAGGACAGGGATCAAACCTGCAACCTCATGGTTCCTAGTCGGATTCGTTTCCACTGCGCCACGACGGGAACTCTTTTTTTCTCTCTTCTTCGAACCTTAGGTTATTTTACATTGCTATTTATTTTTCAAATATTGGTGAATTTTTCACATGTCTTTCTGTTCCTGACTTCTACCCCGATTCCATTTTTATGAGGGAACATGCTTTATAATTCTTGAATCTTTTTAATTTTATTGAGTCTCTTTTTATGTTCAGAATATAGTTTATCTTGCTTCAAATGTGCACTCTAAAAGAACATGTCTTCTGCTGCTTTTGCACGGAGTGTTCTACGAATGTTCGTTAAGACAAGTTGTTTGAAGGTCTTTTCAAGTCTTCCACATCCTTGCTGGTTTTCCACTTACTTGTTTTTCTGATTATTGAAAGAAGGGGGTATTAAATGCACACTAGACATCCCTACTTTTTCAGTCTTCCAAATACTACTACTTTCAAGAACACACGCTTGCAGTGGCCTGGTGTCCGTTTCACCGGGTGCATCTCTAAGTCTTTCCATTTGGTCGTGGAGATTGGCCTCCAGAAAGCTGTGCCATTCCATGTTTCTGCGCCCATTTCCCCAACCTCTCCTGACTCTGCGGTCACATCCGGAAGCCTTATGTTTTCTGGACTCTTCTTTTTCCCCACCTCTCTGTGGTGTTCCCAGACTGTGAGGTCCCTGAACAGCAACCTCTTATCTGATTTTGGGAAAACACTGGCCTGTGTCACGGAGGAGGAAATCCCCTCTGCCGGTCTAAGTTCCTCTGACTGGTCTACGAATTAAACTGACATGAGACAGATTAACAAAGGGAAAATCAAAGAGAATGTGAGCAACGTGTACACACAAGAGACCCAGGCAAACTGGGAAACTCAACGAGACGGCTGAAGCCCTCGCCTTAAATCTCACCTTTAATCTCACCTTCCGCTAGAGCCAAGAGACGAGGTTGGAGACAGCGGTTTGGGATGCCAAAGGGAGGGATGCAGTTCACACGCAGATAGAAAAGCAAATGATGGGTAAGTAAGTGTTTGCTGGGCCAGACACAGACCCTGCGGCCCAGAGCAGACGGTCCGCAGACCCCACCGATAGTTCCCCACTGCCCCCCCCCAGCCTCTATTCCTTGCCAATATCTCTGGTGGCAGCTCTTATTCCAGAAAAGGCCCTTTATCTAAACTCTTAAGCAGTTAGGGAAAGGTCTTCGCGTCTTGATTATTTTCACCTTGAAATAATCCACGTGCCGAAGAGACATTTTGCTGTGGCGCATTTTGTTCCAAGAGTACCCTGGTCTTGGCATCTTTAGAGACTGCTTCACTCGAGAGGGTCTCCCCTCACGCCCTGGTCTAGAGCCCCCACAGGAGCCCACTCCCAAGTCTCTTTGAGGCCCAGCCTCTTCCTGCCCCATCAGAAGAAGAGGCCTTCCCACTGCACAGCTTCTGTCACCGTCATGGTCAGCCTTGCGTTGGGCTGCCATGGACCTCGGTCCAGCCTGGCGCAGGGATTCTCACTCTCGCTCTGCCCCTCCTCCTTCCTCACTTGTTCCTATGGTGACAAAGTGGCTTCCTCTTCTTCAATGAAGGAGGTGCTCAAGGCCCTTCCCCACAGTCTGCTCATGCCTGGGACACTCTAAAGAAGTTACCAGGAGGCACCCCAGGAGCCCAGGGTCTGGAGTCCAGGATGAGAGACTCTCAGGGATGTGCAGCCTAGGGGAAGGTGGGACTTTCCACCCCCAGCCCTTTGTTTGGAAGGTCACTTGAACAACTTCCGTGCTCCCTGCTGCTGCAGAGACAAACCCTCCTTGGCCGTTTCTGCCCCAACTGACTCACACCCACACAGACACACAAGCCGTGGCCTGTGGGACTTTTCAGAGCATCACCTACGGAGGCACAATCCCCTCATCCTCCCACCTAAGAAGTGGTGAGAAAAGGCAGGGACCGTGCGTGTGTTCGGACTGATCTTCCGTATCCCTACCAATGGCTGAAAACGGCTCCTCTCCTGGGACTGTGGGCTCCTTCCTTCAGGCTTTCCAGCCACTGGGAGGGGACCACGGAGATACCCCCTGTCATCTAGAGGAGCCCAGAGGAGTGAGGAGCGGTGTGGACCGGAGAGCCATGTTCCTGAGGGCGCTGGGTGCCGGGATCTGCACCACCCTGAGCACGGAGGGGTGCAGAGTCTGCACCACGCATGGTCCACGACAGTATCAACCACCCCCCGGGCGGGAGGGTCCCTCCAGGGAGCTCCAACACACCAGGCCGGCACCTTCGAACTTGCCCTTGTCCTCCTCCTCCACCTAAGCTGGGCGGGCGGCACGGGGCGTGCGGCACGGGGCCAGCAGCAGGGGGCCAGCAGCAGGGGGCCAGCAGCACGGGGCGTGCGTGCGCCGGTGTCCCCCACCCCCACCTACGCGCTCCTTTAGGACAGCCCTGTGCCCGGTGTCTCCACCGGGGAGCCCAACCTTCCCTTCGGGGAAGTGACATGCAGGCTGCCAGCAGTGTGAGCAGGCCGGGCCTCTGGAGGTCTCCTTCTCTGTCGGTGGCGGCCATGGAGACGCGGCGCGGGTGCGGCCCTGCGAGTCCCCTGGGAAAATACCAGAACGTTCCATCTGGCAGGTGACTAGAGAAAGCTCTGCTCTTGGAATGAGTCGGGTTTAGACCGGTAGGGTCTGCCTGGCTGCTACGGCAGCTTCTCAAGGCCACTGGGCACAGGCCTCGGGATGGGCGCGCGACCCTGCCACCCACGCGGCCGGGGATGCGGAGGTCCAGGGGTGCAGGGCTCACCGGAAGCAGCAGGCACCGGAAACGGAAAGGCAGCATGTGCTGATGCGGGGGGCGGGGGGCCGGGGGTGTCTCTCCTGCGCCACCTGCGGCCCCGGAGGAGCCAGGGCAGGGGCGGCCCTGCTCTCAGGGGCGCAAACCGTTAAGTGACCCGAGTGGACGCCCTGTGTGTGCTCGGCTGGTGCCAGCACTTATCTTTGCGCCTCGGAGCAGCGCTGGCCAGAAGCCCAGACAGAGATCTATGAAAGCCACACAGAAAAGGGATCCATATCATATTGAGGGGAAAAATAAGATTGCAGGCAGATTTGTATTGATTTTCTTTACTCCACGTGGTTTCTCGTTTTTTCTTTGCCTTCTGAGAAGCTGAAAGTCTTCTCCCTGAGCTAGGACACACCCTTCTTGTGCCTCCGCAGGGCCTCCCGGACGGCTCCCCTGGCTCCCGCCCAGCGCTGGTCCAGGCTCTCAGCTGGTGACACTGCTGCCAAGCCGCCCTTGCTGGGCTCCGCGGTGGGCGGGACCGGCGTGGACACCCGGCTGGGGAGACGGGCGTGCAGAGGGGCCGGAGCCTGTGGGGGTAGGCGTGCTGTGGATCTGGGGACGTGGCGCTCACACCCCACTCTCTGCTCATCTTTGTGACCTTGGGAAGGTCACCTACCTCCCCGAGCCTCGGCTGCCTTGCCCATGGTGTGGAAGTAACCCTGTCGCCTCCTGGCTACGGTCCCCGCCTGAGGAGCGGTTTCTGAAGGTGCCTGCTGCCAACATGCTTAGGGGACTCGGCCTGCAGCCTGTGTCACCTGGAGAGACCCAGCCAGACACACGTGAGGGTTCTGCCGCCCACCGCGCTGCAGAGGCCCTGGGAGCCTGGGGACTGGGGCAGTGTCCTCACCCCACCCCTAGCTCTGAGCTCAGATGCTGCGCGGGGGTGGGGACTCAGGTCCTTTCTGGAGAACGTGCCTACACAGGAGGGTGAGGGGAGGAAGGGCCAGATCTGGGCGGGGCCTGGAGCCCAGGGCGTCTGGTCACTGCCTCACCTGAGTAGCTCTCCCAGAGCAGGTCCTTCACTCCATGAAGTTGGGACTTTGTTTTTTCCAAGCTGGTGTATTATTTCAAGTGGGCTCACAGTGTGGTGTAGGCAAAAATTCGGTGTAGACTTCCCGCACACACTTGGGACCTCGGGTCGGTGGTGACTCTGGGTGTTGGTCTGAGGCCCCGAGGAGGGATGCAGCTGCTCAGGGGCCCTGGGGGTCCAGGCGCATGTCTCCTTCTCAGGGCACAGCCCAGGCATCTGTGCTCCCCTCCTGGCCCGCATGTCCTGCACCACCAGTTCCCTGGGGGAGCCCTGAGCTCTTTAATCCAGGGAGAGTAACTCCTTCAACTTCTGCAGGCAGGAAGGTGGGACACTCTCTGCAAATGCTGGAAAATGTGTTTTTGTTTTTTTCTCTTCTTCATTCCTCGGGGATACAGCCCCCCTGAGGGCAACTGGCAGCTCTTTGTTGGTGACTGTGTGGGGTTGCATTTGGGGGCCGATGGGCTGATGGGAATGGCATCTGGTGCCCCCAGCAGTCCCTGCTTTGCATCCCGCCACCTCTGCCCCGGGCTGCCCCTCTGTCACCAGCCCCACCCTCCCCAGCACACTCCAGGCAGGCCAGCCTTTTCAGCGCACTTCCTGGCCACGTCTACCGGCCAGACACCTGACCCCTCACCGCCACCCATGTCTTTGCTCAACTGTGCTCCTGTGAGCTGCTTCTGCCCCAGGCAAGTTGACACATCCCCCTCCATCTGCATCTGCTGCATCCTGAACCTGAACCCACCTCGGCTACAAACAAGACACCTGGCACGCTGTGCTGGGGCTTCAGAGGAGACCCAGTGGGCAGTTTCCAAACCAAGACTATGTGTCCAGAGGGGTGGCTGTCCAGCGAGTGGGGGGGGTGTCAAGAGGAGGGTCATCAGATCCTGTGGGAATGTGGGTGGGAGAGGGGAGGGGTGGGGAAGAGGGACAGGGCGTGGGGTCCCGAGGACAGGAACGGTGGGTGTGTGCGCGCGGAGGCTCAGGGCGGGCGTGCTGAATCACGTCTGCATCCGGCAGCGCCTGGCAGCTGCCGGGCCGGTTCCCCGTCGTCGTTGTCGTCGCTGTGTGGTCCCCGCCATGTTTTCACAGGCTTAATTAAGTCTCCCCAGGACCTTGGACTTGGCAAGTGCTCTTCAGAATGACCTGGCAGGTTTTCCCCAGTGGATGCCTCCCTGATTAAAAGGAAAATTGAACATCTTCACACCTTCTGCCTCATGACGAGGGCTGTGAGCCTGGGAAACTTTCAGCCTTTCTCAGACAGCCTTTCAGGGTGTGGGCCCTGCAGCCAGTCAGAGACTCAGAGACTTGGGGGGGAGGGAGGAGGGGGCCTTGGTGCGGATGAGAGATGAGATGAGTGTCTCCCTTGATCAGAAACCCCCAGACCACCACCACCCCCGCCCCGCCTGGAACACTGGGCTTCACGTCTGGGCAGCTCGGGCTGCCCCGAGGCTGAGGGTCGCCGCTGCAAAGGCAGTTTGGTGTGGCTCCTGACCACCCCGCTCTGAGCCCTGTAACTCCCGCTCTCGGTGAGCGCAGGCCCTGAGCTGCTCCTGCACCAGAGAGGACGGAGCAGGTAATGGCCACGGCTTCCGAGGTCAGGCTTGAAGGACCCCCGTCTGCCGTCTCACCCTCCTGAGCGCTAAGGGTGGTTTTCTAAGGAAGCCACCTGCCCTGCTGTCGGCTGCCCGGCAGGGGGAAGCAGGGGATGACTCCGGCAGATGGCCCGCGAGGACCCGGGTGCTGGCAACAACCACCCGAGGGACCGTGAAAGTGGGTCATCGCCCAGCTGTGCCTTCAGGTAAGACCTCAGCCACCTCGCAGTGTGACTGCAGCCTCACAAGGGACCCCAGGCCAGAGGCACCCACTGAGCTGCATCCAGAGTCGGGGCCCAAGGAAGCACAGCTAGTGCTGCCTGTTGTTCGCAGTTGTGGGTTTGGGGGCACTGTGTCGGTCTGAGACCTTGGGACAGGGAAGGGTGTCAGGGAGCCCCTCCCCCAGCTTCCGGGGCCTTCTGCCTCTAACAGCCGCACAGACAGCCCTGACCTGGGAGAGCACCCCAGCTCTCACACAGCCTGGGGAGCAAGCCCGAGCGCAGAGCCCACACCCGGGCCACCTCCCACCCCAGGGAGGATCCACGGGCAGGGCTCTGTGTGAGCCCCGGGCACACGCCCTGGAGGCCAGGCTGGGCTGGGGGTCGCAGGAAATCTCACCTCCAGACTGGGGTCCCGGGCCGATCAATGTATTTAAGGATCCTCCTCTGGGTCTGGGTCTACTTCTGGCGGGAGGGAGGCTGGGAGAATGTGGGGAGGCAGAGGAGGCAGGAGCATCTGCCTGTGACCCTGCGTGACGGGGCCCTGGCTAAAGGTGTAGGGACTGGGCCGAGCTCGGCCCAGGACACAAGGAAACCCTCCGGGCACCAGGCCAGCTGCAGGCTGGGGAGACAGCGGCTCCAACAGGGTCCACAGTGAGGACTCCAGAACCTAGAGCCAGGCTGCGGGGCTCCAGCCCCTGGGAAGCACTGCTCATCTGCCGTGGAGCCAGGTGAGTGCTGACGTGGCCTGGCCAGAAGGTACCCAGTGCCCTGCTCGCTGCTCAGACACCCTGCCGCACCCTGGTATCTGCCCCGCACACGGCCCCCCATCAGCCCCGCTTCCTGCATCTTTCTCCCCGGGACTCTTTGCCCTTCGACCAGCTGCATGGGGAGTGAACCAAAGTCAAGCCACCTTGAGCCCTGCCCAGCTCGTGCATCCTACCTGCCCTCAAGTGCAGAGGGACCATGGGATGGCACTTCAAGCTGAGCATGTGGCTCCAGAACAGAGATGACAAACTGCTTCTCCGACCTCTCCCTGGAGAGTTCATGTTTTCTGACTGATTTGAAAGAATTCTTTCCATGATGGCTCCAGGACAAGCCTCTCATGCCTCATGCCCCAAAGTGACACCTGCTGCAGGCGACACCACCTGCCTAGGGTGGGCTGGGCTCTGACCTCTGCCTGGAAACTGCCGCCCAGCACCTGCGTGTGGTTCCGCGTCACCCCAGTGGCAACTGCAAACCTTTAAAACCCGTGTTTCAGTTATTCTCTCTGATACTAGTGAGAAGAACAAGATGTAGGAATCCTTTTGGTAAAGCAGTGACCCCTATTGCATGAGACCTGGAGACAGGACCTGAGAACTTCTGATCCATGGATATAATGATGGGTCGGTCACCCCACCTGCTACCCCCAAGACCCTCTCTCAGCCCCCGAGGTCAGGGTGCTCGTGTGGTCAGCCGTACATGGTGGCTTCAGGGACCTTTTTGTGGCCACCAAGTGGTTCTAGGCTGCTGGTGACCCAGGTGGACACTCATGCACTTACCCGGCCACCTGCAGAGCCCTGAATGTGTGAGGACACAGGGGACATAGGTGGCCGTCTTCTCCCCAGGACCTTACGTGGGGCAGGGATGTGGGCGCTCCCTGGGACCTCTGTTATAAGGGCACTAATCTCACTCAAGAGGGCTCCACCCTCATGACCTCATGACCTCGGGAGACCCCACCTCCTAACACCATCGCATTGAGGAGCAGTTTTGAGCGTGAGAATTCAGGGGACGTGAACCTTCAGCTTCCGTGTATGTTGAAGTTGCCACGTGTGTCTTGGGCGGGGGTCTCCACAGCAGAGCCTGAGATGGGTGTTCCTGTGATTCCGAGGAGGTGGGGGAGAGGGAAGCGAGAGAGACAGAAGCCAGGGCTGAGCAGGAGGGGTCTTGGCGGCGTCAGCCCCTCCCCACTCCCGCAGGCATCTCCTTCCTGCCAGTTCATCACCGGCCCCGGTCAGGCCCAGTGAGGTGGCCTCTGCTTGGCCACCGGGGGGTGGGGGGCTGCAGCCAGGAGGTCGGGAAAGGGGACCGGAGCTGAGGACCCCAGTAGCTGCTTCAGTTACAATCCCTGCTGCCTTGAGAGGACACCCCCCGGGGGCCTGCTCTCCTGAGCGGTGGCTGCTCAGGTATTTGGCCCGTTTTCCGCTGGACCATCTGCCTCTGCTGCCGATTTGAGCTTTTTGTGTCCTTTGCTGTTACACGTGTCGCCCTCGCTCCTCCCTGCTTTGGGTTATTAGACTTTTCGCCTGTGGGTCTTCCTTTCTTTCTTTCTTTTCTTTCTTTCTTTCGTCTTTTGTTTTTCTAGGGCTGCACCTGCGGCATATGGAGGTTCCCAGGCTAGGGGTTGAATCAGAGCTGTAGCTGCTGGCCTACACCACAGCCACAGCAACACGGGATCCAAGCCACGTCTGCGACCTACACCACAGCTCACAGCAACGCTGGATCCTTAACCCACGGAGCGAGGCCGGGGATCGAACCCGCCACCTCATGGTTCCTAGTCGGATTCGTTTCCGCTGCGCCGCAACGGGAAGTCCATGGGTCTTGTTACCTGAAATCAAGGAGGAGATTTGGAACAAGGCATCTCCTGCTGCCCCCGTGTCTGCACACACAGCCCTTCCACCAGCACAGTCACTCGGATGTTAGGAAATCTGATTAAAATAAGAAGGGAAAAAACCATTTTTCACAATGCTTTTGGCTGGAAAGTCATAGTTAAAGTAATTCAGTGTGCTGCAGATTTAATTAAGATCGGATGGCTCGGACTAGAAAAGGTATTAGCATTCTGCATTTGGCCTCCTGGAAACTCACTGAATGTGACAGCTAAAGTTTAGGGGATTCAGAATGAATCTTTTTGTGGGCTAGGCTTTCCTGTGGCTATTAATTTGACAGATTTCAGAAGTGCGCTGCCTTCCCTCTGATTTTCTGCTCTAACGACATCTTGGAGGCAGGAACCTGCCACCACACAGCACTATGGCCCAGAGCTTCTCCGGAGAGCTGGGGGGCTGGGCTGACCCCCCAGCCGGGCTCGGGCTCCTGGAGTCTCTGCTCTGTGCCCCACAGCCCTTAGGCCAAGCTCACGCCACCAGAGCCCTGCCCAGGTGGGGGCCACAGCTGGCCACAGAGAGGACACAGCCTGGCCCCCCTCAAGCTCACCAGCCCGAGTTCTCGCTACAATATACGCTGGAAAGGCCCATGCCTGTCCGCTCCTGTTCCGGGTGTGCAGCTTTTCCTGATCACGGCCTTTGCCCGTGAACAAGCACTGGCCTTGGAGAACCCCTCTCTCACTTCTAAGCCAGGCAGCCTTTGCCCAATGGTAGAGCAGTGCTTCTCAACCATTGGTGGCAACTGGAGACATCTCTGCTTGTCTCAACTGGGAGGAGAGTGTTTGGCATCCAGTGGGCAGGGGCCGGGGTGCACAGGACAGCCCCCCAGCCAAGAGCAGTCCTCGGGAACCCCACCGGTCCCGGCAGGGAAGCCCCTCCACAGCGGCCACAGCCGCCCAGACCCCAGGAACATCCTGCCCCAGCTGTCCCCCTGGTCTCAGGTCACAGGCCTCTGCGACGTGTTCCTGGAAATGGCAGGGCTTTCTGCGCTCCCCCCGCCCGCCCGCCAGCACCCCTGGCCCCTGACTGTGATGGACGGATAAGGAGGATGGACCAGTGACGTGCTGAGAACGTGGGGGCTCCTGCCACGCCCCGGGTCTCGGCCCCATGGAGGGGGAGCTGGTTCGGACCAGCCAGCCCTGTGGCCACATTCCAGGGACGCTGGTGGCTTCCCTGAGAGCGGAGGGCGGGCACTGTAACCAGAGGACCCCGACCCTGAGTGTGGGGACCGTGCGAGGCCAGGCCTCTTCCCCCAGAACCCACCCCACCTTCTTTCACTTTCCCGTCTGCTGTGACCACGTAAGCCGCACCCACATAACCTAAGCAACGGCGTTAATTAAGCTCCATTGATTGCCCGAGGCCTTGTCTCAACTCGCATCATAATTCAGTCTGTACTTATCATTCAGGATGGTACTTGCTGCTGGTTTTTAATAATACAACATACAACCCAGAGTTTATGGAGAAGGATGTCTTCCTTTCCTAGTTCTCGCAAGAAGTTTTATCACCTAAAGCTGTGGCGGGGGGGGGGGGGGGGGTTATTTTACTTTTTTGGCCACGCCCACGGCACGTCAAAGTTCCCAGGCCAGGGATCAAACCCGCGCCACAGCAGTGACCCAAACCACTGCAGGGACAATGCTGGACTCTTAACCCACTGCACCACCAGGGAACTCCAGTGGCGGGGTTTTAAAGTGTGTCTACACCTCCTCTCTGACGAGCCTCCTCCCCTGGTGTGGGGGCTGCCCTGGTTCACACCCAAGAAAGTGTCCTGGAGGCGAAGGGGTGCCCTGGCCGGAGGGCCGTGTGAGCCCCCCAGCTGCCCTCTCCCCCTCCCTCCCTCCCTCCTTCCCTCCCTCTCTCCTTCCCTCCTCTCCCTCTCTGTCTCTCATCTCTTGTCCTGGCAGGAGCCAGCTGCCCCCTTGTGCCCCTGGAAAGGCCCGCCTGGTGAGGAGCCCAGGGAGATCTCTGGCCGACAGCCCAGGAGGCCCGCAGGCAGCCACGTGAGGAGTGGGAGGTGGGTCCCCCGATGGCCCTAGCTGACACCTGCACCACAGCCTCCTCGTGGGACCGTAATGCAGGAGCACCCGCTGAGCTTCCCCCAGACCCTGGCCACAGACGCTGAGATAATGCATGCCTGTTGTTTTAAGCTGCCAAGTTGGGGTTGATTTGTTACCAGCCATTTGATAACTAAGGCAGCTGTCAAATTTCCCCACGTGCCTTTGGAACAGCTATGAAACACCACCGTTTTCGCTTTTGCTATTCGCATAGGGACGTGTTGCCCCGTCTCCCGGCCTGAGAGCCGTTTTGTCCCTGGGTGAGCTTCACATCCATCCTAGTCAGCCTCCATCCTGTCATCGCCTGCTGGCCACGTGGGTCCTCCCGGGGCCCGCAGGGAGCGGGGAGGCGAGGCCCACCCTCTCGCCAAGAGCGGGCCTGTCCCTGCGGGAGGGTAGCCTCACAGGCCCAGGGAAAGGGCAGGAACCGGGCAGACGAGGCCTCCGGCCGAGCCGGCCGCCCTGCCCCAGCCTCGCCCTCCCAGCCTGCTCCCGGCCGCCCCCAGCCTGATGGCAGATGCGGCCTCCACACTCACGCCGTCGGGTGTCCAGTGCCGCACCCTGTGAAGCACACGCCACGCGGGCCCGTCCTGCTTCCCAGGCCGCGCCCCGCCCACCGAGGGACGTCACAGCTGAGGTCACGCCACGCCCCCCGCCCTCCCCTGGCTGTGACCACGTCCCCGCGCCTCGGGCCACGTGCTGACCCCCGCTGCTCTCCCGCCGCGTGGCTTTGGGCGCTTGTGGCCTTGGTTGTCTCTGCGCCTCCATGTCTCCAACCTCCGCCGCCCGGGCAGACCCCTCCTCGGGACCCCGACGGCGGGGACGCGCGGGTTCCCGGCGGGCAGCGCTGGCCCTCCGGCGCCGCCGCCACCACCGCCCGGCGCCCCAGGCATTCCCTCCACTTGGCTTTTGCGCGGTGCCCGATTTTGTCTGCTTTTTTCCTCCGCGTGCGGACGGCGCCTCCCCCAGAGCCGCGCGGGAAAGGGGCCGGGCGCGGTTTTACTTCATCCCCGGCGTGGTCCCGCCGCGTAGCCCCAAGTTCTGCTCGATTTTTGCAATTTCTCCTTCTTATCATTCTACATTGTTTGCATTTTACATTAGAATCTTTCCCCCATCTCGCTGTGTCTCTTGCACCTTCTGTATGATGCCTTTTGCTTTACTGAATTTAAAATGCAGTCATTTCCGTGCCTTTAAAATCACTTCCTGGGGGAGCTCCCTAGCAGTCTCCTCTTTCACCACTGCCACCTGGGGTTCAATCCCTAGTCTGGGAACTGAGATCCCATATGGAGCCACTGCCTACCTCAGCCAAAAAAAAAGGGGAGGGGGAAATAAAGAAAAAATACTTTCTGCCTTGTCACGCTAAGAAAAGTCGCCCCCCTTATGATTCCACAACATAACATTACTTTTATGAATTTTTTTAAAATATATAAATCTCTCATCTATCTGAAATTAATTTTTGTGAAGTAGCAGACTTTTTTTTACTTTTTTAGCCCTAAAATACTGCCAGTACACATATGGAAACATTCTCATCTGCTAATAATTCTAAAAACTCAAGTTGAAGTGATGGGCAGGCGTTTCCTTGGCCCAGTGACAGAGGCGGTGCCACCCAGCGCTGACAAGGTGAGAGGCCCCACACGCCGCTACGCTCTGGATGGAGATTCGACTTGACAGCGCCCATCACGCTTCAGTTTATGCGTGTTTTTGACCCAGCAGCGCCACTTCCAAAAATTCATCTCCAGAAACACTCACACCAGAATACAAAGATGCTCGCTGCTGCATTATTTTTGATTCTAAATGAGTAAAACCAAGCCAAGTGTCCATCAAAATGAAGTCGGTTAAGTGAACCACTGCACTTCCATAATTTAATGCGGCTCTTGAAATAGACGGAAATAGATGAGATGTATGTGTGTCTGCATATGTATTTTATATATCGTATGTATGCAAAAGCATAACATTTTATAGGGTCTAAATTTGCACATGTAGTTTGTAGGCATACATGAGGTACATCTATACGTATCAATGTGAAAATTATCTCCGGTGCCGCTGTGCAAACACTGAGACAATAGTACTGATAACATAAGTCCACTCTTTAAAAATTATGTCTTCATATGGTCAGTGCAGGGTTTGGAAGGAAATACACCAAACTCTTCTCTGTGGCTGGTGAGATTTCCAGCGATTTTTTTTGTCTGCTTTTTTCTTTATACTCTGATGAATTTGTGACTTTTTAACAATTGTGATGAGCAAGGTTCTTTTTTTTTTTTTTTGATAAAAGCAACACAGGTTTCTGAAAGGAGCAATTAAATTATAAGCCAGAGTAACAAGAGAGGCGATAGACACCAATTAAGGCGGTTTTTTCCCTCCTCGGAGGGGAGCAGCGTCCTGGTGGCCGGAGACATGCAGCCTGCGTCCTTCTGCTGTGCCGGGTCCCCTGGCCTCTCCAGAGTGGGCTGGCCTCGGTCCGTCTGTGCCTTGGGACTGCTGCCGTGACCCTGGACGGCTGAGAACAGAAGGCTGGGGGTGGAGTGCCCTGGGGGAGAGCCAGGCGCAGACCCCTGGTGGGGAGGGATCGAGGGACAGGCGTGGCCATGGGGCGCAGGAAGGATACCCAGGGCTGTGGGGGTGCAGAGTGGGCCCAGGGGTGGGGCGTGGCCAGAGAATAAAGCCAGGAGTGCAGCAGGTGGCAGATCAGGGCAGGGGCCGTCCAAGAATTCCCTGGGGGCCTCCTGCCCAGCTTGGGCACCTGATACTCACCCAGCCCTCACCCTGGGCAGGGCCATGGGGGGTGGGGGCACAGACACCCCCGCCCCTCGCTGGGCTGATGTGACCTTGGGCGGCTGCAGGTGGGGAACGTCCACCTGCGGGCAGAGCGGGCCTGGAGCGCGGGGCTCTTCTACGCCTGGCAGACGGCACCGAGGGTCCAGGACAGCCGTCGGCTTCTGGCTCACACGTGTCCTTGAGAAGCTGAGGGCTGAAAGGAACTGTTGGAGCGAGAGGTGCGGAGAGGAGGTGAGAGCCCGAGAAACGTGCCAGGCATCTCGTTAATCACCCCGTGCACTGCCAATAATTACACAACTAAATCGGCCGTGACGCGAGCAGAAACTTCATTTGGCACGTTGGCTGGTTCCCCGCTAAGGAGCTGCCTCAGTCTGAATGAGGGCCAGGACTTTCCTGCCCTTTGTCCGTCCGTCCCGGCCCATCACTTCGGCTCTGCCTGCGCTGCGGCATCCTCACAGCGCCCGGGCTCCCTCGTCCTGAGGAGTCAGGCCGAAACCTGCCTCTTCAAAGTCCAGCCACACCTGGACATCCTAGGATGTCAAGGGACCAAAATCCACGCTGCCGACCAGAAGGGACAGAAACAGCCTCCGCGGGAGCCACGGCCCCGCCCCTTGCTGGGAGTGCCTCACCCCGCAAGGTGCCTCCAGGTGGCATCCGGAGGCGGCCGTCTGATGGTGCTGGGCGCCGTCCTGTCCAGGCCACGCTAACCTGGGGCTCCTGGCATCAGAGGCCTCAGAGCTCCAGTGAGTGGGCCCAGGGTCAGCCCCCAGCCCCTAGCCCCCCACTGCGCAGCGCCTCCTCGGGCTCCGGGGGAGAGATGGCGGGGGACTGTCCACTGCAGGTGGGGTCACCCTGGCCCACTTTTGGCGGTTTGATGCTTAGAAGCCAGAGCTCCCTTTGTGCCCAGCCGGCTCCGTAGAAGGTCACTGGGTCAGCGTTAATGGAACTTGCCCTGAATAATTAAGTGGCAGCTGGGCAGACGCCATGCAGGTTTTGAGCACCTTCGGTCTTTTGGATTCAGGCGTGGCCGGGCCCTTCATGCCCAGGACCCAGCCCCTTGGCCTCCGTCTGCCAGTTCTGCCTCACAGCGGAGCGGACCAGGAAGCCATCCTCCAGGCCTCTGGGCCCGGCCCGCATCCTCAGCTCCCTGAGCAAGCCCACCCGAACGGCACTGCCAGGGCACCTGTGTGGTGACAGGTCCTGTCTCCATCTGTGCCCAGACCTGCCTCAGAACCAGGCACGCCAGGCGCCAGCACGTCCTGGTGGGGTCGGCTTCCTACAGACCCCTCAACACACAAACTAGCAGAGCCCCTCCCTCCGCCTTCCCCAGGTGGGCAGGGAACCCCCAGCCTCCCAGCTGCCCAGCTGTGGAGGTCCCCCAACCACCAGCCTCTGGCCTCGTGGTGGCCAGTCCCAGCTCCCAGTCAGTCTGCCGTCGCCCCCTCCTCACCCTTCCCACAGCTGCCCTCCGCCCCGGCTCTGACCTCGTGGCAGCCAGAAAGTTTTCTAGAAATGCCATCATGCACTTGTTCTGCTCACTGCTGCCCAGGGCCTCCCATTACCTCGGCTAGAGCACGGTCCCCTTGGCATGAGGTATCATTCTGGCCCTACCTGTGTGCCTCGAGGCCCCTCCTGACTCCCACGCCCTCTCCCCCCACCGGCGTGGTGACCTGAGGGGGAGGTGGGGCTGCAGGGCTACAGGACAGCCAGCCCCTCCAGCAGTGGGTGGGGGAAGTCCTCGCTCCACTCTCCGTGGTGGACACTGCCCGTCAGAGGGGGTTCAAAAAGCCGAGGTGGCCTCCCCCGCCGGAGGAGGGTGTGTCCTGCCTCAGAGCAGCGCGTCTCAGCTGTGCCTGCGGGGATGTGGCCTGGGGCCGGCGTGGTCTCTGGAGCCGCTGTACGTGGCTGGGGTTGGGGGTGGGGGGGGAGGGATGGAAGGAGGGAAGGGGGGAGGGAGAGAGGGAGGCGGGGCCAGGGGAGGGCGGACCCCTGGGGCTCAGCCAGGGTCAACCTCTACCTTCATCTGAGCACCTCTGGCTCCGCAAACCCAAAGAGGACGCCAGGCTGGGACCGCGCCGGTGGGCATGACCAGGGCGGGACCGGGGCGGAGTCCGAGGCGGGGTCTCCCGCGAACCCACGCACGTCTGTGGTGGGCCCGCAGCGGCTCGGACGCACCAGTCATCGTTCTGAACAAGGACAGTTCCCACCCAGGGGGACCTTGCTGGTGGCCCTTAAATCCCAAACGTCCACCTGTTTAGGAGTAAATCTACCGTCCACGAGGAGGCCCCTCCCTCGCCTCAGGGAAGCGAATGTGCCGCTGCGGTCGTTGCCAAACAGCAGACAAAGCAAACCACACTTTCCGACGAGAGAGGGGGCAGCCCGGAGGGTGACGTCGGGTTACTGTGCCCAGAAAGAGAAGGAGAAGCATATTCAACAGGAGAAGAGGTCACCTTATAGTGACCAAGAATACAGTCCGCCTCAGTGTCGTCACAAACTGAGTACAGCACATCAACGGCATTAATCTACAGAAACAGCTGGAAGCGATGCGAAGAAAAGCCCGCAGACATCCGATAGGAGGGGAGGTATCCCTGCGTCTTTACGGATCAAGCAGATTTTAAAATGATTAGGAATTTGGAACTTGAGCACGGTAAAATTAATGAGAAATCAGCGTCTTGTGTTAAGTGTCTATCCTGCATACAGAAAATCACTCATTTAAAGCACCCGGGAAATAGTCACAGAAATAGATCCTGTGTTACCCCAGGGGTGTCTAAACATTTTCGGTCATGCACCCCGTCAATAAAAACCTTTTAACCAGGCGCCCCAGGATATGGATGCCTCTAATTTGTTTCTGAATTAGACTTCTTAATGTGTGATATAAAAATCTAACTCATCCAGTCCATTACAAGACACACCAAAGCAGACGCTGGGCAAGGCTGTGATAACCGTGTCGAGAAGCCGAAGCTCCCGTATTTCCTCCCTCCTGTGGATTGGCCTGTGTGCCACCGGGGACAGCTTGGAGGTTTCTGCACAGACAGAACCTCAACAGACCCTCCCCCGGAACCAGTAATGATAAAGCCCACATACCTTGATCCCCGCATAAAAACAAAACAAAACAAAAACAACAAGCTGGAAGTCACAGCAAAATTAGAGCCAATCAACAAAACAATAGCAAAGTCTGAAAAAAAAAAAACAAAAAAACACTTTCAAATGTTTACATGTTCTCTCAGCTCAATACTAGGTCAAAAAGAATGACAGTCACAGAAGAGCTGGAGACCATGAATTATAAAAGGACCACCAAGAAGCCCTCAGAGACATAGCTGACACAGTGGTGGGCATTTAACACATCCTGTTATGCACACGTCTGTGGACAAAGGGAATAATCCAAATAAATAAATCAAACTTCCGACTCAAAGAGTTAGACAAAGAGTAGAAACAGGAACTAAAGAAAACTGAAAACTGAAGTTATACAATCAGAAAATAGGGAATTAGAGACATGCATTAGAATTGATAACTAGGAGTTCCCATCGTAGCGCAGTGGTTAACGAGTCCAACGAGGAACCACGAGGTTGCGGGTTCGGTCCCTGGCCTTGCTCATGGGTTAAGGATCCGGCGTTGCCGTGAGCTGTGGTGTAGGTCGCAGACACGGCTTGGATCCCGAGTTGCTGTGGCTCTGGCGTAGGCTGGTGTCTACAGCTCCGATTAGACCCCTAGCCTGGGAGCCTCCATGTACCGTGGGAAGCGACCCTAGAAAAGGCAAAAAGACAAAAAAAAAAAAGAATTGATAACTAGACCTAGGCGCTCACTCTTTGAAAAAATTAGTAAAATACATAAACCACTTTTTTGCATATCCAGCATAACACCCTGCTAAAAGCCATTAGGCACATTGCAGAAAAACTATAGACTTTTCATATAACCATCATAGAAAATATTAGGCAGCAGAATTTATGGGTGAATTGAAAAACACAGCACCTGTGTTATTCACTCGGAGAATGCAAGGCTGGTTCAATGCTAAGAAATCTATTAATTTCCCACATTAATAGATAAAAGGAGAAAAGCGTGGGTTTGTTGCAGCCCTCCGTACAATAGTGAAAAACTGGACGTGACCCAAATACCCATCAAAGGCAGAGTGGATGAATAAATCACAGGCCACCTCACAAAGGCCAGCTATGGAGCCGTCTACAAGGATTCGATAAATCTGTATGCCCTGTATGGAGAGAACTGCAACATGAATTATTAAGTAAAAATAGAAAGCAGAAAAGCCATAGGAGTATATTAATATATTAATACATGAAGCATAAATATGGGCAAAACACTTTCTGTATTTATATATAAATGTGATGTATAATTTATATATAAGTTCTGTATGTATAATTCACAACCAATTGTTACATAATAAGAGATGTAATTTACATGCATAATTTATGCATACGTATATATGTTTATGCTCCAGGCATCCACAGCCTGGAACTGCAAAAGAAAGCAACACTTATTGCTGTACCCAAATTGCGATCGACCCCTCCCGCCCCCTCCACCCGTGGCAGGATGCCTGGCCTGGCCAGCTTTCCTCCCTCCTTCTCTGAGCCATCCCAACCGCCTGGCCAGTGTGTGGATCAAGCTCCTAGGGTTCCTGCCCCCTCTGTTCCCTGGCCTCTGAGCAGGGCATGCAAGACAGTGGGGGCCGAAATCTGCTTTTGTCCGTCAGGTGGCCCTGCAATCCCTGCACCTGCCAGAAGGGCTGCCCTGCAGGGCACCCCCTGGAGGTGGCAGCTCAGCACTGCTGCAGTCAGGAGCCAGGCTTCTCCATCCTGCACCCCCAAGTTGCAGCTTCCTTGGACAGCGTCCCATGGACGGGGCAGCCCACATCCAGCCCTGGGGCTACTCAAGACTCAGCCCGCGTCCTCCGGGGCCCAGAGGAAGGAGGAAGTTTATCTACTGGTTGAAAGATATTTGTGGGGCCCCTAAGTTGCTGTGTCCCCCTGGTCTGGCATCCCCGTGTGTGAGCTGGGCTACTCCTGCCGTCCTGAAGCTCCTGACAGACCCCACAGAGCCAAGGAATCACAAGCGTGGCTCACAATAGAAAGGCCTCCCGCTGCTTAAGGGTCCCTTCCATTTCCTTCCTAAAATGAATCAGCTGTGGGGGACCAGCTGTCGGCGACATCAGCAACCTTCCAGGAAACGTCCTCCTGCAGCCCTCCACCCCCCGCCCCTGGACACATGGCCCAGGAGACCGGGCCTGCTCCAGCAGAGCGTGGAGGCCGCTGGTGGCCTTCTGCATGGCAGAGAGTTCCAGGACAGGCACACCGTGCGGTCCGGGAGAGCCTGTGGGTCTGGCGTTCAGAGAAAGGAGAGGCGGGTGGATCGAGGGGCCCAGCAGGGGTCCCGGAGGATGTTCGCCCTAGAGGAAGGGGTGAGTCCTGGGAAGGGGACCGTGGACGCCCCACCCGGATGCCCAGCTCTTGTCGGCATTTCCAGGTACTGTTCTTCCAGGAGTGGCGCCTCGAGCCTGCGCCTGATCCCTGCCCAGAAAGGTGATCAGCAGGTCTCTTCTGCCCTCTTTGCCCGACCCTGCCCCTCCTCTACCTGTGCAGGCACTCCGTCCTCACCCGGCCGGCTCAGAGGGACCTGCTCGTCCCCCCACAGTGCCTGGCTCCAGCCAGCTCCCTGGGCACAGCTGCAGGAAAACTGCTCCGCACACCTGGGCATTGCACGGCGGGCAGGTGCAGGAACGCTCCACGGCCCTTCCTCCTGGAGACTCCAGAGCCCCGCAGACCCCACCATCCTGCCACCCCAGCCCCAGGCTGAGGACTAAACACGCAGCTGGACGGGCTGTGTCTCTGGGCGGTGAGGCACCTGACCAGGGCCAGGGAGCAGTGGGGAGCGAGCAGACCCAGCCCGAGGCCGGCAGGTGGAAAACACCACTTAAGAATCATAACACGCGCGAAAGCCTGAAATCTGTCACCGGCCCTTGTGCTCCCAGAAGGCTGAGCAATCACTCAGAATATCACCGCTCTTCACTGGACTTGCTCCCTGACAAGCACGGGGTGACAAGCTTCCAGGCGCTAGAGAGCCGTCTGACACATGCCCTCCCTCCCCACCACGTGGGTGGGGGCGGTCGCGGCTCAGCCCTGTGTCCCCTGGGTCCCCCCACTCACTCCATCACGATGCCTGCTCCCAGAACGGGGCGCTCGCGTGTGAACACACATTTCTCTTTCACGTGAGGCCAGGCACCCTGATTCCTATTTCCTGGCTCTACTTCAGGCCATCCCAGTGGTGTTCGGCCAAGGCGGGGATCCAGGCGGCTGCCCCTTGTTCCCAGGGACCTGCTACCTGGGCTTCAGGAGGCCAAGGTCCCTGCTGCCTCCCAGCACAGCCCATGGCCGGTGTCCCCGTTCAGCAGAATCGTGCTGTCCCCAGCCAGCCACCCCTCCACACACCCGGGCCCCCCCTTCAGGAGGAGGGTCGCGGGGGCAAGTGTTATGGGCGGGGTCCCCGGGGGGTGAGGGCGGAAAGTGCAGGGATGTACCCAGTGGGGGGGGGACGGTCGCCTCTCCGCTGAGGACTCAAGGTGGCCGCAGCACAGGCTGTGAGTGGCCAGGCCCTGTGACGGGGGCCATGAGGGAACCGCCCTGCTGGGGACACTGTGCCCCTCACGGTGATGACACAGAGGGGTGGGGGGCGCTCGGAAACACACACACGCCCTGGCCAGCTGGCTCTTCACTACTTACAGAGAGAGCCAGGGTCCTGCTCCCGCTGGGAGGCAAGGCCCGAGGGGAGACTGCGGGGGCGGGGGGCAGAGGGTGGGGGCCGTGTCGGGGAAGGGTGGGGCGGAGGGGCTCCAGGGCCAGGCACATATGTTCTCGGGGGGAGGGCGAGTTGGCAGCCTAGAGGTTCAGGGAAGCCCCGGCCAACGGAAAGGCAGAGGCCGGGGGTTGGGCAGAAGAGGACATGGAGAGGCAGGATGCTGGGAGGCTGGGGTGTCCGGCCGAGATGGAGGCTCCAGGCGACAGCCCCACCCAGCAAGGACAGGGCCGAGGTGCGGTGGGGACCAGGAGGAGGCCAGGGGACAGCTCTGCCCTGCGCTCCATGTCCAGCTACAAACAGGAGGTCTGAAGGGACGGGTGTTCTGGGTATGCCCCCGAGGGCCTGCGGGGCCGGACGGCGGCCACAAGCAGCTTCCACACTGTAGCCTCGCTCCATGGTGCCCTGTCCAGGGACAGACACCCCGTCGCCACGCCCTGCTCCTCGCGGGCTCCAGGTCCCAGCCCCAGGATGGTGGCTGTGGTGGCTATCTCCAGTGGGTCCCTCAGCAAAGAGGCAAGTGGCTTTCTCTCCAGGAGCCAACCGGGCTTCTCTGGGCCCCACCCACCCTTACAGAGCCGCCCCAACCACAAGGCTGGCTTTGTCTGTTCAGCTCTCTCCAGCTGCCACGACTACTGCGTGTCTCGGGCTGGGGCTTAAACACAGACACTTAAGTCTCATGCCCAGGAGGCTGGACGCCCAGGCTCGGGGCGCCTGCAAATTCAGCTCCTGGCTTGCAGACGGCTGCCTTCTCGCCACGTCCTCACGAGGTGGAGAGACAGAGAGAGGATGAGACAGAAGTTCTCATAAGGACACTAATCCCATCACGCCTCTCCCATGGCCTCATCTAACCACAGTCACCTCTCAAAAGCCACTCCTGCAAATACCGTCATTCTTGGGACGCAGCCTCGGTGCATGAACACATTCAGGCCACAACATGATTTCCTGGCCATCTCCGGGACTCCCGGCCTGGAGGCCAGACACCCTGAGCCCGTGCTGGCTGAGGCCCTTCGCCAGAGAGGCTGGGTCACCTCCGCCGGGACGCCGCCCTGCCCTTCACGTGATCAGCACCGTCCCCTGGCAGGAGCCTGGAGCAGCTGCCCTGGGTGAGGAGCTCGGAAGGACAGGCAGGGAGGGCCCAGCACAGCAGGCCGGGGACAGCCAGGACGTGGGTACAGCCTGACTCGTCTGGACGGCCGCCCACGCATCAGGGGTTTGCTCCTCCTGTCACGAGTCGGTGCAGACGAGGGCAGGGTCCTGGCCGCAGCCTCCTCACGACCCAACTCTGCGGCTGGGGGCGGCTATTCCTGGACAGCCTCGGGTGGCTCAGGACCTCAGAAAGGGGTGAGAATTCCCACGAGGTGTCATCACCGTCTGAAGAGCCCGCTAGATGTTGAGAACAGAGGAGATGCTGCAGGACAGCGTATGATCCTGGAGATAAAAGAGACTTCAGAGGAGAGATGCCAGCAGCCCCTGCGCAGGGCCGACCATCGTGGGAGGGGCAGGAAGGCTTCAGGGAGACCCCGCCTGCCCCCCCCTCTGCTGAGCTGGACCAGGCAGTGGAGGAGGGGCCAGGAACACCTGTCCTGCTGCCTCCCACCCGCAGGCCGACCTCGGGGGAGGAGCACACCAGACCCTCCTCCTTTTCGCACAGCCGATTGGTCCCAGGGCTGCGGGGGCCAGGAGGGGTGGGGCTGTGCCCAGAAGGGTGCCCCCAGCGCAGCCATCCTGGCCTATGGGGAGGGGAGGAGCACGGGCGAGGGGGAGGGGAGGCACTGGGTCTGTCCAGAAAGGGAGAACACCAGCTTGCTTGTCACCTTCCTACCCGCCCCGGTGACACCCCCATAGAGCCGTGGGTGGCACGGGTCTGCTGAGTCCTTGGGGGACCCCCAGGACTGTGGGGTTTGGATTCCAGGTGATGGGTGCTGGCCAAGGCCCTGAAAGACGTCCCTGGGAAAAGGGCTCATGACTTTACCTTGTTCCAGAGCCAGAGCTGAGAAGGATCCCAGCCTGTTTTTACCAGCCCAGGGCTACCAGAAGTGCTGAGTGGAGACAGCATTTTCAGAACCGGAATTGATCGGTGATGCCCTGGGTTGATTAGTGATGTCTGGCACAGGCACAGGCGGCAGGGCAGAAAGGCATTCGTGTTCTCTGCCCCGGGGGCTTTGGTGCACCTGCCAGGTTTTTTCTGAGGCTGCAGCTTGGTGAGGTCTCTGAGACCCCAGCACTGCCGGCGTGGTGGGGGAGCACAGGTGCTATGATCTTTCATCTGAGTGCAAGGGCCCCAGCAGGACGCTAAATCACATTGGCCGTCTGTGTGGTTTCTGGCATAGCTGTGCTTCCAGACCCTCTGCGTGTGCTCACCTCTACCCTGTTCTGTCGAAAATTCTATACCTTTGAAAGGTTTGTGGTTCGTTTCACTTCCCAGCATCTTCAGGTGGACATCGACGTTGGAGTCTGGGGCTCCAGATCAAAGCCGCAGGGTCAAGATAACCAGCAGTTTCCTCTACAACACAAATACTGAGTTGCAAGAAGAAGCACAGGCTCTTCCGGGACCCCAGCCCAGGTAGGAATGTCTGCACTGGCTTTTCCTCTCTGTCCTGCTTCTTAGCCCCAGTGACATTAACCCACCAGCCCGAGGCTACATCCAGCTCCGCGGGCTGGGAACCCAGGGAGAAGGGAGAAAAATGGAATAAATCCCTACCTCAACAAAACACACAAAATTAGGGCAGGCGTTCTCTAGGTTTTGGTTTTTTTGTTTGTTGGTTTGTTTGTTTTGTCTTTTTGCCATTTGTTGGGCCGCTCCCACGGCATATGGAGGTTCCCAGGCTAGGGGTCCAATCGGAGCTGTAGCCACTGGCCTACGCCAGAGCCACAGCAACACAGGATCCGAGCCCCGTCTGCAACCCACACCACAGCTCACGGCAATGCCAGATCGTTAACCCACTGAGCAAGGGCAGGGACCGAACCTGCAACCTCATGGTTCCTAGTCGGATTCGTCAACCACTGCACCACAACAGGAACTCCTGTTTTTTGTTTTTTTTTTTTAATCCTAGAAAAGTGAAACAGTGTTGCCAGGCAGACCTGGGCTCCAGGGAAAGTGCGCTTGCTTCCAGGTGAGTCTGCATGCACCCAGCCTTATGGATTCTGGCCTCAGCGGGGTCGGGGGAGGCGGGGCGTGGTTTGGAGCCAGGCAGGCCTGGTTCAAAGGCCTTTTTCCACCCCACGATAACCACAAAACATCCAATCCTCTCTGAGTCTGTTTCTTTCCCAATAAAATAGGAAGGACTTTCATTCATTCTTTCTTTCAATGATTGAACTTGGCCAAGGTGTGACTGTTAAGCTGATTGAATGAGAAGTAGGTACCTCTCAGAGCGCCCTGCCCCCTCCTCCTCCTTCCACCTGCCTTTGCCCTAGAACTTTCTGCCTCTGCCAGGAAGTCTGGTCCCCCTGAAAGGCATTCTGGAGAAGGTCAGGTGGCCAGGCCTCCGGCGTCCCTTTGCACACCAAGTCTAAGAGATTCCCAACTCCTTCTGGCCAAGGCCGCTTTGTTCACGCACCCCTGGCAGCCCAGAGACCCATTCCTCTTCTCCTTAAACTGAATTCACATTTGGGTTGAATGTCTAAGGAAAAAAAAATGGTATTTTTTAGGATTTCTTTCTTAATTCTAGAAGAACCGTATCAGCGTGATATTGTGGAAAAAATAGCTACAGGCCAGTGCCCTTTTGCATCCGGGCTGAACCACCTGCCATCGCTGGTTCTGATGGGAGCGTGGGAAGCAGGACTAGCTCTGTGTGGACAGCCAGGCCCAGGCCCCGATACCCACCCCCAGGGAGAGCCACGGGGGGCCAGGGCCAGGCCTCGGTTTCCCACCCCCGCCCTCTGCCCAGTGGGGGTGAAATGAAGAAATGAAGGCACAAGCCCGTGTTACCTCCTCACCCAGCTGCCCATCAGCCCTGGCAACCTGCCCTTTGCCTGGATGTGGGTAAAACGATCATGTTTTCCCTTTTTAGCAGGTGTATCGCTAAACACAACCACATAACGTGCTCGCTTACCGAGTGTTCAGTGAGGTGGGTTTTGGTCCATCCGCAGACGTGTGCCAGCAGCACCGCCGTCAACTTCAGGACACTTTCATGACCTCGGAAGGAGCCTGCACCTTCCAGCTGTCACCACCCATTCCCCAGTCCCCACCCAACCCTAAGAAATGGCCAGTCTGTTTTCTGCCCGCAGCTTTCCCTGTCCGGAACGTTTCGTACAAAGGACGTCCCAGAGCGTGTGTCCGCTGCGCCGGGGCTTCCTTCACTGCGGGTGTTTTTCGGCTCGTGCCCTTCGCAGCGGGAGTCAGTACTGTACTCCTTGCTTATGATCCAACACACTCCCTCGGGGGGTGACCGCAGTGGTTGTCTGCTCCTCGGTCGACGGGCATTTGGTTTCTCCTACTTTTCGGCTGTTGTGAATGGTGCCCCGTAAATACACAGGAACAGGTTTTCACGGGGACGTCCGTCTGCCTTGCTCGCGGGCCTGTACCCGGAGGCAAGCGTCTGCGTCACATGGTAACCGTGGCGAGTATTTCCGCAACTCTCAGCGACCTGCCCGCTTGGGCCTGTCTGACCTTTGGTTCCACCACCCGAGCGGATGGGAAGCGGAAAACTGGTTTCCCCAGGGACCTCTCCCCGCAGCGGCCCGGGTCACACACAGTGACCTGCGGCCGTTGGACCTCGGATGGGCCCCAGCCATCCTTGACTTCCGGACCATCCTCTCCCGCCTGGACCACGGTCTGTGGTCTCCTCCCCGCGTTCTCACAAGAGGAGGAAGAGGCCCGCGTTCAGCTCGGGTGCGCCCCTCCTTCGAGCAGCTTTCCTTCCGGGTGGGTCTCTCCCTGTGCCTCCCAGGCGGTCAGGATACAAGTCCACCTGGGGACCTGCCATCCTCGCAACACGGCCTTTATGGGCCCCTCCGCTGTCAAACCACATGTATCTCCACGGATGTCCCGCTCTGTCACACCCGGCCTCTGAGCCTTTGCACCCTCTGTTCCCTCTGCCTGTTGTGCTCCCTCCACCTTGGCTGGCTGGGTCCTTCCCGTCTGTACAGCTCAGCACCTCCTCCGTGAGGACCTCCCAGACCCCTGGCCAGACTTAGGTACCCTCCTCAGTGGTCCCGCAGCACCGTAGCTTTGACCATGTGTTTGTCTGCTCTGCAGACATAGCTCAGCACATGGTAGGTGTTCAATAAATGTTTGCTAAATAAATAAGTAAATGAAGAATAAATAAATCTGTAAAACGGGGACTCGGTGTTTACTGAGTTTCTGCTGTGTGGGTGACATCGTGAAATTATTACGAGAGGAGGGCAAGATCCTGGGGGGCTGTCTGGAGCGCCTTCCAGAGCATGTGCGTATCCTGGCTGTGTCTCGGCTATTGAGGATGGTGTCTCTGGCACCCCACTTTGGGATGGGCACACAGTAGGACCTCAGTAAACACAGTCAACAGCGTGGAAGATGGATGGTCCACCTGCTTTGCCTCTGCACGTAACCCTAGGGAAATAACTGGACTCCTTCAAAGGAGGGAAATGAAAATATGGATGATTTGTCGTTCTCATTTTATTGAACATTTTAAAAAGTAAAATAATTCAGCGGTCTACGAAGTAAAAGTCAGCAATCTCCTCCCTGCCTCCCATCCTCTCCAGAGAAAAACAAACTTTATTCGTGTGGCTTATCCTTCCTCACCTTTCTCTGTGCTCATAAAAAAGGTACACTCGCATCTCCCTGCACAGGCGTTGCTTTTTATCAACACAGAATGACTCTGAACACGTGAGCCGGCCCCCTGCTATACAAGCACTTTCAAAATGTTAAAATGCTCTACACATCTGAGGGGTTATTACCTTTCCAAGTGTGGAGCTCCCCCTATTTCCATGAGCAATACCTGCCTGCAACATTCAAAAATAAATAACGAGCACTTCGGTTCCCAAATGGAAGGAAGGACATTTACTTGCTATGAGTTAGCATCACCCTCTACCACCACTCACAAAAGTCATGAATAAACATCGAACCGTGACTGCAAGTGCTTTCCTGCCAACTCAGAATCGGATGCTGTTCAAGGCATGGTCATGTGTTTCCCAACTGAGATTCCTAAGAAAACCTTAAAAGTTAGCACCGTGTGCACGTGCAGGGCTTGTTGAGGGGGGCTGGGGAGCGGGGCCCCGAGTGAGGGCTGGGTCCCGCTGGCACTGCCATCAGTGCCTGGAAAAGCCTGCCTCTGTTGAACCACAGCGGCTCTGAGGTCCGCTTGCCTCTGGCAGCCGGGACCGTCTGTGGGAGACTTTTACACCCCATGGTGCTCCCCTGAGGCTCCACGGGGTCCTGTGCACCCCTGAGCTGGCAGACCCACACAGACATGCCATCCTGCCGTGACACCCGAGATCTGAGGCCGAGCAGGCGAGGAACCTCGGAAGAAGGGAGCGGGCACAGCCGCGCCTGAACGAGGAGCAGCGCGCCTTGTGCAAACAGGCTGCCGCAGGGCAGGACCCACAGGCGTCTCACACCTGCTCCAGCTCACCTGGCGCTCGGTGGGGTGGGAACAGGTGGTCTCAGGGCCACATGCTGCTCCTGCAGAATCAGGTTCTCACAGGCGTTGAGCTTCGACCTTAAACATCTTCTGCCCAGCTCAGAACCGGCCCAGCTCAAGGGCTGGGGGTGAGGCCCCACAGGGGTTGCAGTTAAGAGCGAGGGTGCAAAGGACATGAGGGGCCAGAGCGAGAGGCCTCCTGCGCTGGGCCCCTCCCCCACCTCACGCTCACATCCTTTCCCTGGGCACGAAGGTGCTCTTGGAAAACGGCCGGGGGTTGGATGGGTGACCGGGTTTCAGTCACCAGCTGGGGCTGCTTGGGTCGGAGGGGTTTCTTTTCTTTCCTTTTCTTTTCTCTTCTCCCTTTAAGGCCACACGTGCAGCATGTGGAGGTTCCCAGGCTAGGGGTCAAATCAGAGCTACAGCCGCTGGCCTCCACCACAGCCACAGCAATGCAGGCTCTGAGCCACGTCTATGACCTACACCCCAGCTCACAGCAACGCTGGGTCCTTAACCCACTGAGCGAGGCCAGGGATCGAACCTGCATCCTCATGGACACTAGTCAGATTCGTTTCTGCTGAGCCACAACGGGAACTCCTTGGAGGCATTTCTAATAGCAAAGACACAAAGCTTTATTCCAAACCAGCCGAGCTGGTTGAGAATCTCCCAGAATCAGCAGATGAGCTAAATATCCCAGGCTCATCTACTGATTTTCTAAGAGGGTTGATCCCAGGCCCGAGGATGATGGCCTGGAATAGTCTGGGGCAGGGAGGGGCATGGCCTCGAAGGAGCCCAGGACCCTGGCCTGCCCAGCTCCCTGCCCCCACCCAAACCGCAGAGCCCGCATTCAAAGGAGCATCTGCACCTCCTCACCCCGGGGCGACTCCTACACCCCATGTGGAGACCACGACATGGAGAACAGGAAGGCCATTGGGGGGTCACTGGACAGGCCCCTGCTAGAGGACAAGAGGGCGGGGGTCCCCAAGACCACAGACTGCTACTGGGACGAAGCCCACCAAGCTCCTCCCTCAGACTCTGCTCCCTGAGCATCCTTGGCAGCACTCGCCAGGCGTGCACGTCTCCCCCGGTGTGCACACGTCTCCCCCGGTGTGCACACGTCTCCCCAGGTGTGCACATGTCTCCCCAGGTGTGCACACGTCTCCCCAAGTGCTCACGTGTCTCCCCGGGTGCTCACACAGGTGCACACCGTGCCATCCCAAGGGCCAGCAGGGGTCAGCAGCCACTCCAGCTTCCTGCTTCAGCTCTTGGCAGCTCAGGGCCCTTGGATCCAGGGGGCACAGGCAGAGCTGACCAGCGGGACATAGGTGCCTCTCCCCAGGGCTGCCAAGGACCCTGCTTTGAATGGAGGCCAATCAGCGGGAAACAGCCTACGGAGGGACCACCTGCACTGACCCTCAAGGGCAGCCCTGGAGGACGCGGGCCGCATTGACCCTGCTGGCCTGGGCTGGGTGACAGGAGCTGTCCTCTCGGGCACCCTGTCCAAGAGGGCCTGGAAGAGCCTGAGTGCCCCCCTCACAGCCCCTGCCAGCCTGCCCAACCCAGGAGGTGTCGGTCCGGGGAGGTGACAGCAAAGGCAAGCTTGAAGGGTCCCCTGCTTCCGAGATGACCCAGCTTCCTGTCTAGGGAGGAGTGTGGCTGGGCCACAGCAGCACAGGAGAGCTGTCTGGGCCAGGAGGGGGGGTGCAGGGGTGACAGATGGAGGCCTGCGAGGGTCTACACACCTCAAGGAAGGAATCAGCCACAAAATCTGGGACTGTGTGCTCGGCAGTAGGCCTGACCCCGAGCAGCCACCTCTGGTCCCCGAGACCCACAGTGCAAGAGTTGGGTGGTAGGAGTTCCCGTTGTGGCGCAGTGGTTAACGAATCTGACTAAGAACCGTGAGGTTGCGGGTTCGATCCCTGCCCTTGCTCAGTGGGTTAACGATCCGGCGTTGCTGTGAGCTGTGGTGTAGGTTGCAGACGCGGCTCGGATCCTGCGTTGCTGTGGCTCTGGCATAGGCCGGAGGCTACAGCTCTGATTTGACCCCTAGCCTAGGAACCTCCATATGCCGCGGGAGCGGCCCAAGAAATAGCTAAAAAGACAAAAAAAAAAAAAAAGAGTTGGGTGGTGTCCTATGCTCTGCACCCAGCACCTGGGTGGGCGAGGAGCAAGCAGACAGCGCTCAGAGGCAGCACCCCCTGTGCCCAGGCCAGCCGTGCAGCAGGGCACCGCGGCCTGTGCATCCGGCCGGCGTTGAGATTCTGACATCCGGTGCAGACTCGGCAGGTGGCTCCCGGGGCTGCTGGCCAGGCAGCTCACGGCCTTGCTCCCCCTGACACTTCACGGAGCTGCAGCCAAGCAGATGCTGCTGGACCAGAGCCTCCAGCCAGAGCACAGCAGGCAGCGGGAGGCAGGACAGGCTGCATCCAGGACCTGCTCAGATGGGGGGAGGGCGGCTGCGATAGGAGGAGGGGGGCTTCGATGGGGAGCTCTCCTTCGTCACGGGAAGCTGAAGCCCCTCAGTGTAAGAGCTCAGACCTCCTGGACCCCACAAGTCACAGCACAGATGGCAAAGCCCAAGCTCCCCACCCAGGGGAGGTGGGGCATAGGGAGGGGCTCCCTGAGACCTGGGGCGGGGTGGGGGGGAGCTGGGGTGGTCTCAGCAGCCCCCACCTGCCCTTCACAGTCCACCTGGACAAAGACGCAAGAGATGAAAAGGACTCCTTCTGAGGCAGCATGTGGCCCGAGACACACTCACTGGGCTGAAGGGGGTGAGCTGAGGGCAGCCCTTGACTGGCATCCGCTGTGCAGAGCAACCAAGCACTGCGGTCCCAGCGCTGGAACCCGCGTCCTGCGGCAGCTTCACTGGCCTTCAGTGGGCGGTGGGCTCCAAGGGCTGCCTGACTCCGCCCAGGCCCCGCGTGGAGGACGCGCAGGATGCCAGGCTTTTCCACCTGTACTGAAGATGCAAATCCGGACCAGGGTGCAGGCCTCTCCAGCAGAGGAGCTGGTCCAGAACCACTTCCTGAGCTGTGTCTCCAGACGGGGAACCCTGGAGGTTCAAGAGGCAGCTGCAGACCCCGGAGGGGCTGCCTGCACTCTCAGACCCCCGCCCCTTCCCTACCCAGCCCCCCTCTCCCGCTCTGTGGAGGGAGGCATCAGGCTGGGTGGTCTGGCTGTAGCTTGGGGGCAGGGGCGGGGGCTGCGGAAGCTGTGCTCCTGGTGGCCTGGGCAGTGGCACCACCCCCAGTACCAGATGGCACTGTCCCGGCACCGCAGGGAGGAGCTGCCACCTGTCAAGGGGCTTGTCACAGGGCAGAGCTGCAGGGGGCAGGGGGTGCCACGCAGGGCTGAGGTGCCACACTCCTTCCTGTGTCGCCCTGAGCATTTATAAATACTCAGACTTTTCAAAAGAGCCCTTTAGGGGAAATTTTTTTGCAGCATGAAAGTCAGATAGATTTATTTCTAAACAGATAGATACAACACAGAAAGTTTTTTTTAATTCATATTTTGATTGATTGATTGATTGATTTTGCCTTTTCGGGCCACATCTGCAGCATAGAGAGGTTCCAAGGCTAGGGGTCCAATCGGAGCTGCAGCCTCCAGCCTGCACCACAGCCACAGCAACGCAGGATCTGAGCCATGACTGTACGTACACCACAGCTCATGGCAACACCGGATCCTTAACCCACTGAGCGAGGCCAGGGATCGAACCCTCAACCTCATGGATGCGAGTTGGGTTCATTAACCACTGAACTACAACAGGAACTCCAACACAGAAAGCTTTTAAAAAGAAAGTAGCCATCAACCATTTTTCTACCTCCTAATGATGATATTTTTTCCAGTGGGTTTCATTTCCTCACTGTAATGGATACGCATTTTTCTATTTTTAGAAAACTGAAATTGGAGTTCCCATCGTGGCGCAGTGGTTAACGAATCCGACTAGGGACCATGAAGTTGTGGGTTCGATCCCTGGCATATGGAGTTCGACCCCTGAAAGGAGTTACGCTAAGCCGTTCAACAAGGACACCGTCTGTGCCCGGAAACAGGAAATGCCCACCGTTTCTGGGCCTCCAGCCTTCGTGTGGTCCCTGGTGCTTGGGGTTTCCATGTCCGGGACCGAGGGACTGGGAGGGTGGCCTGAAACGAAATCTGTAGTGTCCTCAGAATCGATCTTGGACTTTTTAGCCAAAAATCAGTGTCTGGCACCAGCCATAGGATAGTTCCGTCTGGGTGAATGGGGTCCCCACAAGCCTGCCTCAGTTATGCTCTGGGGACAGGGCACAAGGAGCGGAGGCTTTGAAAGTTACATCAAGGTACATGGCGCAAAAAAAAAAAAAAAAGGAGTTCCCATTGTGGCTCAGTGGTTAATGAACCCGACTAGCATCCATGAGGACTGGAGTTCGATCCCTGGCCTCGCTCAGGGGGTTAAGGATCCAGCGTTGCCGTGAGCTGAGGTGTAGGTCGCAAATGCGGCTCGAATCTCACTTTGCTGGGGTTGTGGTGTAGGCCGGCAGCTACAGCTCTGATTCAACCCCTAGCCTGGGAACTTCCACATGTCGTGGGTGCAGCCCTAAAAAGACAAAAAGACAAAAAATAAAAATATAAGTAAATAAATAAATAAGGTACACAGGGCATAGATGTGGAGGGAGTAAGTGGGCGGGGGTGGGTAACAGGAGGACCAGGAACAAGCCTGGCTCCTGACACGGGAACCTGGGAGTTTGTTGCTCCATCCGAGGGCGCGAACAGCAGAAAAGCCGGTCTTTGAGGGAGTTCTCGCTGCAATGGGCTACGCTGTTCAGTACGGAACACGTTTTAGATGCCTGTGGGACCCAAAGTGGAGACACAGTGCAGGCAGAATGGTCTGGGTCCCAGGAGGGGGGTTAGAGACAGGAAGAGATACACACTTGGGGCTTTTAGCCTGAGATGTAATAGAAGCCATGAGATTAAGCAAGAGCCACCTCCGCCACCCTCAGGAGGTTTTCAAGGTGAAAAGAGAAGCGATGGAGAGAGGCAGTGGTTAAGAACCCCAAGTAGTACAGCATGATGGGGTGTCTACAAGAAGGGGAGTCACAACTGGGCCCAAGCAGGGGGAGCCGTGTTAGAAGGAAGACCTGTTGTTACTGTCAACTTCTTCAACAGCCAGAGAGCGACCTGAAAGCCAAGGAGGAAAACTGCCCATTGGGTTTATTCATTTTTATATGAAATCATAAAATAACGACGGAAAGGGGGAAAAAGGGCAGCTTTTTATTTTTATACAGCAGACCCTAGAGTCACACTCTGATTCCACGTGCATTAACATTTTGCCGCACAAGCCCCAGATCCCTCAGTAAAATAAATGCCAAACCAGTTTACCTCGTTAGGCATACCACTGCAAAAATCATCACTGTATTGCTTCCTTGTATCCACATGTGAAGGTCCAGGCCTGGAAGCAGAAGGGCTGGATTTGTTTCCCACATCCTCACCACCACTTTTGGGGTGCTGGAAGTGAGCTTGGGTGAAGGGTGTCTGAACGTTGGACGAGAAAATCTTCACCCACTGGCTCAGAGATGCGATATGTGTTCTTGTCTCCACCTGGACTCTCGGTGGAAAAATTCTTTCCTGAAAAACTAGAGTCCAGGCCTGTACTTCGAACATCTTGAGGGATACAGGTTTATACCACTGGAATTCTAAGCTAATAATTAACGTTTATTTAGCTCCAGGCCAGTCCTGGGCATCTGGCGTAAACAAAAGCAGAACCATGCACGGGTGTGCTCCCAAACCCAGGCTCCAGAACGTGTGTGTAGGTGGACTTTCTGAATCTGAGCTCAGAGGGTCCACATTTACCCAAAGTGGGAGGGTTAGCACTTCCAAGAAATTCATACACTGAAGCAACCTGGATGTGAATATGAAAGTTTTAAATGAATAAATAAAAAATGAAGAAACTGAAATTCTAAGTAGAGAACAAGATTTAGAAAAGAACCTAAACAAACTTCTAGAAATGACTATATAGCTATGTGGAACTTAAACTTAATGGAACAGTTAAAAGTAAATTAGAGTCAGCTGAAGAGAGAATTCGTGAACTGGAAGATGGATATTACAGGTGAAGTAGTGTACTCACAAAATTCATATGTTAAAGCCCCCTCCCAATACCTTGGAATGTGACTGTATTTCGATAAAAGATTTTTAAATAGTTACATAAGTGAAAGCAAGGTCATTGGGGTGAGCCCTAATCCTATATGACTGGTGTCCTTACAAGAAGAGGGATTTGGACAGACACACAGGGAAAATCATGTGAAGACGTGGGCAGAAGATGGTCATCCACAAGCCCCAGTGGGAGGTCTCCAAAGAAACCAACCCTCCCAACACCGCGGTCTTGAACTTCTAGCCTCCAGAATTGTGAGAAAATAATTTACTATTGTTCAAAGCCATCTATTCTGTGGTGTTTCATATGGCAGCCATAACAGACTAAAATCACAGATTTTTTTCTTTTTTGGCCACATCCACAGCATGTGGAAATTCCTGGGCCAGGGACTGAATCCAAGCCTCAAATGCAACCTATGCCACAGCTGCAGTAACACCAGATCTTTAACCCACTGCACCAGGCTGGGGATCAAACCCACTCTGCCTCAGAGACAATGCTGGATCCTTAACCTGCTGCACCATAGGAGGAACTCCTAATATTACGGATTTGATAAATTATCCAAACACAGCAGAGAAAGACGAAGAGAGAAAAAAGAGTAGGGAAAAGTAAGAAGGATGGAACAAAGGACAAGAAGGTCCAACATATCAAGAATATATGTCCCAGAGGGAAGATCTGACAGCTGGGAGAAGGAAAGTATATAAAGGAGATGCATACAAATGTTCCAGAGCTGATCAGCATGAGCCCTCAGATTTGACAGGCACAGAAGATCCCGGGAAGAATGTATAAACCCAAGCCCCACTTGAACACATGGCAGTGACTGCGTGTGTCAGGCACAACAAATTATCCTGCTCAGCATCGTTCTAACCTCTTCTAGCTCTTCTTCCTCCATCCCACCTTTTCACACACGGGCACCCAGAACCTGCAAAGAGATGCTTTTGCAGTCGTGTGTGTAACAGCTCACACTGGATCTGTGGGGGTTTATTTCTTACTAAAGAAGGATCCATGGCCAATTCACCTTCCTCCATCCCACACTCCCTTACAGGTGGGGCATAGGCATAGGATCTAGAGTCCCCAAGCCTGCACCTTCTGTTTCCTAGATGGCAAAACCGGTGATGTGGGTGGTGGCTGCAGGTAGAAGAGAATCAGGGACTTGTGTCAACCTACCAGAAGAGGTGTCACAGTTCCCTTGGGGGTGGCCATTAAGGCCACCAGTTCAAGGGTGACCAGGGCTAATGGCAGGAAGGATGACAGAGAATGCCACTGGAATGGCAAAATTTTACAGAAAGCCTGCTGGCTTGAAGGAAAGGATTGAGGGGAAAATGGACAAGGATGATGCAGTATGAGTGGAGGGGCTCAGGTGATGGACCACGGTCTGCCTGGAGGAAGTCGTGGTGATGGGAGCTTGTGGGCCAGAAATATAGCCAGAGGACAGCAAGGCGACCTGGGATTCCTGGGTGGAGTCAGGGTGTTTCTGCAATGGGTGCTTCTAGATTGCAGCAAGGTCCAGGGAGGGGGAGCCGAACTAGGAGAAGAAAGAGTTGCTGGCGTTCAGGGGGTCAGGCCACAGGAGGGAGACCACATCACTCGGGGTGGCAGGCGAGGTCAGGGTGCAGAGGAAGGCGGGTCGCGTGGACCCCAGGGCCCAGGGAGGGCAGAGATGCACGTAACTGGAAGGTGTCTGGATGGAGGGGGGTTTGACTGAACCAGGAGGAAAAGCTGTGCAGACGTAGAGGAGAGAAGGGGCCTTGGGAGCAAGGAGAACTCCTCCTTCTTCTCAGTTCTGAGGGTGTGAGGAAGGGGCTTTGCTCAGAACAAGAGGTGGAAGCTGGATCACAGGGAAGGCAGCACGTTCTCCATGGGAAGTGTGAGCCCGGGGCTTCCAGGGAAGTTGACAGTAGGTCGTGCTCTGTGCCATGACCGAGGACTAGATGGGGGGGTGGGAGCCTTATGCTGACGCGACAGGGTTGGCTGCTCAGAGCAGGCGCAGCTCCCAAGCAAGTCCCTGGTGGAAGGGAGCTCGGATCTCCATGGAAGGACACCATTCCACTGCGGGTGCTTGCGCCTCTGTGGAAACATTCCCTGCTTCTAAGACTAGAGGAATTTTTAGTAAAAATAGATACCAACGCCATAGTGAAAGATTAAAAATCAAGATGCAGAGGGAAATACTCCTAACATGAAGAATATCATCATGGTAAAACAAACCCCATATGACACAACAGGAACCCAGAGAAACAGTCCTCAAAACCAGAAGTTGAAAGTGGTCGTTTGCCAACTGCATCACAATTTAACAGCCAGGGGGTGTCAGCGCAGTGTCATTACTGGGAAGGAAGAGGCCCAACTAGAAGGAAGAAAGTTACAAACCATCGGTATGTGCAGGAAATTTTATTTAAAACCTGAAAAGAATTATCAGAAAATTCAGGGCCAATAAGAATTTTCTATGAGAAAGCAGGACATGGGAAAAAAAAGTCCAGTAATCGAAGATGTCCCCATAGGCTCTGCAATGCATAGACCACATGAAAAGACAACAGGACGGCATATTCACAGTGGCATCAAGAATCCCAAAAGTCCTAGGAATGACCAAACCCCAAATAGCCAGGACCGTGTGAAATCCCACTGAGGCAGCATCACTCTAAATTGAATAATGGAGATAAATATCAATATTTGAAAGTTGTTCTTTCTTTGGAAATTAATGTACATATTTAACAATATCAAAAAAATCTTCAGAAGGAAACATGTTGGAATCAAATAATTCTAAAATCCATTTAAATTAGAAAACCAAGAATACCTATGAAACAGAGTGAAACAGCAAATTTTAAAACATCTAATAAAACCACGAGAATTAAATCAGCATGGCATTGGGCTATTACCAGAAAGTCCAATGAGAAAATACACAACCCAGAGAGTTTCTGGGGTAGAAAAGCTTCACGAAAGGCGAAGGTTGCATCACCTCAGGGCAGGTGGGGGCGTGAATCGGGGGGGGGGTTCAATTAATGTGATAAGTCAATTGATGAGCCCTTGGGAGACAGACTTATTTACTTATTCCTCAGCAAATGGAAGTTCCTGGGCCAGGGGTAGAATCTGAGCCACAGCTGCGACCTATACCACAGCTGCAGCAACGCTGGATCCTTAATCCACTGCCCCAGGCCAGGGACTGAATCTGCACCTCTGCAGTGACCTGAGCCACTGCAGTCAGATCCTTAACCCACTGGGCCACAGCAGGAACTCTGGGGGGATTATTTAGATCCTCACTTCATACCATGCAACACAAATATCAGAGAAAAACAAACCATAAACAAATGGGCACTAGCATTTATCTGGATTTGGATATGTGGATTTCCTACATGTAAAAAATCAATACAAAAATTAAAAAGGAAACCACTGATACATTGAAAGATGCTGTGATGTATACATATCAATGCATATTTTTCTTTTTTTGTTTGTTTGTTTTTTGTTTTTGTCTGTTTGCCTTTTCTAGGGCCGCCTCCCTCAGCATATGGAGGTTCCCAAGCTAGGGGTCTAATCGGAGCTGTAGCCACCGGCCTATGCCAGAGCCACAGCAACGTGGGATCCGAGCTGTGTCTGCAACCTACACCACAGTTCACAGCAACACCAGATCCTTAACCCACTGAGCAAGGCTAGGGATCGAACCCACAACCTCATGGTTCCTAGTTGGATTTGTTAACCACTGAGCCATGACAGGAACTCCCCAATGTATATTTTTCAATGTATCAATGGTTTTTTACACACACACACACACACACACATATATAAACGGGACATATAAAATAAGAGAAAATATTTGATAATATTATACACAGAAAATCCTAAAGATGCCAGCAAAAAACAAACAAACAAAAAACTACTAGACCCCATCAATGAATCCAGTTAAGTTACAGGATACAAAATCAATACACAGAAATCTGTTGTATTTCTATAGACTAAAAATGAGCTATCAGAAATACCATAAGACAAGTTAAGAAAATGCAATCTCATCAAGAGCAATAAAATATCTGAGAATAAATCTAAGGAAGTAGAAGACCTGTACTTGGAAAACTGGAAGACACTGATGAGAGAAACTGAAAAGGACACAGACAGATGGAAAATACATCATGTTCATGGATTAGAAGAATCTATATTGTTAAAATGACCCACTACCCAAGCAAACTACAGATTTAATGTCATCACTATCAAAATAACAATGGCTCAGTGGTTGATAAACCCAATTAGCATCCATGAGGACTTGGGTTTGATCCCTGGCCTTGCTCAGCGTTAAGGATCCACAGTTGCCATGAGCTGTGGTGTAGGTTGCAGACGTGGCACGAATCCTGTGTTGCTGTGGCTGTGGTATAGGCTGGCAGCTACAGCTCCAATTTGACCCCTACCCTGGGAATCTCCATATGCCATGGGTGCGGCCCTAAAAAGACAAAAGACAAAAAAAAATGCTGATGGCATTTTTCACAGAACTAAAACAAATAATTCCAAAACATGTATGGAGTCACAAAAGACTCTGAATAGCCAAAACGATCATCAAAAGGCATCACACTCCTTGATTTCAGCCTATACTATAAAGCTACAGTCATCAAAACAGTGTGGTACTTGCACAAGAACAGAAACACAGATCAATAGAACAGAATAGAGAGCCCAGAAATGAACCCACACTTAAACTGCAAATCAATCTATGGCAGAGGAGGCAAGAACATACGGTGGGGAACAGACAGCCTCTTCAATAGCTGGTGTTGGGAAACTGGACAGCTACATGCACAAGATTCAAACTGGACTCATTTCTTACACATCCAAAAATAAACTCAAAGTAGATTAAAGACATACATGTAAGGCCTGAAACCATAAAACTTCTAGAAGAAACATAAGTCATAGACTCTTCAACACTGGCTTTAGCAATATTTCGTTGGGTGTGTCTCCTCAGGCAAGGGAAACAAAAGCAAAAATAAATAAATGGGACGACATCAAACTAAAAAGCTTCTGCGCAGTAAAGAAAACCATCAGCAAAACAAAAAGGCCACCTACTGAATGGGAGAAAAGATTTGCAAAAGATATATCTGATCAGGGGTTAATATCCAAAATACACAAAGAATTCACACAACTGAACATAAAAGAAAACCCACAACCCAATTTAAAAAGTGGGCAGGGGATTCGAATAGGCATTTTTCCAAAGAACACATACAGATGGCCAACGGGCCCAGGAAAAGATGCTCAGCATCACTAATCATCCGGGAAACGCGAAGAAAACAATGAGATACCACCTCACAGCTGTCAGAACGGCTGTCATCAAAAAGACCACAAGTAAGTGTGAGCAAGCATGTGGGAGAAAGGGACACTCCTGCACGGCTGGTGGGACTGAAACGGGTTCCACTGCTATGGAATCAATACGGAGGTTCCTCGAAATATTAAAAATAGAAATACCATAGGCTCCAACAACTCCACTCCTGGTTATTTGTCTAAAGATAACGAAAACACTACTTTGAAAAGATATATGTCAACTGCAACATCATTTACAACAGCCGAGATGTGGAAGCAACTCGCGTGCCCAACCACAGAGAGATGGATAAAGGCATCACACACACACACCTGGAACATTACACATCCTTAAAAAGGATGAAATCTTGCCATGTGCGACAACCTGGATGGACCCAGAGGGTATTAAGCAAGTGAAATAAGTCAGACAGAGAAAGACAGGACTGCATCATGTCATTTACGCATGTGATCTGAGAAACAAATGAACGGATGTAATAGAAACAGAGTCAGAGATTCGTAGAACAGGCAGGTGGCTGTCAGAGGGGGCGGGGTGAGGGAGGAGAGCAATAGACGAGGAGGATTAGGAGGTACAAACTTCCGGTTCCCGCTGTGGCTCAGCAGTACTGACCCCAACTAGGATCCGTGAGGACGCAGGTTCGATCCCTGGCCCCGCTCAGTGGGCTAAGGAGCCTGCATGGCTGGGAGCTCAGGTGTAGGTCGCAGATGCGGCTCAGATCCTGTGTGGCTGCGGCTGCGGGTGTGGCCGGCAGCTGTAGCTCTGATTCAACCCCTAGCCTGGGGGTTTCCATAGGCCACAGGTGTGCCCCCCCCCCAAAAAAGGTACAAACTTCCAGTTACAAATTAAATGAGTCATGGGTGTGAAAGGCACAGCACGGGGCACAGGGCCCATAGCTACGTGACGTCTTTGTCCGGTGACAGGGTGGAACCAGATATCCAAATGGTGAGTGGTGATCTTCTCAAAATGCAGAGAAACATCGAACTACTACGCTGTACCCCCAAGCCCAGGCTGTAGGTCAAGCGGACAAACGCGGAGAAGAGGAGACCGGGTCTGTGGTCACCAGAGGTGGTGGGAGAGGGAGGAGGAATTGCGTGAAGTGGGGTCAAAAGGAGAGACGTCCGGCTGTGAGGTACCTGAGTCTTCCCGGCGTGTTGCAACATTGCAAAGTCACGCTGCTGCACAGGAAGAGGCGAGCAGCTGAGAGGAGAACCCTCGGAGCCCCCCGCGAGACGACGAGCGCCCACAGAACCCGTTTGGGTCCTTTCCTCATCACCTAAGTCCCCTCCAATCTAACCGTGCCGCGTGTCACTTTTATCACAAAACTGGAAGTGCCGAAAAAGAAAGGTGCTCTCTCTGTGTCATACAGCAGTTCAGATCAACAGGACTTATAAAACAGGAGGGCAAAATGAATGGCTCTGTTAAGTGAAAAAGGTTATGAATTGATAACTCATAAATGAAGAAATACAACTGGTTAATCTGTATTTGAGAAAAGAATAGTTCCGCCCCCCCCCCCCCACAATGCCCAGTTTTATGAAATGCACACCAACCGTTTGGTGGCCTTGGCCTTGGGAACAGGAAAGGACCGAGCTGCCTGCTTTCCTGGTCTTTGGTCCCCTGGGAGACCCACGTGATCTCACCTCCCCGTTCCGCCCAAACCCTCTGAGGGCAGGTGTGGCTGGGATGCTCAAGCCGCTTCCAGGCCTTCTGTTCCTCTCACTGCCTGGCCCTGCAGTGAGGAGTGGACAGCGGTGCCATCTGCTCAGATGGAGCAGGGCTGAGCAGCCAAGGGCCTTGGGATGGAGACTCTGGCTCTGCACATGCAGGAGCCAACCTGACAGGTCCCAGGTACGGTCCAGCGCCAGCTATGTCACTCAACAAAACAGACAAAGGGCCCCCTGGCGGGTGTGTCTGCCTCCCAGGTCCCCACCAAGCCTGCTGCCCCTTCCTGGGCCACCTGCCTGGGGCTGTGCGGCAGCAGCCGCGTGGAGATGAGCCAGACTGCCTCTTCCACAGGGGGGCTGGCCCCCCGGCAGGTGCCAAGCCCCACGCAGACCATCGGTTCCTTCCCCTGACGGCCGCTGCCCAGACCTGAAGGACACCCACTCCTAGCCACAGAGCCATCAGTGGGCAATCAGTGTTGCTTTCTGTGGGTCCCTGAGGAGAGACGAGGAGGGAGACAGAACCCCCGGCAGCCCCTGGTCAGGGCGGATCCTCGCAAGTGGAGCAGGTAAGCAGAGGGCGCGGCAGGCGGAGAGGAAGGCCCCCAAGGGGCCCCGCTCAGGCCTGTACATCACTAATTTGAAGTGTGAGCCCCAGTCACAGAAACCAGAGCTTATTTCCCAGCCACTGATGGGCTTGGTGGCCCACCACTGGGGCCCCTGAAGAGACGGGGCTCCCCCCCTCAACGGCGGCCTCAAGGGAGGCGGGGTGTGTGTAGACACCTGAGCTCCCTCCTAGGCCAGAGCCCTCAGACTCATTTACACCTGACACCGGAGCCTAGGCCTGCCGGCCGGCTTCCTACCACATTGCCAGAGTGTCCCAGCAGCTTCCCCGGAGCTCAGGGAGCCTTAAACAGGACGCAGTGGGGGGGTCTCAGAACGGGGCTATGCTGGGCCGCATCCACCCTTTGTCCCAAATCGGCCCGTTTATCTTGCTCATGTCCAGACCCGCAGGGCCCTTCTCCGGGTTCTCCATGTCCCTCCTGGCAGGGGCTCCCGACGGCCTCGGAATCCGGGCCTGGGGGTAAGGGTCGTGGGAGGCGGACCCCCAGCTGTTCCTGTGGCGGCTCCGCACAGCAGGGGGCGCTCAAGCTCAAGGAAGCGCCCCGTGTCCCGGACCGGCTTTCCTAAGGACCCCTGTGCCCCGCTGGCTGGACGCCGCCCCGCAGTGACTTCACCGCGGGGCCAGTTCGCCCGACTGATCTGGACCTGATGGGGACGGTGCCAGCTCAGGCCTTCTTTCCGGGTCGGGGTGCAATGCACGTGGCTTTGGGGGCCGGGGGAGGAGCGGTCGGCCCCCAGTCACAGGGCCTTAGAGGAAATGCGGCCCCTCCAGCCCTGTGGGGCTGGGCAGCCCCATCCACAGGGTGGCACCGAACGCCCTTAACAATGGGGACGCTGTGTGGCAGAGGGGCCTGATCCAGGAAGGAGGCCTTTTGTTCCGGCTGCGGAAGAAGCGGTTGTGGGAATACGGGGGGCCTTTGCACAGGAAGCGAATTTGGTGGCTACAGGCCAAAGGCGACTTGTCCTGGCCTGCCCCACCCACCTAGGGGAAGAGGACCTGTGTGGGTGGCCCAGCCCTTAGCCGCCCCCAGCCCCCTGGCCTCGCCCTGTCACCGGGCTTGGGGACAGCGGGGCGCCAACAGGTGCTGCCTGACCCAGGTGCGTGCCTCTGTGCCGCCACGTCTGCAATACCCTCCCCTGCTCTGGGCTCAGGGGCCAAGGAGAGGAAGCCAAGCCTCACGGGGCTTTAGGGACCGCCCTGAGGTCACACGCCCAGAGGTGGCGGAGCTGGGACTCAGACCTGACGGTCCTGTGGCTGTGAACCCCCGCCTCCCCACTCCTCTGACGGTGTCCCCTCTAAGGATACCTGATACCTGGAGGGGCCAGCTGCCCCTCCTCTGTGAAATGCACTGTGTTGAGGGGAGCGGGGAGGGGGACACAGGCCTCCGGGTGGACCCTCCTGTGTCCTCAGATGGGCAGGTCTTGTGCCCATCACTCTGGCACATCCATCCACACCCCTGGAAATGGTCGCCAAGCCCTCCCGCCTGAACTCCCACGCTGGATGCCAAGCCTGAACGCATCGCTTTCCAGGACGCCTTTGAAGCTGTGAGCCCACCTGGGGGTCCCTGCCAGGCAGGAAATATCGAGATGGAAGAGGAGGATGCTGGGGGTGCCCAGGGTGGCAGGACGTCACGGACGGGAGGGAAGCAGACCTAGCCGGGTGCTCGGGTCACGGACCCCCCCGTGTCCCCTCCCCACACCCCTTCTGCCCCCCGAGCCTGTGGGTTCCAGTAAATGTACAACCTTCACCCCGGGCCCTGGCATGCACCCCATAGACTGGTTCCTGGGGACCAGTTCTGGGAGGGCAGGTGGGGGGCCGCCCCGGGGCCAGGCAGGCTAGCCCCCCCTCATGTCACCCCACCAGCCACGGCCAAGCACAGGCCCTCCCCTTGCGGTGGGCCCCTGTCAAGGTGCTGTGACCCCAGACAAGGTCACCAAGCCTGCCTGCCTGGCCTCAGCAGCGGCCAGCCTCCAGCAGGATCAAAAACAACCCCTGCTGCTGGACCCAGGGTGCCAGCCTGGGAAGCCAGCTCTTCTGGACAAGGGCATGGCCGTGATCCCAGGGGCTCAGCTCAACTGGCCTCTTCTTCCTCTTCTTCCTGCCCTCCGGCCCCTCACCCAGGCCTTCCTGACCCTCGGGCACCGTGCCCCACCCCCACTGCCGGCAGTAGGGGGCCTCGTGGCCCCTCCCCAAGGTAATGGGGTCCAGCGCATAAGAGGCAGCAGGAGGCTCGCATGCTGGAAGGCGCACTGCAGCCATCGGCCCGCTTCTGGCCGACACGCCGCCGGGAAGGCCTCCCTCTGCATCTTCAGCAGTGCCGGCCCTGCTTTGTGACTCTGGCCCCCGCTGTGACAGGCAGAGATGACGGCCTGTCACCTCCCACCATGCTCAGAACAGAGGACGTGCCCACAGCAGAGCTGAGTGACGGGACCACGTCATTTCTTTCTGGGAGTTCATTTCCAGCCACGCGCGTCCAGAACCCCACCTGAGCCATCATCCCCTCCCCATCGGGGTGCCCGGCCCATCGACCCCTCCCCTGTCAGGGTGCCCAGCCCGTTCCTTCTCACCGAGGCCCTGAACCAGTTCTGGCGGGGTTGCTCCTGGCCAGAACCCGCAGGGCCCGTGACCACTGGGGCCCCATCGAACCTCTTGGCCCAAAAAGGCGCCAAGACCCGCCCAGGGCGGCCTGACGCACGCCTCCTCCTCTGACCCCTGCATCTCCGCTGCTTCCAGTGATCAGAGCCTTCCCAAGCCAGTCTCTCCTCCCAGAAGCCTCCCAGTCCCTCTCCAGGCCTCCCTGGGGACCTGTGACACCTGCCCCGCCCCCTTGCCCCAGCCTCCCAGCAGACCTAGTCCCTCCCAGACCCTGGGGCGGCAGCAGCCCCGCCCCTGCTGGAGCCAGGGGCGCGTGTGGGCCCTGCCCATCCGTCTGTCTGGGGAAGGGGGGGGGGCCTGTGGGGAGGGGCCTGGCAAGAGCAGAGCACCCAGCGGGCACGCCTGTCCTGGGCCTGAAGGGCTGCTGACAGGAGGCATCTGGTTTCCAGGGACAGGCGGTCGAGGGCGATGGCACCTGTCAGCATTTCTGCCCTTCAGCGTGAGCCCAGGCAGGGCCCGCATGTCTGGGGGAGCTGGCCAGACTCCTCCCCGCTGGGCTGCAGGAGTCTGCCAGCTGAGACCTGCTGCCCAGGCTGGGGGCTTCCTGGGCATGCGTCCCCTGTCTCGCCCAACCAGACTGGCTTTGGAGCTGGGAGGCCCCTTGTCCCCAGGCCAGGGTGGGGTTCCACCAACAGAGCATGGTCTGCACACTCAGCACCCCAGGAACACAGGTGCCCTGCCCTGGCTGTGCAGCCTTGGCCAGGTGGCCAGCCCTCCTGGTCCTGCTTCCACGTCTGGAAAACGGGAGGAGTGGTGTGAGGTGGGGCCCTCAGCACAGAGCTTCCCCAGAAGCAGGTGCCCTCCCCCCATCAGGGTCCGCTGTCCCCTCCCTCCTCCTGCCCTCCCCCGCCCCTCCTGGATGGCTTTCCTCCGGGGCACCACGTCTGAGCCCCTTGCAGGTGCCCCTGAGGGTCCGGCCAGCAGGGAGGCCAGGTGGCATCGGGAAGCCCACGGCCTGAAGGCCCACGGAGGGACCTCAGAGGCAGCCCAGATCCTCCAGCTGGACACCTGGCGACCAGAGGCCAGTGTCCTCCTGGACCTGCTTCTCGGGGACAACCTGCCCCCTCCGTGTCCTGCCTCGGAGAGGATTCAGATGGATGTGAGTCTGGGGGTGTGGGGGTCCTGCTCCCCTTCCCCGCTTCTCACCTGGAGAGAGAACGAGGTCTCCCGCCCCCCTGCTGCGAGGCCTTCCCCACAGGAGAACTTCTTACAGACTCTTGTTGTCCCTGGAAGGTATCTCACTGAGACCCCACATTCAAAACCCTGCCCTTCTAAAGCTCCTTGAGGAGTTCTGGCCCCGGGGTGACCCCAGTGGGGTCTGCAGTTTCTGTGTCCGGGTGGCAGGGGTGCCTTTCTTATCTTTCCTGACCTGGTGAGCTGGTGAGGCTCCTGGGCGAGCCCCTCCCCTCCCCCTCCCCCTCCGTCCCCCGTCCCCTCTCCCTCCCCCCACCTGCAGCTCCGTTACCAGATCCGCTTTGCCGAGGCCTTGGGCCTCGGTCCTCGGGGAAACTACAAGAAGTGCCCCCGTGGCTGCCTGTCTGCCAACAAAGCCTCTCTCCAGCCTTCTCCGGACACGGACCTGCACCGAACGTTGTGCAGCCAGTGCGGTCCGGAGGCGGCCGGCCGGGTCTGTCTGAACGCTGCCGCCCGGGTGAAGAAGCGCGGCAGCCGCCCTGCGTGCGGGTCCTTGTAGGCTTCCCCGCGTGGCCTCACAGATGGGACCCGAGCGGCTAAGGCCACGTGGGTCCCTACCTTGTCGGAAAGGGCTGGTCCCTCCTTGGGAAGGGCCGGCCTGCCTCCACCTGCCATCAGTGCCCCCGCCGCAGCCGTCGGTCCCTCCTGGGATGCCGGCCCTCCGGAGACGCGAGCCGTGGAACCTCCGTGCTGTTTGGCGTCACTTTTTTTTTTTGGACAAGAGCAGTTGGGGCATCTTTTCTTCTCTTGAAGAGGCGTTCGCCTTGTTTCCTCTTACAAGCTCTGGTCGCCGTCTTCCGGCGCTTTCCCCTGGATGGCTGGACCTGGCTCCCGGGAACGTCTGGCTCCTGGGGACTTTTTAGCCGGCACCTGTGCTGCCAGCTCACCAACCTGGGGGTCTCCCCCTCCCCGCCTCCAGCCCTGACTTTCTGTCTCGAGATTCGTCTCTTTTGAACACGCATACCCTGAGGTCGTGCATAAGTGGTTTGTGTGACTGTCCCTGCAGTGTTTTCGAGGCTCATCCATTCAGACCAGCCCGTCGCCCCTTCTTACTGCCAGATAATAGCCCATCCGGTGATGGAAGTCGAGCTGCAAAGAAAAAATATTTTTCAAAATATTGTGAAATTACTACACTAAATATTGACGTTATGTTTTTTGACACAACCCTGTCTAAAATAGTTCTACTACATACTATCACAACAATGGATAAATTATTTTAATTAAAATTACCATCATAGGAGTTCCCGTCGTGGCGCAGTGGTTAACGAATCCGATGAGGAACCATGAGGTTGCGGGTTCGATCCCTGGCCTCGCTCAGTGGGTTAAGGATCAGGCGCTGCCGTGAGCTGTGGTGTAGGCTGCAGATGCGGCTCGGATCCACTTTGCTGTGGCTGTGGTGTAGGCCGGCGGCTACAGCTCCAATTCGACCCCTAGCCTGGGAACCTCCATATGCCGCAGGAGTGGCCCCAGAAAAGGCAAAAAGACAAAAAAAATGATAAAATAAAATTACCATCATAGCATTTTCTTTAATTTAATTGTATGACTATCTTATGATAGCTTTCTATATGTTTATTACTAAGTCATAGTTCCTTAATATAAACTATTTTCAATGTCCATTTACTACTTTAGCTCTTGCAGTATCAATCGTTATTTGTTATTATATTTGATATTTACACCTAATATTTTTCTTAACCTGATTTTTTTTTTTTTGTATTTTTAGGGCCGCGCCCATGGCGTATGGAGGTTCCCGGGCTAGGGATCGAATCGAAGGTGTAGCCGCTAGCCTACACCACAGCCACAGCAATCCTTAACCCACTGAGTGAGGCCAGGGATTGAACCTGGGTCTTCATGGATACTAGCCAGATAGATTTGTTTCTGCTGAGACACGACGGGAACTGCCTAACCTGATTTTTTACTTTTGCTTTTGGTTATATTGTCATCGAACTTAAGGAAACCTTCCATTTGAATACAGTTGTAGCTACTGGGGTTTTTTCCCTTTGTTTTTCCATTTTATTTTATTTTATTTATTTTGCTTTTGAGGGCTGCTCCCGAGACATATGGAGGCTCCCAGGCTAGGGGTCGAATCAGAGCTGCCGCTGCCGGCCTCCACCACAGCCACAGCCACACCGGATCCCCAACCTACTGAGAGAGACCAGGGATTGCACCTGCGTCCTCAGGGATGCTGCTCGGATTTGTTTCCACTGCACCACAACAGGAGCTCCCCCTTTTCTGTTAAAATAGGAGAGTTTTCCTCCTCAAAAGACGTATCTGCATTCTCTAAGATTTTCATCCCCGGCTTTTAGTTGATGTTGGCTGACACTGTCTAGTCGCCAGTGTGCGGCAGTGATTCGTGCGTGTGCGTGTGTGTGCCTAGTCTTTGCAGGTTCTTTTCCGTCGCGGGTTGTCACAAACCACTGAACGCCGGTCCCTGGGCGAATACAGCAGGTGCTCGCTGGTCAGCGACTGCGCGCAGAGCCGTGTGTGTGTGCGGTCATCCCACATCCCTAACGGGTCCCACCCTTCCCCCTTCCCCTCCGTAACCACGGGTTTCTGTTCTAGCGCCGCGAGCCTGTTTCCGTTTTGTAAATACGCTCGTCTGCATCATTTGTAGATGCCACGTGCACGTGGCATCGTGGGCTGGGTAGCGGTCTCTGCCCTACTTCGCGCAGCGCAACCGTCTCTGGGCCGCTTGGTTTTCATCACACTGAACTCCTCAATCCTTCTGCAATTTGCTTGGACATCATCTGGTTTTGTCATCTTATCTCCTCCTCTAAAAGCGTCTAGTACGATTATTCATCAAATAATCTTTGGCTTTCCCACTGCCTTGCCATTTGGGGCTTCTTTCCATTTGTAGATACTGGCGCGCAGGGAAGTCTTTCTCTTGGTCCCTCTGTCTGTCCTTTGCGCTAGCCCCGCACTGCGCCACTTCTACATAAAACCTAAATCTTCCTCGTGTTCCTGCCTTCAAAAGACGTTTGTATTTTGAATAGAAAATACGGACAAATGGTGCAGAAGGCCGCAGATACATGCCCCCTGGGGACGGGCCAACCACCCCGCCAGCCGCTGCCCTTCCCTTCCTTGAACAGCAGAGCTTCTCCCTCGCTAGTGTTTGGTCTCTGGGGGGATTACCCCCCCTCTTTGTTAGTTTTTTGCTACTTCTATATACTCGTTCTTCCAAATTAACTGAGAATTGTCTCCTAGCACCCTTACGCCTGCCAGTTCCACTGCACATGGAAGGGAATCCAGCCTGCGAGTTAATTGGGAAGAGCTGGCATCTTTTCAGCATATCTCCTCTTCCTGTTCAGCCACATGGCACGTCTCCCCCCTTTGTGCAAACCTCCCTTTACAGCCCATGATAGAGTTTTATAGTTTTCCTCCGAAAGTCTAAGAAGTTTCTGCTGAAGGCTTTTCTTAGGTGACTTGTTTTTACGGTGTTGACCGGAAAAAAAAAAAAATGCACAACCTGAAAGCTGAGAATTAGGTTTTACTGGGAGGACGTGCGGAGGACTTGAGCCTGGGATGCGATTCCGAGGGTGGCTCCGAAGGCGGGGGCAGGAGCCAGGATGTAAGCGGCGGGGAGGCAGCAAAGACCAGGGACTCAGATAATTCGGAGGGTGGCTCTGAAGGGGTGGGGAGAAGCCGGGGTGTATGCGGGGGTTGCAGCAAAGACCGGGGACTCGGAACATCAGCGTTTACAGGTAAAGAGAACTAGACCTCTCAGGGTGAATGAATTTAGTGCTTTCCTGTGTCCGGAAGATCCCAGAGTCTGGGCTCACTGAAACCTTTCCTTTGAAATGCCCCTGAACCGACGGTCTAGGGCTAAAACCGAGTCCCCTCAGGTGCACAGTGGAGGTGGCGGATGCCTCGGTGGCAACATCCTTTGTTGCTGACACGGCAGGCGACATTTTTTGGTCCACAGTGGCAGGTTCGAGTTGAGTTCCTTTCTCTCTGTTCGCAGGCTCTTTCTGGTATATAGGAACAAATACATGTGGAATCAACAGATGCGATATGCCTCTTACATACGGCTGTATTTACCCATAAGGAACCCTGCTGGATGGGGCTTTTCAAACACACCTTCTACTGAGTCTCGAGGAAACCAGCCTTTAGCGCAGCCCTGCTGCCCCTGCCTCGTAACCCACACACATTTGTTTGTTAGTGGGTGAGTTTTGTTTGCGGCTCCACGCGGAGGCCTTGCCAAGGGGAGACCCCCCCCTCCCGGCTTGTTCTCCACGCGCCCCCGACTCGCTCCTAAGCACGTGTTTGCACGGATGAGGACCCTACCATTTTGTGGCTAAAGCAGCAGCCCTGCCGGACGGTTTATATGCGCTGGAAAAGCGCATCTCCCTGCACCCTCTGAGCCGGGGATTCACGGCCCGTTGAATGAAGGAGTCAGACTCAAGTGAGGTCTTGAACCAGGAGCAGTTCTGAAGGCCTCGGGAGCATCCCAGCCCTGACCTGACTCTCCAAGCGGCCTTCATCCTGTCCCTCTAGGTGTCCACGACACCCTGTCCTTCCAAAGAAAATCAGCTGGCTCCTGATCATCTGCAGGCCCCCCTGGGGCTCAGCCTGCGGTCGCTCCCAGGGAAGGCAGAGAACTGGCAGAGCCTGGGCCTGCCCGGCTCCACAGCGTCAGCGCCTGGCACGGCACGGGCATCAGCTATGCTTTGACCAAGAGGCCATGGCCCTTGGGGAGGGGCCCTGCCCAGCCGCTCTGGGACAGGTTCTGGAACTGAGAGCAAAGGTGTGGCTGGTCTCAGCTGGTGGGAAGGGTGGCCCTCGACCTCACAGAGCCCTGGGTCCTGGTCGGCTGAGGACAGTTCCATCTCACCCCCAGCCGGGGGACCCCAGGCGGATCCAGCTGCGTTTTCTGTGCACTGCTGTGCCCGTGCCAGTGGCGAGGGAGGCCCCTGCCCCTCTCCCGTGGGGAGACCCCATGAGTGTGTCTCCAAAGGACATGAGACTGGAGGTGAGGGGCCTGTGGAGTATCACGAAGGGGCAGCAGCACAGAGGAGGAGAGGGCGGGAGGAACCCTGGAGAGCTGCCGGGACGAGGTGGCCTGGAAACCGGGCTTGGTGGGCAGGCTAGAGTTCAACAGACGGTTGTCGGCTCCCCGGACGTGACCTTCCCGGGCCCCTGCCCAAGCCTGAGCCCCTTGCCCATATGCTCTGACCCCACTGGGGCTCCCCACGTCTTCTTGCTGGAGGCCGCCTGGGCCCAGCCCTGTGTCTGCCGCATGCCTGGGGCTTAGCTCGTCTGCTTTCATTATGTGTAAGAGCATCTAGAAGCTTCAAACCACCCCATGTGGTTTCACTTACTTGCTGGCACTGAAGGCAGCTGTGTGTTTACAGATTCCAGAGGAAACCAGCCCAGCGAACATCAGAGAGACCCCACCTGGGAGCACAGCCACTGTCCTGAGAGGCTACAAGTGGGAGGGGGCTCTGGAGGCCCAAACAGTTGCGGGGATGGCTCGGAGCCTCTGCTGGTCCTGGTGGGTCCAGCTCCAGCCCCCGGGCTCCGCTGCCCACCTGCACAGGGGCGGCTGGGGTCCCCAGCTCTGCCGAGCCCACTCCCCCTGGAGCCCACTCCCAACCCTGTCTGTCCTCTCGCACGAATGGGGGTGATCATTTCTGGCACGCTGCCCCGAGGCCAGCTTCTGTGGGCTTTTTAGAAGCTGGACGGTCCCCCAAGGGGGAGATGGGGCTTGGCGCCCACAGGGTGAGCCCAGTTCCCCTATAAATGCTCCTCCTGCAGTGGGAAGCCCCTCAGGATCCCTGCTGGGGGCGGGGGCTCCCGTCCGCTGCCTGGGGACAGGCCACAGCTGCAGGATGCCGGGAGGAAAGACAAGGCTCCCCTCTGCAGGGGCCCTGCCTCAGCCACCTGCCACCCGCCACCCGCTGTCCCCAACCTTCCCCTGAGGGTGGCCCCATCTGTCCAGGGCCCTGAGGAGGAGCCACGCGTGCAGGGGTCCACCTGTCCTCAAGGCGCCTCCCTTGCAGACCCGCTCATGTTCCCGGAGCTGCCAGGAGCCCACCTCAGAGGGGCCCCCAGGGCAGCAGGCTCAGCTCAGCTCTGAAGCCACGCTCACCCCTCCCCGCAGGCCCCAGCCCCTGTGTCTCCCACCCCTGCCGCCCCTATGCTCCAGGGCAAGGAGCAGCCCCTGGGTGTTCAGAGCCCTTCTGTCGCCGACAGCCACCCACCTCCCCAACCCCGGGGGGCAGACAGGGCTGGGGGCAGCCAGGCTGTGTCCCAGCTGGCGTCAGTCCTGCCCCTCCCCTAAGTGTGGCCTGTCATTTCTCCCCTCAGAGCTGTTTCTCCTCGTCCTGCCCCAGGTCACAGGTCGGGGGTGTGGATGGGGGAGGGGCTGTGCTGGCCGCGCGCGGAGGCCAGGGTGGCAGCGTGCCAGCCAGTGCCCACCCTCTCCAGGGTCTCCCTCCATGCACTGCAGCCTGGGACCCATCTGACACCTCTGAGGCCCCCTCAGAGACCCCACCAGATGTGGAAAGGAGGGGTTGGCCTGTTTCCCTCAACAGCACGTGGGGGACCCCAAAGGCCTCCACTCCTCTTCCAGGCGCCCCGGACTGTGCTGAGCCACCCTGCGCTCCCTCATCCTCAGCGCCAGCCCCAGAGGGACGCCACCATGATGCCCAGGTGACGGAGCAGAGAGGCCACCCGGCCAGAGAGGGCAGAGCTGACACCACTTGTCTACACTACAGAACAAAGCACCACAATCTCAGTGGCTTCAGATAACCCCGCAGGGTCCCAGCCGGCTGCTGGAGGCAGGGCGTGGGCCAGGCTGCATTCTCATCTGGAGGCTGGACCGGGGAGACTAGGCTTCCAGCTCCCCGAGGAGTTCACATCCTGTGGCAGCAGGACAGCAAGCCCTGGACCTCTGCTGGCTTTTTCCAGGAGGCCTCAGACCGGGGAGGCCCCCAAAGCTCCCTGCCAGGTGGCGTCTGGACTCCCAGTTTGCTCAGATAGAGTCTTAGGCATCAGGTCGCAGTCACAGGAGGGGCTCCTATCGCCTGTGCAGGTCCTCTTGGAAGCAAATCCATGTTCCAACATCTAAAGGGAGGGAACCACCCAGAAGGTGGACGGTGGGAGGGGTTCCGGGGCCACGGACCGTGTGTCTGGCGCACCACGACCAGGCGCTGCTGCCTCCTGGGGGCACAGGTGCCCTTTTCCAGACCCGTCTGCGTTCCGGGCTTGTTTGATGATCATGACACCTTTTTTGAGCCTGATAGCGGGTCTGCAGGGCGGAACCCCTGTGCTGAGGCCGCCCCAGGGTGCACTGCCTCCACACAGCCGCCCTGCGGGGCTCGGAGCCCCTCCCTCTGCGGCAGGAATCCCAGGCAGGTCCAGGAAGGGGTCCCAGGGCCCCGCCCCACCCCACCCTGGCTCAGCGGACCTGGCCAAGGGGCCCCCTCCTGCTGGCTTCACCTGCGCCTTCTCAGGAGCCCCTCTCCCTCCCCACTCCACCGACCTCTGAGCAGGGGCAGGACGCCTGGACTGAATGCGCTACTGTCTCGCGTTCGGTCTGTGAGCTGAGCTGAGACAGAGCCAAACAGGGCCCGGCCGGGAGGAGAAGGGGGTTCTTGTTTCCACTCAGGCCCCAGTCCCCCGCCAGGGCCTCCCGCACCATCTGGGAACCCGTGGTCGGAGCAGGTTTCCTCTGGAGGCGTGTCCAGGTCCAGCCTCCAGTGACCCCAGGGAGCGTCTCTAGCCTGGCCCCGTGCAGGGACCTCCGCGCGGTGAGGGGTCTTCCTTGGGCAGTGATGGGAGCTGCACCTGTCTGGGCGGGGCTCCCCCCCACCTGCCTTCCCCACTGGTGGGATGCTGCCCGTCGCTCACGCTGCCCTGCCCGCCCACCTGCCTCGGCTGGCCAATCAGATGGCGCCGCCTCCCTCCCAGGGGTGGGGCCCGCGGGGTTTGGCGGCGGGACAGTGATGAAGGGCTAAGCGGAGGTGGGTGGAGACCTGTGGAGGGTGGGCCCCGTCCCTCTGGGCACCAAGGAGCTTTCCCGGGAAGGGGGACGGAAGCGGAAGCCGACTGGAGGGAGGAAGGTCGAGGGGCGGAGGGCCCTGAGGTGGGGCAGGGCCTGGAGGGCTCCCACTGTGCCTGGCCACTCCTATTTCCAGGGTGGGGATGGGGCCGGGGCTTAGCTGCAGCAGTTCTGAAAATACGAATGGACCACAGCGGCTGAAGGGACAGTCGGTGGCGGGTGAGGCTCGACAGGGCACAGGACAAGAAGCCACAGACTGACGGAGCCTGGCCTTAGGGGTTGGAGGACATCGGGCCTAGGTGGGCCTGGGGAAGAGGCTGGACCCATGCCCAGACAGGAAGGGAGCGAGGCGCCCACTCTGCTCCTAAAGCCACCTGGGCACCCTTCCTGATGCCCTCCCCCCCCGGGGCAGCACGTCTCAGCACCCACTGGCTCTGGGTCCCACCCACCCGGCGGCCATGCACCGACCTCCTGTCTCCCTTTGCCTTTCTGGGGAGAGAGGGTGGGCACAAACCCATCCCTGTACCCAAAGGGCTTCAGGAGAGCCCCTTACGCCAGGGGCCAAGAGGTTCCTGGGGAAGAGGCAGCAGGGGGCCTGGCTGGTTCCCAAAACCTCCCCAGGCATGAGGACCAGTGGGCCGTGGAGCTCAGGTCCAGCCTGCGAGGCCCTGGGCCTCTGGGCTGGTGACAGCTAGTCCTCAGCCACAGAGGGAGGGTTGGCTGGCCCATGTCTGTGACTCACTCACGCGACTGGGCTGACCCTGGGGTCACTGGGAGATCTGAGTCCTGGGCTGGGTCAGCAGCACCATCATGGAGACCTTTGCACAGCGCCGGGTGGCCCTGTCCCCTCCGGAGCAGCCTGGCGGAAACCCTCACCAACCCTCGTCTCGCGCAGAAGGCCCACAGGGTCAGACCAGAGAGAGGTGTCGGCCCCTTACCCTCCCTGCCCAGAGCCCGGCCCACTCCCGCATTTCCGGTCTGGTTTAAAGACGGAGGTTGCGGAGCAAGTGGAATTAGCTCTGGGAAAAGAGGCAGCTGCTCTGACCTCTGCCCTCGCCTGGACCCAGCCCCCCAGATGATGGGTTAGCTTTGGGGGGGCTGCAGGTGACCAGGAGTTCTGGGTTGGCTGGCCCCCGACCACCTGCCCAGCCTGCGCCTGCCCTGGAACTGGGCTTGGACTCTGTAGAACTTTCGAGGAGAACTGTCAGAGTTAGGTGCCGTCTAGTCCGTTAGTCACAATTATTTTAATTCAGAAAGTAAGACACTGCTCATCACGGAGTTCCCACTGTGGCTCAGTGGTAATGAACCCGGCTAGTATTCATGAGGCTGCGGGTTCAATCCCTGGCCTTGCTCAGTATGTTAAGGATCCAGCATTGCCGTGAACGGTGGTGTAGGTTGCAGACGCAGCTTGGATCCCGAGTGGCTGTGGCTGAGGGGTAGGCCAGCAGCTACAGCTCCAATTCTGCCCCTAGCCTAGGAGCTTCCATATGCCTTGGGTATGGCCCTAAAAAGACAAAAGACAAAAGAGAGAGAGAGAGAGAGATAGAGAGAGAGAGGGAGAAAGAAGAAAGAAAAAGAAAGAAAGAAAGAAATAAATAATTAACGTCCTTCCCAGGTACGTCAGTAAGTCCGTCCTTACGGCATGAATTAATTACCTGACGGGCACGCCCAGGAGGTGATAAATAGAGACATCCTCTACAAATCTACATCTCTACATCCCTACCACGACAGCACCTCCCTCCCTCCCATCCCCCCCCTCCCTCCTCCCTCCCTCCCTCCCCCTCGCCCTCACCTCCCTTCCGTCCCTTCCTTCCTCTCTCTCCGCCGCTCCTCCTCCTCCCCCTCTTGCTCGCAGTTCCTGGAGGGAGATGTGCACATCGCTCATCAAAGATTATTGTATGACGCGCTAACAACACTGGATGAGTCAATGACCCAGTGGCTCTAGGTCCCCCTTCTGTGTTCAGAATGCATAGAAATTATAGCATCTCAGAAGGCTGGGGGGTGAGGGTGGAGAGGGAAGGCCCATCTCAAGTGCTGCCAGGATGACGGTGAGAAGGGGCGCCCAAGTCCAGCCCCCGATGATGCCAAGCTGCCGCCTGCAGCTGATCTCCACGCCTGGGCCGGCCTCCCGGCTCACCATCTGTGCGGTCACTCGGCCTGCCCTCAAAGGGCCTGCCGGTACCACGCTGCTGGCACCATCTGGGCACCCTCCATAGACCTGCCCAGGCCCCGCATCTTCACTGGATCCCTGGCCCACCCAGCGTGCAGCAGGTCCGCGTGGAACAGGGCCTGTGGCGGCCACTTATTCCCCACATGGGACCCACAGAAGTGAATGAGTCTGGCCTTGTCCTCGTGGCCTGGACAGAAGACGCTGAGGGGCCAGGGGAGTCCCCAGGGCCAAATGATTCCCAGCGGATGGGGTGAGAGCCAGGCTGTGCCGCGGGGACCATGTGCTTAGAAATGGGGAGACACTCCTGGACCAGAGGGTTTCGCTCGGGCCTGGCACAGACGGATGTCACATGGGCCGCCTGGGTTTAGTCTGGGGCAAGCAAGGGCAGGACAGCCTGCTGCTATGGATGGTGTTGGGCTGGGCCACCGCAGGGCTCCCTCTGCTCGCGCTCGGCCAGCAACGCTCCAGGGCAGAGGTCCCTGGGTCTAGGCTGCAGGAATCGCCCCCTCAGGCAGGAGGGTCCCAGGTCTGGCCTCACGGAAGGGGGCCCTTGCCCTCAGGGTCTGCACACAGGGTGTCCTTGGGACATGAAACTCCAGAGGGGGCTGGCCTGGGCCGGCGCGTCCCACTGACCTGGAACAGGTGGAGGGCAGCAGAGGCACCAGACCTCCTGTGGAGCCGGGTGAACCGAGTGGGCCCTGGGGACCCCCTGCCCTTGAACTCTGCAGACGGCCTCTTCCCACAGGAGCCGCCTGTCCTTTGAAGGGCGCTGTCTCCTTGCAGGGACCCAGGTCCCCGTTCCCTACGTCATTTCTCCTCCGACACGTGATGCCACATGGTTTTGCTCCCTCCCCCTGGATCTCCAGTCCTGGCCATCGTCCGCCAGTTCCAGTTCCTGGCGCACAGCAGAGGTTCAGCTGAGAAGAGACCCGTGATCGCTTTGGTGCCCCAGCCGCGGGGCCAGGGCCTGGCCGGGCCCCTGGGGCACCTCAACCCCACATGGCTGAGTCTGTAGAAGCCTGTGGAGAGGCAGGCCTTTTCCAACAACCTCCCCACCCCTGCAGGCTCCACCGTCTCGCCCAGAACTGCCTGGATACCGCATCAGAGCCAGCCACGCCCCAGCTCCAGGTCTGGGTGGGTTGTGACGGCTCCAGGTTGGAGAGTTCTGGGGCTCCCGGAAGAGCCCTGTAAATAGGTGCACAGCAGGCAGTGGCCAGGGGTGGGGTCTGGGGCCCCCGACAGCTTGGGGGTCACAGTCAGGAGCAGCTCAGACCTGTCAGCCTGAGGCCCGGGTCTGGTTCCCCCTCAGTCCTCAGGGCTGCAGAAGTTCCCCTGACCAGAATCGGCTCCCAGAGCTTCGTGATGTAGGTGTCTCCATGGCAACCACGAGCACCCCGAACACGAGGCTCAGGGGGTGAAGACACGAGTCTGCAGCCGCAGGGCTGCGTCAGTGTCCTGGGGCTGCCCAACAAATGACCACAAGCTGAGTGGACCGAACGACAGTTCTGGAGACCAAAGCTGGAATCCAGGAGGCAGCAGGGCTGTGCTGCCTCCAGAAGATCTGCAGGAGGAGCCTTCCTGCCTCTGCAGCGGCTGGTGGCTCCTGTGCCTTGGCTTGTGGCCGCCTCCCTCCAGTCTCTGCCTCCATCCTCCCCCGGCCCTTCCCCCGAGTGCCTGTGCCTCAAACCTCCCCTCTTTCTCATGAGCAACCGGTCATCGGTTCAGGCCCCCCCCGCATCCGCATCTCGCGATCCTTCAGTTAATGCATCTGCAAACCCCAAACAAGGTCCCAGGCGGGTCCCAGGGCTGTTACTCGCACCAGGGCACCATCCTTCTCTAAGCTTCTGTTTCCTCGGCCCAGATCCTCCTCAGAGGGATGCGGACAGAGTGAAGAACTCACCCCCTGCCCGCCACGGCACTTCCCCTGGTGGCATCCACACAGACGCCGGGCGCTAGGGGTCCTGGGTCCTGGGAAGAAAAATTCAGACCAGGAGTTTGGATCCCTTATGTGGGAACAGATGCACCCAGGGCAGCCAGGCCTGAGAGCACACAAAGGACCCCAGGGCCACCCTGGGCAGAGGTGACCTGTCCCTCCAGCAAAGCTCAGGCCTCCCCCTCCCCCTGAGGGGGCAGAACAAGGTCACATCCAAGGATGCTTCCGGGTCTCAAACCGAGATGCCCCCCTCTTTCCTGCACCTCCATCCGAGCTGAAAGGGATTGCAAACAAATTAGCCAGAGTTTAATAGGAATTGATTTTTAATTTAAAGCCCTTTGAGTACTTTCTTTCTCCCCCAATGAAAGGAGCACAGAATGCAATCTGTTTTTCCTGATTCTGCCCCGATAACTGTATCTGATCTAATTCTCTGCCCCACGCCGCTCCTCCTCCTGATGAGCTCCTCTTCCTCTCATTGTCTCGTGGTGATTACTGAGCTTACCCTCCAAACTGCAAAGGCAATCTCATTTCTCCTTTGATTCCACCTTGCACTCCCACAGTCCCTAGTAAATACCCCCTGTATTCAAAGCTTAAGTCCAGAGCGATCCACGCACGTGCGGAAACGTGCGCAGGTGTTCACCCGTCCGGGGCGAATGGCAGCGGCTCCCTCTGGGGCCCCTCCTGGAAGATGGGCCACCCCTGCGTTGGGGACATGGCACCATTTGGGCAGTGAGGAGGGCTTGGGATCAGAAGTGTGTTTTGGGAGCACCCGGAGGGAGCATGCGCAGTGCTCAGAGGGAGCCTGGGGCATGAGCCTACCCCGCTCCCAGCCCCAGGGTCCCCTGCCTGGTCCTCAGCCTCAGATCCCACTGACGGTTCATGATGGGCCCAGGAACTTGCCTGCCGCCCCTAGACCCAGGTCCACCTGCTCCAGGTCCGCTCCCATGCCCCGCACACCTGGGCGGCAGAAGCAGATGAGTGGTCCCTCCAGCGGGCCCTGGCAGCGCTCAAGATCCCACGCCTCCCTCCGGGCCCAATCTTGACTCCAACTTGACTAGAAAATCAAGGCCCAGCTGCACCGCACCATGTCCTCCTGACTAAGAGGGTCCGTCCCCTACCAGCCAGTGCCCCCCCAGTCACAGCCTCACTGTGTCCTGACACTGCCCTTGTCCCGCTTCTTCTGCCCTTGGCATTTCAGCTGCCAGGTGTCTCCTTTCGCAGCACTGCCCCTCAGGCTGCGACCCTCCTGCCGTCTTCACCCTGCCCCCCACCCCCATCTTCAAAGTTAAGCCCCTTAAAGGAAGACCTGTATTTGCTGCTGCGTCTTTTTCCCACCCGTGACCACTCGCTGAGGTCACTGGGGACCAAGCAAGCCGCCCGCGCCATCCTCTCTGGAGGGCATGCCGGTTTTATCACCCGTTCAAGAGTCGCCCTTTTCTCTGCTCCCAGACTGGAATCTGGAACGTGGAAGGCTGGCTCCCAGAAATGATTGTGGGATCCCAGAGTTTCCCCGGATCGTCTTCAGCCTGGAATTCAAGACCATAAAATATTGAGCTGGAAGGACCTGCTGGGATCACCCGGCCCCAAATGTGGTGGCATGGATGTCACTGTGCAATAAGAGGGATAATGGCACTTGTTATTATAAAAGCTCAAACTGGGGCCCAGAAAGGGATAGCAACTGGCCAAGACACACAGCACGCTGGTCGGGACCCCCCTGGACCAGCACTGTCATCGTTCCTGTGCGCACAGACCTCGGCCGGGTTCTGTGACTCCGCTCCGCTTTCTCACCCTTACAACTTCCAAGCAAGACGGAAACAGGCTTTGTTGCTGCATTTCTGACATAAAAAGAAACATGCTTTTAGGATATTTAAGTCTCTTCAGATGGTGACTCCTGCAGCCTGGATGAAAGAGCCTTGATTTCCTCCCAGGGAGGGTGTCTGTGCATACCTGGGATCGTACCCTTCCTTTTGATCCTGCCTCTTAGTGAGTCCCCTTTTGAGATCAAGCTGGCAGGTGGACAGGCCCCTTTTGAAGTTTCCTGGCGCTTCTGAGACGCAGGTCCTGGCAGCCACAGAGTTTTGCTCCAAATCAAGAGGTTGGCGGGTGGAGCCCCAAGGGCTCTGAGCGGGGCTCTTACCTTTAAAATTCCTCCTTGGAAGCACGCATTTTCCACCCTGGAATGACCACCTGGAGGGGGCGCATGTGGGGTCTGCTTGTCCACCCCTCACTCCCCAAATTTCCTCTGAAAATGACCCTCTCCCCAGTCCAGTGATCCTGTTGGGACTGTAAGTATGGCAGTGGACATATGACCCATGCCAGCCAATCAGCATCATCCAGCCTCTGGACCATGACTAGCCCAAAGATGAACATGTGATCCAGACCAGCCAATCAGGACTGCCCAGCCTTTGAGACATTGACTACATGAGATGGACACATGATCCAGACCAGCCAATCAGGACGTGCCCAGCCTTTGAGACATTGACTAGCATGAGATGGACACATGATCCAGACCAGCCAATCAGGACTGCCCAGTCTCTGAAACGTTGACCAGCCCAGAGATGGACAAAAAACACAAGCCACCAACATGAGTCCTGTGGGCAATTTAGTTTATTGAAAAGAAGTTTGCTTTATGCCTGGAGCTTTTACGGCTATTTTTCTCTTCACCTGGAGAGACAGTCTACCTGTGAGTAATGCTACACAAGGGAAAGCAGAGCAGAGGGAGAGAGGGGTGCTTCTAATAACCTTGTCTAACCCCTGGATCCAGCTATGCCTGAAGCTCATCCACCTTACATTTTCCAATTCTATGATTTAATCAGTCATCTTATTTTCTTTGGGCAAGGTGTCTGTCACTTCCATATAGTGATGACTGACCAATAGGCAATGGCTTGACCTAGAGGCTAGACTTGGAGTGGGGTAACTGACGGGGCCTGAGTGCTTAGGAGGGCTTCACCGTGCCCTACAACACCCAGTGTAAGGTCCCAGTGCTTCAGGAGCAAGTCATGGCCGGAGCCCGCATAGATGGGGTGGCCTTCAGGAAGGAAACCCACCTGTTGAAACGTGCATGTCCAGGAGGCACCCGCCCGCCATACTCTGGCTTGCCCACTGGCCCCAACGGCACATGAGCAGTGCACTTGTAAGCTGGGGTCTGTACGCACCGGACCTGGGGCAGCTGCAGCTTTCGCCGGTGTTTTATCAAGGGTCTCTGAGGTCCAGGGAAGAGCCACACGTGTGCAAGGGACCACTCAGCTACACTGGCCACATTGGGTCTAACCAGCTGTTGCCAAGCACAGAGGCCCCTAGGGACCTCCCGGCCATCGCCAGCCACATCCGAGTCAGCCTTTGCCAGCCGCCCACTTCCTGCTCACGGACGTGTGAACACGCCTCCCAAGTACAAGGGTCGTTCCAGCTCCTCCACCTCCCCCGCTTCTCTCCCAGCCACACACATCCAACCACAGGTATTATTCAACCGCACCACCCTCAGATGTGAGAGCCAAAGAGCCTGGAACGCGTGGGGGCGGAGCAGCGACTGTCCCGGGCTGGAGCCGAAGGGCAGGGGGCGTTGGCCACCGTAAATGCCCAAGGCCCATGGGGCCCTGTTTGAGAAGCAAGCCACAGGGAACTCTCATCCCCCCCCCGACACCTCCCCTGTGACATCTATTAATAGATCAGCATTCCCTTTGCTTCCACCTCCAACGCGTGCTCCGGGGACAAGCGGACTCTAAACAGATTGGGATGGGGGAGGGGCGGGCAGTGCTGCCCCAGGCGGGTGGCTCTGACTCGTCACTGTTCCCTTAGAGAGCAGTGGGGGTGACAAGGAAACAGCTCCCTGGGGGTCCAGGCCCCATGGCTGTCTCAGGACTGCCCCACACCTATCTCCCCCTCGCCTCCTCCAGAGCGTTAGCTGTGCCAGCGGTCGGGCCTGGCATCTGTGCGTTCCTGCCCTGCACCCTGTCGGGGTGACTGCAGGGTGACCGAGTGTCCACCTGGGCTCTCCGCGGGGCTGGGGTCTGGAATCCTGACTGGTGTCACCCAAACACTAGCCCAGCCGCAAGGGGCACCCCCACTCCCTTCCCCCTTTCCTTCTGCGCCCAAGGCCTGGAGGACGGCGGGTGGGCCCGAGAGGGGGCTGGTCTGTCTCCTTATCCCTCCACCCCAGAGTTCCATTAGGGTCCCATCATCTGGTCCAGCTGGCTCCTCATGACCACCCTGGCCAGGGGGCCCCTGAGGCAAGCCCCCTCCATGCCCTGGGTGCCCGCCTGGAACCCGGGTGCTGGGGGAGGGCCAGCGGGGCCAGAGTCCTCCCATAGCCAGTGCTGGTCACCTTGGCTGACCCGGGTAGGGACCCTCCCCAGGCCAAGTCCTGCGCCCAGAGCTCTCAGGTCACAGGGTGCTGATACCCCCCCCCCGGGAACCCACACTGCCCCTCCTTGAAAGAGGCCCCGGGGAAGCAGGAGAGAGCCCACCCCTTCCTCATAGATCTGCTCCTCCCAGCTGCCCACCTGCCCCTGACTGGCCCCCAGGCTATGCCATCCTCGGTGGGGTGGGGGGCAGACAGCTCCTGCCTGGGGTTGGGGGCAGCTCCTGCCCGCGGGGTGTGGGGGGAGCAGCCCTGGACCTGAGCACCTGCTTCACTCACATCTTGGACTTTGGTCATGGCCCCGCACTGGGCCCAGCCCCGGCCTGTGGCTCAGCCACCCATCTGGGGCCTGTTTCCTGCTGGAAGGGGCCCAGCCAGTGCACACCCAGGCCCCCTACTCTGCTAGAGTCTTCCGTCTCAGGGCTGTGCTAGATGCCCAGTGCCACCTCCACCTGGGGTTGAAGCCCCCCCCTCCACCCGCTGCGTCCTCCCTGGGCCCAACTCTCTCCGGAAACCTTCCAGAATGACTCCCCCTTTGAACTCAGGAACTAGGGCTGATCACGCCCACCGAGAGTCTCTGTGCCCCGCGTGCGTGCATACATGTGCACATACGTACAGACCACCAACGCATCTCTAAGACTGGCCGCTGCAGTGAGCAGGGGTCCCCCCCCCCCCAAGCAGCCCCCCTGCTGATGCTGGTCCAGCAAGGGAGCCTCCAGCAGCTCCAGAAACCTCTCCAGGCCCCGGACCTGCCCCACTCCCCCCGCCTGCCAAAGCCCAGGGCCGCAGGGTGTGGGGCCTCGAGTCCCAGCCCCAGCCCACCCATGTGAGTCCAGGCGCACCGTAGGGCGAGGTTCCAACCTGGTGAGCGAATGACGCGTTGCCTCGGGTCCACCCGAGGACTCCCGCTTGAGCTGGGTATTTGAGAACATGGTTCTGGCGCCACCCCCCCGGGGGGGGGTGCCAGCAGGATAAGGAATGCTCCGTGGGCAGCGTGGGCAGCGTGTCCCCATCATGTGGCCTCCTGCCACCTGGCCACACTGGTCCCAGTGCCCTGAAGGCAGTCAGTGAGCACTCTGCTTTCAGGCCCTGCATCCACGCCCACTCCTTGGCTTGGGTGGGACGTCTCAGAACCCCCAGGGCGGCCTGCAGCCTGGAGAGCAGGCGTGCCCTGAGCTGGAGATCTGGCATGGAGCCAGACACCCCAGCTGTGGTCACTGCCCGGAAAACCTCCCAAACTTCCCAGCTTTGGGAGCAGAGGGACTGGGGCTCCACCATGGCCCATGGGGCCTCACCCCCGCCCCCGCCTGCATGTCACGGGCCAAGCCCATGGTCCTGGGGTCAGCAGTGGATGTCCTGGGGTGCAGCGTCCGGTGTCCTGATCACTCAGGGTTCTGAGTGAACTGGGACGGTGGCAGCCTGCATGTGGTGCGGAGCAGCGCGGGCGGGAAGGCAGCGGCCTGGAGCCCCCGGGAGCTCTGATTGTTCAGGCGGGAGTCGCAGGTCAAAGCCAGCCCAGCGAGGTTCCTGATGCTCCCTTGACTGGACACCCCCTTATTCCAGGAGCTAAGCACTCCCCATGTGCCCCTCGCTTGTGCCCAGGGCCACCTTGAGTCCCTGAGCCACGGGCAGTCAGGGCTGGCTGGCCAGGTGAGGCCAGGTGCACCCGCACCCGAGACACCGACCACTTGCTCTAGGGTCCGTGGCCCCGGGGCCTTGCAGCCCAGCGTCATGAGGTGCCGGGTCTACAGTGCCTGAGAGGTGGACGTGGGTGTGGGGGTCTCCGCAGCCCCCCACCCAAGACCCCAAGGAGGGCCAATTTGGCACACCTGCCGGCCCGCAGCCTTGGTCCCCAGGTGCAGCTGTGTCTGAAGCAGCGTCAGAGGAGGGAGGGTCTGACCTCCCCTGCCCTGGCGCCGCAGCATCGCACTCAAGGCCAAGGGCAGACCGCCCCTGGCCCAGCCCACACGGGGCCCTTCTGGGAAACGGAGCCCTGGTCATTTTTTGCCCTCTGACGGCACAACAAGGCGGCCGCTGTGACTTATCTCTGCTGCCACGGCCTCAGCCACAGAGGCAGCTTTGTGCCCTCGGGCTCCTGGGCCCCCAGCCCCCCACCCCCAGTCCGACTTGAGCCGAGGCAGTGGGGGAGGGGCTTTCCTGAGGCCGGCCCCATCTGTGGGCCCCGCGCCTAGTCAGCACCCCCCCAGAAACCTCCCGGAGCCCTGGCAGCCAGCCTCCTGACCCAGGCCCGGAGGTCCCCTGAGCACGTGTCCTCACGCCCACATGGGTCCTGGCTTCCTTGGGCCACACCGCCCACTATTATTCAGGAGGGTCCTCCCAAAGCCGCCCCAGCACTTCCGCCCCGGCGCATGACAGAGCATGAAGTGAGGACTGGGGCGGGGGGGGCGGGGGGGGTGCAGGGCTTGAGCGAAGCGAGCAGACGCGGGGCAGCAGAGTGGCCGTGGTTGGTGAGTTGACGCTTTGCCTGGGCCCACCGTGTCCTGCTGGACCTCCTGGTAGTGGCCCTTCTGCAGCCACGGTCCAGCCTGCTGGAAACCTCCAAGAGCCCCAGGAGACAGCCGGCCGCCCTCCTCAGATGACGTTTCCACGGTCCCCACGGCCTGCCAAGAGTACTGCCACCTCCGATGACCCCAGATGACCCCAGCTGAGGTCTCAGCTGGTCTCCTGGGTCTCGCTGCCACCGCCCCTGGAGTGCCCCGCTGTGCCTAGGGACCGGGCTGCACAGGCCCACGCCCGTTCACCCGTGGATGACACGCCACATCTGGGCCCGCACAGCCCCGAACTGTGTTCCCATGAAGGGCTCAGCACAGGGCTCCTCTGTTCTTTCATAGCCAAAGCCTCACCCGGCTTGTCTCCAGACCCCTCGTCTTCCGATCCGGCCCGGACTGACCCTTGTGGCCTCAACTGCCACCTACGAAATGGGCCACTGGCAGATGGGGGCCCCGTTCAAGATTTTCCATAATAGAAAGACACCCGAGTGTCTGCATTGCTTTTATTTTCTGCCACCGTGAGCATGAATTGGAAAGCAGCTCCTACTCTGGTCTCCAAAGCTTCCTGGGGCTGGTGACACTGACGGCAAATCCAGACACCAGCGTGATCGCCAGCAATTGAAGCTGGTGCCAAGGAGTAAGTTGACGTCCAACCTGGCATGACATGCCCTCTCAATACTATAATCTCGAAACCCACTCAAGTTACAGGGCACTATAGTACATGGGTGACCTCATCTTCATCACTTTTCTGGAAGCTTTTACACAGGGCCCAGTGTACACATTCAGTGCACAACTGGAAATTTATTTGGGGGGCGGTGCTGCTTCCACGGCACACGGAAGTTCCCAGACCAGGGATCAATCCAAGCTGCAGTTGCAAGCCTACACCACAGCTATGGCATGCTGGATCTTAAACTCACTGCACCAGGCCAGGATCGAACCTTGCCTCAGCAGCCACCAGACACTGCAGAGAGAGGCTGGAACCCTAACTTGCTGCACCATCCAGAACTCCCAATTTGAGTCTTAATAACTGGATATACCCCAGACCACTACCACATTCACGAAAAGGAGCATTTGCTCCAGAATGTTCTCTAGCAGCCCCACCCCCCATAGGTAACCTCTATATTTCTGTCATCATGTATTAGTTTTGCCTCTTCTTGGACTTCATATACATAGAATTATAAGGAGGCACCATTTCTCTTCTTCCCTTAACAAATTTTGAGTGCACCCCTTTTTCTGGCTGCATAGTATTCCACCGTGTGACTATAGAACTGAGTTGTCTGTCCAATTTTCTGTTGAAAGATATTTAGGTTTGTTTTTTTTAATTTTTACTATTATCAACAAACTGCTGTAAAAATTCTTTCACAAGTCTCTTCTTGGACATATATTTTCATTTCTCTTGAGTAAGTGGAATTTCTGGTTCATAGAGTAAATGTCAATTTTATGAGATGTCAATTTTATAAGAACTAGCCAAACAGTTTTCCAGAGGTGCCATGCATCCTATACCCCCTCAGCTGCGCCAGGAGTTTCCAGTTGCTCCACATCCTCACCCCACATCAAGTGGTGTCAGTGTCTTCTACTTTCAGCCACCTGGAGGGTAGCATTTTGGCGGGAGCCACACCTGTGGCCTACGGAAGTTCCCAAGCCAGGGACTGAATCTGAGCCACAGCCGCATCCTACACCGCAGTAACGGCAAGAATTCCTGTCTCATGATTTCTTTTTTTAATCTTTTTTTCTTTTCAGGCCCCACCTACAGCATGGGAGGTTCCCAGGCTAGAGCTCGAATCAGCTGCACCACCGGCCCTACACCACAGCCACAGCAACACCAGATCCGCCATGTCTGCAACCTACACCATAGCTCATGGCAACACCAGAACCTTACCCATTGAGTGAGGCCAGGATTGACCTGTGTCCTCATGGATACTAGTCAGTCTCATTACCACTGAGCTGCAAGGGAGCTCCAACTTCTAACGACATTGGTCTTTGTTATTGAGAGGTGGGGCTCTTTATGTACGTGATAGACGTTCGTGTTAGGCACATGCACTGGGACTCTTTTCCCCACAGCCGTGGGTTGGTTTTTAAGAGGGTCTGCGCATGAGCTGGTGGTGAGGATTTAATGAAGACTAACCGATCGGTTTCGTCCTTAGTTTGGTTGCCTTTTGTGTCCTACGACATCCATCTCCTCTGTTTTCTTTTATAAGTTTTACGGTTTTAAGATTTTGTGTGTAGAGCACGGGTCACTGATCCATTGATTTGGCTCGAGCCTCTTGTGCAGGGCGAGGTAAGGGCTGACCTTCATTTTCCCCTCCCTCTGTGTATCCACTCTCGCTCCAACATCGGTCAGAAGATTCTCCTTTCCTTTTGAACTCCCCCCAACCCTCCTAGCGCATCATTTAGCCACTGGTGGCTTCCCAGGGCTGTAATGCACTAAATGTTCACTTAATTGTGCCCTCGAAGTGGTTGATTTTATGTTACAACCGGTTTCATCTCGATTGAAAAACAACCACATATCTATGTAGCTCATATTTGGTGGTTCTGTCTGTTCCAGTTATCTCAATGCCTATCCTTATACCAAATGCCTGCTTTCCCAATTGCTGCAGGCACATGGTCTAAAATTTTGTAGTAGGAACCCTCCAGCTTTGTTATTCTTTGAGACGACTTGGCTGCAAGACTCTGCTTTTCAGGTGCCTTTCAGATTGAGTCAGTTTCTATAAAAGGACTCAGGTTTGGATTCGAATGGATAAATGTGAAGAGAATTAATATTGTAACAATCATGATCTTACAATCTATACAGAGTCTATTTCTCAACTTACATCTTCAATTTCTCTCAGACACGTTGTATAGTTTTTAGCAGACAGGTTTTAATGTACCTAATTGATTCCTGTGTATTTAATTTTGACAGTATTGGAATGAGTTTAAATTTTATTTTTCCAATTTTCATTGCTAACATATGAAAGTACAATGGAATATTTATGTTGATTATGACCCGTGAATTCCTAAATTTATTTTTTGTCATTTTTTTATGACTCAGTGAATGTATCACACCTGTAGTTGTACATGAGCTAAATTTATTGCTATCTAGAGTAGGATTTTGTGGCTTTAAGGTTTCTTACGTAAACAATCATGAGGTGTGTGCGTTAAGACAGTCTCACTTTACTCTCTCCGATATTTGTGACCTTTATGTCCCTGACGCCCTAGGACACTGGCTGAGAGCTACGGTAACACTGTTTTTAGAGGTGATGAGGCCACACATCCTTGCATTATTCCTGATATGAGGGGTAAGCCACGCAATGTTTCAGTGTTAGTATAAAATTATTAAGAGGGAATTCCCACTGTGGCACAGAGGGTCAAGATCCAGTGTCACCACCACCTGTGACGTAGGTCACAGCTGCAGCTCGGCTTTGATTCCTGGCCCAGAAACTTTCGCATGCTGCACTGCAGCCAAAAAAGAAAAAACTTAAGAGAATGAGTGTTTGTGGTAACGTTGTAAGTTTTCCACCGATGCCCTTTACAGATTGAAGACTCTTCCTCCCACGGCTCGTTTGTGAGCATTTTTTATCACGCGTGATAGTGAGTGTCTCAAACGTTGTTTGCACCTGTTGAGATGGACATTTCCCCTTTATCTGTTAATGGGCTAAATTGCGTTGATTGGCTCTTGGAGGGTGCATTAATCTTGTATTCTTGTATAAACCTCACTGGTGTACTGATATATTATTCTTTTTGTATGTTCCCGGATTTAATTTTCTAACTTTACGAAGTTTTTGGATCTCTGTCCTGGGCTATGGGACTAAAATGTCATTTCTTGCTGCAACGTCCTTGTCAGTTTGTGTTAGATCTTCTTGACCTCATAAAATAAATTTAATTGCATTCCCAACTCCTCAGTTTCTGAAAGCATCTGTATAAAATTGGTATTTTTTTTTAAGTTTGGTAAATTCAATGATGGAATCATCTGGGCCTGGCTTTTTCTTTGTGGGAGGTTTTTGATGACAAATTCAATTTCCTTATGTAGAGAACTGCTCACATCTTTCGGTCTTCTAAGTGCCAGGGTTTGGTGATTTAGATCTTTGAACGAATAGTTCTGCCTCCTAATTGGATGGAGAGGAATTTGGGGTTGACAGTTTTTCTGTCGCTGCTTTAAAGATTGGTTCCATGTCTTCTGGTCTCCATGTTTCCAGTAGAAGTTAGCCTAATTTTTGCTGTTTTCTGAGAATGTCATGAGTTTGTTTTCCTCTGGCTACATTCAAGAGTCCTCTCCTCATAATTAGTTTTCACAGCATTTTGACTGCAGTGTGCCAGGGTGATTTTCTTCTTTCCTTTACAGTGTAAGGCTCAGTGATCTTGAATCCATAAATTTGGTGGGGGGGGGTTGTTTTTTGTTCTGTTTTTTACCAAATTTAGGAGAATTTCTGTCCTTTTCATATATTTTTTCTTCCCATTCTCTATTTTTTTTCCCTTTGTAACTCTCATTACAAGTCTATTAGACGGCTGGATAATACCACATAGTTACGGAGACACTGTTACTTTAATTTCTTTTGTTCTGCTTTAAGGTGGTCATTTTTTAAAAATCTGTCAAGTTTAGTTTTCGTTCTGCCATCTCTAATACTTTGTTAACCTATACAGTAAAGTTTTCATCTTAGTATTAAAATATCTATTTGATTGTTTTTTATAGTTTAACCTGTTGAGATTTCTTCCATCTACTCACTATTAGACCAATTTCCCACGATTCCTTCAATATTAATAGCAGTACGTTAAAGTATTTCCTGCTAACTCCAACATCTAGGGCAAAATACACACACACACACACACACACACTCACACACACGAGGCCCTTGACGGCAACAGGAGGAAGGACACCAGATACTGGTGAGAGAGAAGCTTGACCAGTGAGCCAGCATCACTCCACCCAGGCCCCAACCTGTGCGCACAGCCCTGAGCAGAGAGAACAGTTGGAGGAAAGGACAAGAAGTTTCCCAAGGGACCCAAGTGGTTCCTCCCTCCTGCTTCCCGAGACTGGCAGGAGGAGCATAAGAGAGAACGCCGTGGGGGCAGAGAACCTGGGAAGGGTTATCTGGGCACAAGGATGGAACCCTGGAGGGTGATGTTCACAACGGAGACCCAGCAGCGAAGAAAGGAGCATTGGCTCCTGGCCAACAGATGCTGGGCTGGTCAAGTCGGGGGGGTTATCCTTGAGAGTTCACTTTCCAAGAACTGGGAAGGCACCCAGGCTGGGAGGGAGCCCACCATGGTGTCGGGGGGATGTTAGCTCCCAGCTCCCATGCAAACCTCAGAGGCAGCTGACACCTGGACAGCAGCTCGGACTTCAGAGGAGTGACCCTGTTCTCTGTCCTCCCAATGCCAACGTTTCCATGTGAGGCCACAAAGGGATACATGCACAAATACCAGCACTCAGAATTCGTCCTGGAGGAGTTCCCGTCGTGGCGCAGTGGTTAACGAACCGGCTAGGAACCATGAGGTTTGAGGGTTCGGTCCCCTGGCCTGGCTCAGTGGGTTAAGGATCTGGCTTTGCCGTGAGCTGTGGTTTGGGTCTCAGACGCGGCTCGGATCCCACGTGGCTGTGGGCTGTTGGTGTAGGCTGGCGGCTACAGCTTGACTTGACCCTAGCCTGGGAACCTCCACATGCCACGGTGTGGCCCTGGAAAAGGCAAAAAGACAATAAATAAATAAATAATAAATAAATAAATAAAATAAAAGAATTCGTCCTGAAAACGTGGCTCTAGCAAAGGTCAGTGAACAAGAGATGGACGAAGCGGAGATTGCAGGTAAGAGATACGGCACAAAGGCAGGAGAGGAGGACCGAACCAGAAAATCACACTCAAAGTAAATAATGAACATACTTAAGGAACAGGGCGCAGAAGCCAAAAGAGTTATTGCAAAAATACACAATTAGTAAAATACAAGCCACACACGAAAAAACCCAAGACCATTTTATTCGATGTGGGTTTGGAAACATGCTGCAAACTCTGCCTCTGCTTGGGCGAAAGACAGTCATGGCTTAAGGCTGACGGAGAAATGGGGCATAAAAGTTGCATTAACGTATAAGGCAGCCCCTAGAGGGAAAAAATGCTTCATTTTCGAGTAAAGGAAAATGTGACATGTACCAAAACAATTAGTTATGATGAGGATGATGCTGATGAAGCGTGAAGACCTAACCACAGAAGTACAACAAAAGAAGAAAAGAAACCACATAAACCCTTGTTATAACAACAAAGTGAGAGGGGGCACCAAGGGTCACATGAGCCAAGACAAAATCCAGCTCGTTCCGTTACCGCAGACGGGCGTCAGACAGCAGCAGGCGGGACCCGCCCAGCCCTGCGAGCACGCAGCTGGCGGCCGGGAGTCGCGGCACACGGCGCGTGGACGCACGAGCCGGACCGACGGGCAAGGCCCCCGGACAGGCGAAAGGGCGTCGAACGTTTTCTTCACGGGACGAGGGTCGTCCACCGTGGCCCCCGTCGCCGTGAGCCCCGCCCGTGAGCGGTCGGCTTCCGTCTCAGGCTCCGCCGGCCTCTCCACGAGTCTCTTCCGGGTGGACACCTGCACGCCGGGCTGCACAGCAACCGCTCCTGGCCAGAGGTAGCTCCCCCCGCCTCCCCATCGCCTCTCATCTCCTCCCCAACCTTGAGCGCAGGTCGGACGCAGGGACACCGAGAGCTCAGGCTGAGGGGCGAGCCTGGGAGAAGCCACGAGTGGGTGGAACAGTAGGAAAGGTTTAAACACAGGGAGGGATTCAATACCCGTGGCTGGCTGGTGGTTCAGACCGTACCCCCCACAACACCAATCAGCAGGTTTTTTTCAAACACCTGTGAAGCATTGAATCACGTCTACGAGGGAGAGTGGGTTTGGGGCATGAAGTCAGATCCTGGACTGAGGAGAGCATCCTGGAATTAAGATTTTTAAATGTTGAAGTCATCAAGCCAGGTTCTCTGACCAATAAATTAGAAATTCCTCACAAAGAGAGGAAAACAGAGGACTATACAAACCCACACGTGAGCTTTCAAACACCCTTAACTCTGCCAAAGAAGAAATGAAACATTGTAACAGACCGATGTAGTCACTGGAGTTCCGACGTGGCCCACGGAAACGAATCCAACTGAGAACCATGAGGTTTCAGGTTCGATCCCTCCTCGCTCAGCAGGTTAGGATCCGGCGTTGCGGGAGCTGTGGTGGTGGGTCACAAACGTGGCTCGGACCTGGCACTGCTGTGGCTCTGCGTGGGCCGGCAGCCGTAGCCTCCAATTAGACCCCTACCTCGGAACCTCCATATGCCACGGTGCGGCCCTAAAAGGACAAAAACCAAAAAAAAAAAAACCCAAAACTTATAGATGGAGGCTGAGGTTATAGTTAGAAGAATAAATTACTAAATATTAAATGTAAGAATAGCAGCTAAAGAAATAAGGAGAAAGCAAGAAAATTTAACCAAAAATATAAAGCCAGATAACATTAAAACAGAAAAGGAAGATAAATGGGGTAGGACTGACAGACAAAGTCAGAACAGACAATTTAAAAACAACAGAATAAAAATAAAAAAGGGTCAAACCTTGGCAAGACTGGAAAATTTTTAAAAAGACAAAACATAAATATATACTGTTAGGAAAGCAGCAGTCTTAACCAGATACAGAAGAGTTTTTTAAAATTCTAAGACAATGTTGGATACAGCTTTGTCCAAGCAATCTTATAATATCTATACATTAAATGCAAAAGTATATATTACCAATATAAATATATTTACAGAAACTATAAATTACCAAAAGGACTGCTGAAGAGATATCAAGATGAATAGCCTTAAATATTGAGTTATTTTAAAAATTCCCCCAAAAGATATACATTGGTAAACTACCATGGAAAACAGTTTGGTGGATTCTCAGAAAACTAAATATAGCACTAAGCACATGATCCAGCAGTTGCACTCCTGGGCATATATCCTGACAAAACGACAATCCAAAAAGATCCATGCACCCCAACATCGCTGCAGCACCATTCGCAAATGCCGAGGCAGGAGACAACCTAAAAGTCCATCGCAGATGAATGGGTTAAGAAGATGGGGTACATATATCAATGGTAATCCTACTCAGCCAGAAAAAAGAACAAAATGATGGCATTTGCAGCAAATTGTATGCAACTAGAGATTCTCATACTAAGTGAGGTAAGTCAGAAAGAGAAAGACAAATCCACGTGATATCGCTTCTAGTGGAATCTAATCCTGGCACAAAGGAATCTACCTACAAAACGAAACAGACACGCAGACATGGAGAACAGACTTGGGGTTGCCTGGGGCGGAGGGGGGTGGGGGAGGGATGGGCGGGGTGGTTGGGGTTAGTAGATGCAAACCATTACATTTAGAAGATAAGCTATGAGATCCTACTGTAGTAGCAGGGAACGAACCCAATCTCCTGGGACAGATCGCAATAATACAAAAAAAAAAAAAAGAATGTATATGAATTCGCCTTGTGGCATCAGGTTAGAATCCAGCCAGTATCCATAGATGCGGTTCAATCCCTGGCCTTGCTCAGGGGTTCAGGATCCAGTGTTTTGCCGTGAGCTGTGGTGTATGGTGTGTCACAGATGTGGCTCAGATCCTGTGTTGCTTGTGGCTGTGGTGTAGGCCTGCAGCTGTAGCTCCAATTTGACCCCTAGCCTGGGAACCTCCATAGGCCACATGTGGCCCTAAAAAGACAAAAGAAAAAAGTAAAGAATGTATATGTGTGTGTGGTGTGTGTGTGTGTGTGTGTGTTTTGTGTGTGTGTAACTGAGTCACTTTGCTGTCAGCAGAAGTTGGCACAACATTGTAAATGAACTCTACTTTAATAAAAAAGTTTTATTCCCCCGAAGACTCCCCCATCCAGTTACAGATGTGCCTCTGATTTCAACATCAAATGTATGTGTGACACAGAAACCAGAAGAACAGAAAAAATAAACCACAAAGACATACTTCCCTCGTTAAGAACTACAAAAATGTGTGAATCGAATTTCAGCACTCCGGGGTGGTGATGACACTGTTCCCGTAAACCGTCTTGGGGGAGATCGGGGGCCCTGAACCGGCGGCCCCCAGCCCGCCCTCGCCTCTCACCTGCCAAATCCCTTCCACAAGTGGCGCGCGTCTGACAGAGTCCTGCAGTGAGAGCCAAGCAAAACCCCCCTGGGTCAGGCTTCCAAAGAAACGTGTTACTTTCCTGGTAACAAAGAATAACTCACCTCTTTGCTTTTCCGTCGCTTCCTCTTCTCCCTTCTGTACTTCAGAGAGACACTTGGAGGCATGGCAGCCCTGTTGTAGCAATGAGGACAGTGAAATCCAGTGGAGAAATAGGAGAGGAACCAGGGTCCCTGGTGGTGCCATGGAATCACCATGAGGCCTCGCTCCATCTATTTTTGGTCTTATTTTATATTTATTTATACTTAGAGTGTGCTACTAATACTCCATGATTATAGATCATATTACACTTTTTTTCACTTTTATGGCCACACCCCTGGCCTATGTAAGTTCCCCGGGCTAGGGGTTGAATCAGAGCCACAGCACGCAGGCCCTCCGCCACAGTCACAGCGATGCAGGACCTACCCACATCTTTGACCTATGCCACAGCTGTGGCAACGCTGGACCCTTACCCACTGAGCAAGGCTGGGGATCGAACCCACATCCTCACAGACACGATGTTGGGTTCCTAACCTGCTGATCCACAACCGAAACTCCCATATTATATATTGAAAATATTTCCATTTTGTCTTATTTTCACAAGACATTACAGCTTTTTTTTATCTAGGCCACCATTTGTTTTCTGTCACTTGTAGTCAAACCTCATTAAGTTGTTATTCAACAAATATACGTTGAATGTTGATTATTTGGGGTAAACACGGGGTTGACAGTTTCGTATCCTGAAAGACACACGGCATGTTGGATGAACCAACATGGTTTTATAGCACGGATGGCAGCCTGCGGGCATGGGGTGAACCCGAGCTACTCGCCAGGCCGTGCAGAGCGCTCTCTGGGCAGGAACTCACTGACGGCCTGGTGACTGTTCCCTGGTTGTTATAGGTGGCTGGGGTCCAGAGGGACGGGGTGCCCTGCTCAAGGACACACGTCTGCCGCTGGGGTGCGGGCGTCATCCCAGCTCTCCGGGATTCAGCCCCGGTGACATGCTGCCCTCCTCCACGCCACAGCCCAGACTGCAAGACACAGAGAGGCCAGTGACTGGGTCCCGCTGCACAGCCTGCAAGAGGTGGGGCTGGGGTCAGCCCAGGTGGCCCAGGATCCCTGGCGTCCCTGTCCAGGCCGGAGAGACAGTTAAGAAGAAGACCCTTCCCGCCTGGGCGGGACTCCGGAGATACTCAGAGATCGGCCGTGTCAACTCCTCAGCTGCGCAGTGTGAGAAGCTAAGGCCCAAGAGGGCTACTCCCCCAGAGGTCACAGGACAAGCTGAGGAGGAGCACGGTGACCCCTTCCAGGCCGGCCAGTTTGTTTTCTCTCGCCCAGACTTAAGAGGCTCCCCAGGGGCGTGGTCTCCGTGCCATCACCACCTGCCCAGGCCCTCAGCCACCCATTACCACCGGGCGCAGCGCCTTGGCCCCTTGAGCGACACGTGGGAGAGCCCCTCGCTGCCCCCCCTGCACCTCCAAAACTCTCAAGACCCCCCCCCACCCCCGTAGATTCGCTACTGTGGTTGCTTTCAAACACTACATTTATTTTCGTCAAAAGACACCGGTGAGAGTGGAAAGCAAGTGCACCTGGAGAAGATGCTGACCACACACGGACCTGACGAACTTTCACCTGAAGATGCACAAGAACTCGAGACGAGAAAAGGAGAGAAGGAACCGAAGGCAGGCAAAGGGCTCCGAGAGGCGGTTTGGAGAACCGGGATGTGCAGTGCTCAGGGGCGTGAGAGGCACCGGCCTCCCCACCCGCGGGGAAGACAGAATTCAAGCCACACACACAGAGAACAGCTGAAAACACGTGCACGCGCACACACACACACCTCATGGAGACAACGATCCCAAACCTTCAAGAGAGTGACAGCAGCCTAAGCCATCACCACTGCTTCGGCATCAGCTTAAAGCTGAGATTCACACATTGTCTGACTCACATTGTTGCATGAGTGCACGTGTGCACACGTGTTCATATGTAAATTGGTCCCAATACAATGTGCTGTGTGTTCGTGTCGGAGGCTGTTGGTAGTGTGCAGCAGCAGGAATCGTACCAGCCCTCAATGTGGTTGCCTGGGTCCCTCTATTCATGCAGTGGAATATCAACAGCAGTGAAAAATCACAAACTCAGCTCACCCAGGCCACATAAATCTCAAACACAACAGTACAGTAGAAGCCTCACACAGAAGGTACATGCCATGGTATTCTGCTTTTAAGACCTTTTAAATACAGGCTAGACTCCTCTCTGGGAACTTTGGGGTTACTTCGGGGTGGCCCTTCCAGGACCCGGAATGCTCTGCATCTTGACGGGATGCTGGTTACTCGGGAGGGTTTGCTTGGTGACCATGCGCTGGCGGGACACTTCCGCCCTGAGGGCTTTGCCGTGTGTACGATCGACTTGGGGAACATGAACTAAAGAGCTTACCAGCACGGGGGAAACTGAAACCAGGGAAAGACTCGCCTGAATTCCTCTTTGAAAAAAGAAGACTGATCCTTTTGAATTGAAACACGAGCAGCACAACCCCACCGTTCCCTTGTAAAACACACACCCACCTGTGCCCGGCATTTATGCAACCACAGGGCAGAGCTGTGTGGCGGAGAGGGCAGGATCCGGGACCGAAACCTCCCCAAGGCTCCGGCCGGTCTGGCCGGCGTCCTGGGGTCGGACGGGGAGCTGTCAGCGGAGGTGTGTGCCCATGGAAGGGAGGGGAGGAAGGAACAGCAGGAACCAGCCCCCGGAGGATCGGACATGCTCACGAGTCTCCAGCAAAGAGGAACTCTAGCTTGTATGTGGGCACCTATCCCACGCACGAGGGGAATGGGACGGAGGGTGCCCGCAGGCAGCCCTGCCTCCTGCACCCTCTGCCCCCCGCCAGGTCTTCGTGCAGAAGCCTCCCCGCAGGTTCCTGCTGGACGCTTCTGGGGCAGGTTGGCAGGCTGACAGAGTCATTATTGAAAAGCAGTGAAATATGATTTGAGCTTGGCTGCAGCGCAATGATTGAAAACCCTACTTGACAGTTGCCACTTGGAAGGAAAGAAGCTAATCCATGCAAAGGGACTTCAGGGTCACAAGGAGTTTTCAGTTAGGAGTCGCAGGGCTGCCCTGAGGGTCCTGGCCCCTCAGCTTTGAAGGGGAATTTGTTGGAAAAGGGTCCATCGCTGACCATGTGATGGTCAGACTGGAGGAAAACATCTTGAGCCCCCAGACCCTGGCTGGTCCGTCCCTACCTCTCCTTCTGCCCCACCCCAGCCTGCGTCACCTGCCAGCCAGCACCCCTCCAGTGCCATGTCCGAATCTGCCCAGCAATGTGTGGGGCAAGCTCCCCATTCAGTCCAAGGCCACGGGGATTGCAAAAGGACCTGTGCCCGAGGTGACCTGTGGTCCCCAGTCCGTGGATCCTCAGCAGCAGGGGGCACTCCTAGGAGACCCATTGCAGTGGGGGGAGCCTGAAGGCCACCAAAGTGCCCCAAAGCACAGAAGGCGGGAGGAGAAAGCAGGGGCCGCTGGAGGGTGTAGAAGCGGGGAAGTCGGGCGACCCGACATGTGGGGGCTTCCTATCTCGGTTACTGTGGGCAACGCTACAGTACCACAGATGGGTGAGTGGACGAGGACATGACACGCGACACAGTGCATCTACACCGGGCTTAGGACGGAGCCAGCTGTGACTCACGGTAAGTGAAATGGGCAGACACAGAGCGGGGCTGTGGCTGGGGCGGGGTGGGGGGTCCCGGCAGAGGGTTCGGAGTGTTCTTTTAATCTAATGGACTGTTTTAACAATTTGTGCTGAGAGCATAAGATCTTAAGTGTTATCACCACAAAAGAAGAAAGAAAAGAAAGAAGGAAGGAAGGAGGAAGGAAGGAGAGGAAGTAAGGAAGTGGAAGGAAGGTAAGTAATTACAGTACAGGAAAGGAAGGCCTGACTGGACAGAGAAAGACGGAATTAAAGACACTACATAAGGAAGGAAGAAGAAGGAAGGCAGGCGGACCCCACACACCGGCAGGCAGTAGGCATGCCGGCCGCCTGCAGGCAGTCTTCGCTGTCCTTACGATCCAGCAGAACGACCGAACTAAAGACCCGCCGGCCTGTCCTGACGTAAGGCCCCGCGCCTCCCCCTCCCTCCCTCCCGCCGACCGACCGTCCACGCCCGCCTCCCGGACGGCAGGCAATAAGCCGCCTTCCTGCCTGTACTGCCGGCCCCACTCTCTCGCCCTCCGAGCGCCGCGATAAGTGGCCCTCCGCTCGCCCGCCGCGCGCCCTCACCGCGTAGCTCCGCCTCCCGTGCCTCCTCCCTCCCCTCCCCCTGCGCCTCCCGCCCCGCGCCATCCCTCCCTCCCTCCCTGCCCTCCCGCTCCCTCCCGACCTCCCTCCTTCGCCTCCCCCTCCCTGGCCTAATTCCTTCCCAATTCCGAAGGAATGAGAGAAGGAAGTTTTGAAAAATTTTTCGGAAGAACTCCTCTGACTCCGTCTGGGGGGTTTTTTTTTCCTTTAATCTCTGCATTCTGCTGCTTCTGCAGCAGTTAAGAACTGCTGCCTCCAGCCTGAGTACCCGGGAGGCCCCCTTCTCAAGGCCCTGATCTTTAAGGGTTGAACTCTTTTCATTCACATGGAGAGACATCCTTGCTGGACAGAGAACAGCGTTTGTCTTGTTGGAGGGTTACAGGACCCACCAGACACCTTCCAGAACAAAGGGCTCCAAGGCTGTGTGAGGACCGGCCTCATCCTCTCCTCCTTGGGGGTAAAGTGCCCTGAACCCTACCTCCTCCGGGAGATGCTTCTCAGCCCATCATCCTCTCGGGCCTCGGCTTTCTGAGTAGAGGCCCGCCTCCTGCCCCCGAGCTGTCTCTGGACTTATTGGCCTGTCCTCTCTGAGCAGCGCCAGCTTGGACTCGGTCATAGGTGGGAGGAAGGAGGGGAGAAGGGTCGGATGGAGAAGGGAGAGAAGGAGGGAGAGGGGGGAGAGAGGGAAGGGGGGGGAAGGAAGGAGGGAGGGGGGAGAGAGAAAGAAGACCGTAACTCCGAGAGGGGGCGGAGGTGACCGAGCCCCACTGCCATCCTTTCTGGAAGGCTGCATGTGCCAGATCCTCAGATTACACGCCTCAAATACATATAAGTTTTAAGGTGATCCATTCTCCCTCAATAAACCTGGAAAAAAACAAAGTTGGCCAGGCATGTCAGCGTGGGGAGCGAGCCCCCTTTCAGGGCCAGGTTCAGCCGTGGGCACGGCCCCCCACCCTGGCCTGGGCCCCCGACCCCACAGGTACCTTCTTTTACTTCAAGGACCAACCCGTTCTGGAATCCATGGATCCAGGAAGCTTCTCTAGTTGGTCAGACGTTTAAACTGAGGCATTGATTTTTATTTCAAGCCCCCAGCAGCTGCTTCTGAAGACAGGAAACGCCCAACCCTCGACCCCTCCCTCACCGTCGGCCCGCATTGCGTCCGCGGACACACAAAACGATGTGCTCTGGCTAAACCCGCGTAGTTCCGCTAACGTGCGTGCTGCCGGCAAAGCGCATTGTCCTAATTAGGCGATGAATCACCTTGGCCTTGGCTCCAGTCTTTTATTCTTCTGTAAAATTTCATCTTAATTCCGTGAGTGTCCCCGTGGCAAGCGTCCTGCAAGGGAGGGGAGCCGCTCTGAGGCTGGGGGGGCTGGCTGGGGGGGGTCGATGCGCTGAGGGTCCCTGTCCTGGGGTCCCCGGAGGAGACGGGCAGCCCTGCCCTGGTGACCAGAGAAGGGTCAGTGTGTGAGGAGTTGGAAGGGACCCCAGGGCTCAGGCGTGTAGAGACCTGGGCCTGCCCCCTCCGACGTGCAGGCCAAGCGGAGGGCAGCGTTGGGCAGGGGCTGCCTTGCAGGCACAGGGACCTCAGGTCCACGATGTGACATATCCAGCAAGACCCAAGTGTGCCCCAGCCCCTCCTGCTAGCCCAGGACAGACCCTCCGGACCCCACATGCCCCACCCGGACCTCATGAGCCACGGCCTCTGCAGCATCTCATCCAGGTGGGTGTTTCAGGGTGACCCGGCTGGTAACGCCCAGGCCCCGTGTCCTGGGTCCAGCGAGCTCTGAAGAATGGCCGCACACAGGACCTGCACCAGCCATAGCATCCCTCCTGGGCAGCCTGACGCCCCTTCCTTACCAGGGGCCCCAGAGGGGCCGGCCCAGCCCTGTGCTCCTGCCAAGCAGGGCCCCCTCACTTTTCCAGGCCCTGTACCCCCGCCCCCCACCCCGTGTGACAGGCCTCAGGCTGCGGGGGGGCAGGGGGGAGGCTTCCTCTCAGCACCACACCCCGAGCTGTCCAGGGTCCATCACCGGCCCCCGCCCCAGTGTGCCAGCCTCAGCTGCTCCGAGCCTGCCCTGGGGGTGGGGTCTGGGTCCTGATGGCGGGTCAGGCCCAGGCTGGGATTAGAAACACCTCACTTCAAGGGAAATGGACCTGGGTGAGACTTATGGCTGGAAATAGAGCTTCACCAAGTCGGGTGAGCGGAGCTGCGGGGCGCTGCGTGAGTGGAGCCCGAGGCACCGAGGGCGAATGGGCTCCAGGCCGCCCTCCCCTCTGCTGAGCCTGTGCGCGCTGAGCGCAGATGGAGGGGTGGAGGGGACCGGAGGGTGCAGGTCCCGCCGGACCAGAGAGGGAAGCTCAGGATGCGCCGGGGCCAAGCCCAGGACCTTCCACGAGGGCACACGGCAGCGCACACGACCTCCACGAAACCGCCTGTGACTTTGGTGCAGGGGACACCGCCTCAAGCCCCGAGGCCCAGAGATTCGGAGGGAAACTCCACCGCCTGCAGCCTCGAGAATGTTAATACCTTCAGGGCTGAGAAGCACCTGCAGGGGAATCTTTCAAACGAACAGGCGGAGGAGGAACGGGTGAGGAAATACCTGTGCCGGATTAAACACACGGAGATCAGCAACCAGAAGCCACAGGCCCCCGCAGAGACACGTCCTCAAAAGAGGAGCTTGACGGGGAGGAGGCTGGCGCCCAGGAACCGCTGGAACAATGCTGACCCTCCCAGGTCCTGGACGGCGCGGATCAAGCAGCCAGAGCCCCTGGGTTAGTGACCTGGACACAGTTCGCGTCAGAGGGGCTCACAGACATCAGCCAACCCGGGGCCACCAGGGCCTCGGAGCCCTCGGAGATGTGCACTCATCACCCAGGAAGGACAAGGCCACGGATGACAGTGGGGGGGCTCCTCTGGCGCAGGCCGACGTCCACGGGAAGAGCCCACGCCCGTGCGCCAGGGCTGTGGACGTGCGCTGAGCCCACGTTGGTGGGCCTGCTTCCCGAGACAGGCAGACGCACCCCGGACAGACGCCTGCAAGACAGCAAGGCGGGGAGGCCACGGTGAGCGGGTCCCGTGCTCGCTGTTTGCAGTGAGCCCACGGCCCTCTGCCCCGGTGTCCCTGAGCCCCGGGCCTGGCGCTGAGAGCTGGTTCTGGACCTGAAAAGAGGTCCAGACGGGGCTGCGGGAGCCTCACGTCCCAGGCCTTGGAGGCCACCCCCAGGCCTCGCCCGGGCTCGGACCGCACACCTCGAAGCCTCTGAGGCTGGTCCCCTCCCCCACCTCCCCGGTTCACCTTTTCTCCAGGGGCCTCCCCGGGTCAGGGCCACCCCAGGGGGCCCACCTGCTGGCCCCGGAGGAGGCGCTCAGACCCCCTTCAGGCCAAAGGCCCCTGTGCCCACTTTCCCCCCAGGCCATGCGTCATCGTTCCAGGATGCGAAATGAGAACGGTCTTCCTTTAAATCCCGGAGAGCCAGCCCAGCATCCTTGCCTTTGGCAACGTACCATCTGTCAGTTTTCGCTCATTCCCACGGGAGCCCCCTGCTGAGACCTGGAAAGTGTCTCACCTGCTGTCAGAGACGCCCCCACCCCCACCCCGGGCCCCCACCCCGGGCCCCTGCCCAGGGCGCCGGTGGCAGGAAGCAGCTCTGAACTGAGGCCTTACTGTTCCAGGGAGTAAACGTCTTTGTCGTGTTTCACTGGAGTCAGTTTATGTCAAGAGCAGAACTCTCCGTCAAAGTGACGGGTCATTCACAAGCGTCTCGGGTCAAGATCCAGCCTTGTCCCTGCTGTGGCTCTGGTTACTGCTCTGGCGCAGGTTGGATCCCTGGCCTGGGAGCTTGCACACACCATGGGTGCAGTCAAAAAAAAATTTTTTTAACTTTTAATTTGAAAAAAGAAAAATAAATTTTAAAATGCAGGGGGTGGGAGGGTTACCCTTTCTGCCAGAACCAGTGTGTTTCCCTGCCCTGTCTGGACAGCAGAGGACGGCCCAGAGGCCACCCCAGCCTGAGAAGGAGAGGTGGAGGAACGGGTGAGGAAATACCTGTGCCGGATTAAACACACGAAGATCAGCAACCAGAAGCCACAGGCCCCCGCAGAGACACGTCCTCAAAAGAGGACCCAGGACCCCCGACACCTGCCAGGCGCAGTCCTCAGCCAGCTGGGGGGGGCCCTTCCCCCTTCCCCTCCCTCTCCCTGTCTCTCTCCCCTCTCTCTCTCCCCCTCCCCCCCCCCATCCCCCCCCCCCCCCGTTTTGCTCCCTCCCTCTCCCCCTTGCTCATCCTCTCAGGGGCTGGACTGCTGGGTGCCCCAAGATGAATGGATCCAGGCCAAGCCTCCAAAGAGCCCCCAGCCCGTGTGGCCACAGGCCGGGCTCTGCTTAGCAAGGGGCAAGGCTTCGTCTCAGTCTCCAGGAACGGGGGCTGCAAGGAGGACCCAGGGGACCTAAGGGTAAGGGGGGCGCAGGGGTGCCCTGGTGGGGGCTGGAGCTGCTATCACTCCAGAAGGTCCTCCGTTATGGCGAGAACTCTTTTTAACCCTCTTGGGTTTGTGGCCACGATTAATGGAGGAGAAAGGGTGAGAAGCCCGACAGGCCCCTCGGGTGGAAGCTGGGCAGAGGCCCATCCTAACCAGGCTCGCGTCTCCCTGAGTCCCCATGGCCCCGTGAGCTCCAGAAACACACTTCCTTCCCGCATCTTCTGTTATAAGTCACTGTCCCTTGTTTGGGTCTGCTTGTGACGTCTGCACGACTTCACGCCTGCAGCATCATGTAGAAGGAAATGAGTGCAGCTGTGGGTCATCCCTGTCTAGACCTGCAAACCTTTCGACGTGGCAAAGCAGCTGTGATGCCGGGGCCTCGGGTCTGGCCGGGCGATTCTGGCCACTGCAGCCAGCCCTCTGACGGGCGGGACTCTGGGTGACCTGCCCTGCAGGGCGCGGGATGTGCCTGCGGCCTTTGCAAGAAAGGGGAGCCCCTTTCCCAGTCTTCCTTCTGGCCCTCTTGGGTGGCTGTGCCAGGGACAGCTGTGCCCAGAGCCAGCAGTGGCCAGTGGGGGTGACCCCTCTAATTGGCATCTTCACGCTGCCCAGGGAGGAAGCAACCACACCCAGGGGCACTGGCTCCTACCAGAAGGGCCAGCTCAGACCAGACTGAGTTACGGTGCCCCTGAGTGGTGGGCTGTGCCCACAGAGGCCCTGGTCACTCTGGCCCCCAGCAGCCTGAGCCTTGGACCCAGAGCCAGGCTACCCTGAGCAGGTCTGGCCAGAGTGTCCGGGGATCTATTCTGGGCCCCAGGCACAGAGGCGAGCTGTGGGGAGGCAGCTGCCGTGCCCTCTGGGAAGCCCTGGGTCCAGCCGCCAGGGCCTTGGCCAGGTGGGCACTCTGCACACCGGCAGGTGCCCAGGCAGCCGCTTTGGGAAACAAGGTCGTTTTTGCACCCCCCCCCCCCCCATGCTGGCTGCCTAGCACCCGCTGTGGCTTTCGTCCAGGGCTCAGCTCCGCCAGTCTGGTGGCAGCAAGGCCTCTGCCTGGGAAGACACGCTGTCTCCAAGGCGCTGGCTGGAACCTGGAGACTGTGGCCAGTGCCGCGTGCCAGGGCCAGGCAGCAGCGTCCCCACGGACCAGGGCAGATCCCCAGGGCCCCACCCCGCCCCCACCGCCATCACCCTCCCCAGGGGCTGCGGGAAGCTTTCTGGAAGGCTCCGGGGAGCCACACTGCCTGCCAGGCTTTGAGGGGCTGTTACCAGTCCCACATTCTCATTTTCAAAGCCATGGGGACTCCGACAGCCGTGGGCAGGTCGGATTTCCTCCGAAGAGGAGCTAGCCGGGCAGCCTAGCCTGGTAGCAGCAATGTGGTGCTGGGGCAGCTGAGCTGGGCCGGGTCCGGTTTCTCCAGGGAGATAGAAGCCCATTGTTGGCCGGCAGCTCCCCCACGGCGTTTCCCAGGGAAAGCCGGGGCCTCTGGGGACCACGGCACCCCCGTCCAGGCAGGGTGAGGCCAGGGGCTTCAGCAAGATAAGCCCAGAGGGGCAGATCTGGTTTGACTGGGGCTGGGAATGCGGGAAAGTGACCCTCGGTGGCTTCTGGAAGCCAAGCAGGAGGAGGGGTGGACGGAGGGCGAGGGCGCCACTGGGCCCCATGCTGCTCCTGGCCGCCCAGGCTGAGCCCGCTGCGCTGGCCCAGGGTCCAAGCTCAGACAAGAAGACCAAAGGGGTCTCCACTTCCTCCGGCCTCCCCCCGACACAGCCAGGCCCGGGCCTGGACAAGGGCCTCTCAGCAGATGCTGACTACGGGGCAGATTTTTCTGTCTTTATCTTGGCCACTCGCACGGCCTGTGGACGTTCATGGGCCGGCGGTGGGAACTGTGCCACCAGGGAGCTCTGACGGCAGATGTTTGAAAAAGAATTATGGGCAATTCTTGTTGTGGTTCAGCAGGTTATGAACCTGACTCGTATCCACGAGGATGTAGGTCTGATTCCCGGCCTCGCTCAGTGGATTAAAGGTCTGGTGTGGCTGTGGCTCTGGTGTCGGCCGGCAGCTGCAGCTCTAATTCGATCCCCAGCCGGGGAACTTCGCTATGCCGCAGGTGTGACCCTAAAAAAAGAAAAAAGAAAAAAAAATTCCTGCATTCAAGGGAGAACGGTTCCGTGGCATTAGATACATTCCTTCACAAGGCTCAGAAAATACCACAAGCATCCACCCCTAAGACTCTTCCGGCATCCCCAGCAGAAACCGTTGGTTAAACACGAAGGCCCCCGCCCCTGTCACCGGCACCTTCTAATGACCTTCTGTCTCTTTGAACTTGATCACTCCAGGCACCTCATGCACGTGGAATGGCGCAGGTTCTGCCCTGTGTGTGTCCGGCTTGTTCCACCTCGCGTAATGTCCCGAAAATCCATCCGTGTTGTCACCCCGTCAGGGCTTCGTTAGCTGTTATGGCTGAGTGATACCCGCTGCGGGGTCGACCGCGTGTCCTTGGCCACTCCCCTGCTGGGGGACACGAGGGCCTGTTGGCTGTTGTGGTAACGCTGCTGTGAGGCTGCGTGGGAGCATCCCTTCCAGAGGCTGCTCCCAGTTCTGGGGTGGGTCCCCACAAAGTGGGATCGCCTGATTGCACGCTCCCTCTGTGTGTTACCATCTGGGAGACTGCCAAGCTGTTTGCTGCAGTGGCTGCACCGTCTACCTTCCCGCCAGCCCCCGGGGAGCCGGGAGCTTCTTCACGTCTTCCCCAGCATTTGCTCGTTCTGGGTTGTTTTTTTGTGTGTGCGTGTGTGTCTTTTTAGGGCCGCACTCGCAGCACATGGAGGTTCCCAGGCTAGGGGTCTAATCGGAGCTGTAGCCGCCGGCCTACACCAGAGCCACAGCAACGCCAGATCCCAGCTGTGTCTGCGACCTACACCACAGCTCACGGCAACGCCAGATCCTTAACCCACTGAGCGAGGCCAGGGATCGAACCTGTGTCCTCGTGGATGCTAGTCGGATTGATTTCCATTGAGCTGTGACGGGAACTCTGCTTTTCTGGTTTTTATGGCCTCGGTCCTGGTGGGTCTGAGGTGGCGTCTCGGTGTGGCCGGACTTGCATGTCCCTCGGGACGGGTGATGCCCACATCTCTGCACGGGCGCGTTGGTTGTGTGTTTACCTTCTGTGGAGAAACGTCTCCTCTGGTCCTTTGAAGTGGCAGATTTTTTTTGACTCAAATATTCTGACGGACCTGGAGCCAGTGTGGACGCCGCCCATCCCCCAACAGTGGCCAGACTGTCACCACCCCCTAGGGCCACTTTCTTTCGGGAACTTGGCCGAGGACCAGTGGGGTGGGGGAGGGCGATCAGCCCCACGTTCCCGGGCCTCTCGGTGGTGGCGGCGGTGGCGGCGGCGGCAGCGAGAACCCTCGGGCGGCACTTTCTCACGGTTTGGGTTACAATCCGAGCAGCCGGTGCCGGGATTAATTGGGTGGATCAGAAATTACCCTGCTCTGGTCCTGCCTTCCACCTTTCTCTCTGGCAAGCACCTGCTTCAGAATCGAGAAGGACTCCCTCCAACCCTCCTGGGCCGGCGCCTTCTCACAGCTACTGAACGCCAATTAATTTGTCTCATTTACATGAAAAAGTGTAGAAGACGACTTCCTACATAATTAACTATATTTTGCAAGCCATTAAAATTCTGAAGCCCTGCCCACAATACCACCCTATTCACCGGCAGAGAGAAGAGCCGTCTCTGGGGAGGGGTGGCTAGAAGGAGCTGGGGACCGCGGGGGGACAGGCTGCTGGTGCATATTCATGAGGAGGTCCGTGCAGGGGCTGCCATGCTGCGGGGCACCTCCAATTTCCCACTGTTTGAAAAGTTTCCTTCAGGGCCGCCCTGCCTGGGGGCCGGAGCGGGAGGGCTGGGCCACGCCCACCAAGAGCTCAAGGCAGGGTCTCCCTGCCGAGGCAGCCCCTCCCTCCACAGGCCAGTGAAAAAGGCCTCGCTTGCCTTCTAGAACCATCTGTGGGAGCCCACTGCAGAGGACAGGGCCCAGGAGCCTGCCATGAGGAGGGGGCCCACTGCACTGCTCCTGCTTCTTGTCTCGAAGGCCCGTCTGAAGGAGCTGCCTCTGGGTGATTCTAAGAAGGGGGGGAGCTTGGCCCAGGGAAAGCCCCCCCTCTCCTGCTGGGATCCGGTCAGCGTGGGGACACCCCAGGACACACACCTGCCCTGCAAAATGCCCACCAGGCCGCAACAGCACCCTCCGTGCAGAAAGCCCCCTGGGAGGCCTCCGCTTCCCAGCTCGGCTCTGCCGCCTTTAGAGAAGGGCACACAGGCCGTTTTCCCCGGGGCCTGGCGGTGGCTGTCCAATGAGCGTGCGCTCCCCTGGTAACAACTTCCATCTCAGGGGGCCCAAGACCCCGAGTTCCGTTGGGTCGTTTCAACCCTAAGGGAACAGGCCGCTGCCATGAGAGTGGGGCTCCGACCGGCCTGGTCAGCAGGCCCCGAGCCGGGCTGCCGTTGCCGAGTCGTCAGCAGCAGGAAGGCCTCATGGGGACTTGGCAGGTGACAGCCAGGAAGGCGGGGCTCTGCGGGCTTGGGGGCAGCTGGCAGGGGGGCTCCCTGGGGACCGAAGAGGGGCTGTGTCGTGGGGTCCGGGCAGAGGCCCGTCGTTCCTGATGAACCGACGGCTGGCCTCGTCCAGGAAATGTCATGAAGGCAGTGGGGCTGGGGGCTGGGGGCTGGGGGGGGGGGGGCGCACCGCGTACAAACTCGCCCCTCCGCACTGGGCCCCAGACAGCTGTGTCTATGGCCCCTCTAATTAGCTTAATTCAATTGTCCTGCCCTGAAGGGAGGTTTCTCAGTCTGTTAAAAAGGAAAAAAAAAAAGGGATTGAAATTCAGCCCAGGGACAGCAAGAAAAGGGAAAAGTGCTCAGCCTGACACAGAATGAGAGACACGGTCGGGGCGACAGGGCTCGGTCACTGCTCCTGGCGAGGTGGGCCAGTGGATGCTCCGGCCCTGAGGCCCCGGGAATGGCCGGGGAGCACAGCCGGGGGCTCCGCTCCACCCATGCGGCCACGACCCAACGGGCCACGCACAGGCCTTTCGTCCCCTTGACCCGGAAACTCAGCCACCAAAACCTCTGAGGCGGAAGGTTGAGAGGTTCAGGCCAGGACGTCGCCTGTCTCCGCGGGACCTCTGTGTCTTTATCACGCAAACGCCATCGGGGGATTGCTCGGGGTCTGGCACCGCGAAGGGGGAGCCCTTGCCTTTCCCCATCCCTAGAGGAGCCCGTGTCTCTGGAGCCGCGCCCAGAGGCAGCGCCCGGGCAGGAAGCTCCCACGAGACGGACGCGGACGCGGGAGGCTCCAGACGCTTCTCCGAGGGCAGCACCGGAACCCACGCATGCGCACAGGGCGCACGCCCGCCCGTCCGAGAGCCGCTGGCGGCGGCCACCGACCGTCAAGGCGGAGGTCAGAGGCGCAGCGCCGAGGCTGCAGCTGCTGCGCAGGGGCCGGAGGAGCGCTTGCCCCGCGTTTCCTGGTGCGGGTCCCCCGCTCCGTCCCTCGGAACTTTCCACCAAGTCCATGCTCGGTTTTCTGATGAGGGCAGACTGAGGCTCCCGGACAGAAGGCAGCGCCGGGGAGGCGTCTTCCGACGGGTAGGGAGCCCCAGGCCCCGGCCGGGCTTGGGCCCCAGCCCTTCCGGCCAATGCGCCGGATACTCGCAGGCCTCCTTTCCCTGCTCGGTCTTTTCAACAGACCCTGCTGTGGGCCCCCAGGAGGGCTGGGGGGCAGGACCCCGAAACCCTCTGTCGAGGTGGCTGGGAGTCCAGCAGGGAGCGGAGGAGGCTGGAGGAGCCTGCCGGCGGCTCGGGCTCCTCACTACCCCGTCCCTGCCGACGGGCGTCTGGGCCTCGGGCACCACCTTCACAGCGGGTGCCCTGATTCCTCACCTGCTACGCCTCCTCCCCTTGTCACTGCCGCATCTGCAGAGACTCGGCTCTCCTGGGCAGTTTGGACGGCCGTCGGGAGGGAGGGCCCCCTGACTGTACCCAGGGCCGCAGTCCTGCCAGCCCTGGTGGCCTCCAAGGCAGGGTTTCCAGCATTGTCGCCGAGCAAAGGGCAAGAATGTCCACGTGGCGTTGTCCGCCGGAAGCGGAGAATTCACAGTCCCTAGTTCATCGTGCTTCCTCCTAGGCCGTCCGGCCAGTTCGTTAGGTCTTCAAGTCGACAACCTGGGGCGCCCGAGAAAGACCAGCTGCTTCCACTGTCCCAGCTCCGTCAGAGGGCAGCAGCCACGGACCAGCCCACTGCCCTTGACCTCCTCTGTTAGGATGAGGCGGCCCGGGGAGCTCTGAGCTGCCAGAATCCACCGTGTAGCTACTTTCAAGACACGACTGACTATCAGGTTAGAGTGGTATCAGAGAACAATACCCATGATTATCTGAAAAATCCTTTAAAAAAAACAAAAAAAACAAAAACCACTCCTCTCTTTTCCAACCAGCTAACCGTGCGAGGCCGGATTTTCTTAACCTACGTCACCCCGGCCATATAGCCACATACTGAATACAGAAGCAGGTAGGAACATCCAGCGTTTTCTGTGAAGCCACACATTAAACAGATCTACACCCACAAACACACACACACAGTTAAGCCCTTTCCTCTCTTGTTTTGGAAAATGTAGTTATTATCCAACAAAAGTGTTATTTGTGCTGACTTGCAATGGGTTTGTTACGGCTTTTTTTTTTTTTCCTTTTTCTTTTTGGGCCGAACCTACAGCATAAGGACATTCCCAGGCTAGGAGTTAAACGGGAGCTGCAGCCGGCAACCTACACCACAGCCACAGCAACGCCAGGTCCTCAACCCACTGAGCAAGGCCAAGGATGGAACCCGTGTCCTCATGGATACTCGTCAGGTTCTTAACCCTCTGAACCACAACAGGAACTCCCTCTTATGGCTAATTTTTAATGAATTGAAATTTTAAATATTTTACATTTTTTTTCTACTCTAATTTTTTAAACTTTTAATTTTGTTTCTACTCTAATTTTTAATGTTGTGAAAAGGGTAGACACAGCTCAAACCAGGGGACGGGGCCCCGCGGCGATCCGAAAGATCAGCTGAGAGCGCTCGTGAGAACTGCTGATCTAAAACCATGAGTCACCAGTTTCCAAACCAGCTAGTAATTGCACCCTGCCCACAGGCTCGGTCACGTCTGGCAACCGACAGGAAGTCACCCCCTCATCAGGACACTGCCCGGTCATTGTCCTAGTCCTGTAATTGTGGATACTTGGGACCAGCAAGCTTCAGGGTCCATTCCCATTAGGCCTTCCCTTTAAAACAGAATTTTTTTTTCATTTTCAAGAGACAAGTCATCCTTACAGAAAATTTAGAAAACAGAGCAAAGTGACAGAGGAGACAATTTCCGCTCCCCGGGACAACCGTTTTGATGTTTCCCTCCCGCCTTTGGCGCGGGCAGTTTTAACTTGTCTGACGCTGGGCGGTCGCTTCCTTAACACAGCCCCTGGGTGAACGCCAGGCCCCTGCTTACCAGAACGGCCTTGGGTCCCGGAACCTGGGCTTCGACCTCCCACGCCCCATCTCGCCCCCTTTCCCTGCTCCAGGGGCGGGGCCGCAACATTTCAAAGCAACCATCCCTTCTCCCTGGGGTCTCAGGGAAGCTCACTGCAGGGCACCTCGGGAGCACAGGGCACGTTCTCATCTTGAAGCCGCCGTCCAGGGGGCGGTCAGCCCATCCCCGCCGGCTGCCTTAGCTGCCGAGAGCTTCCTCCAGGGCCCCCGACGGGTCCGCAACCCCCTGCCACGCTCATCTTTGAGGACCCCAACTCCGTGCCCCCCCCCCGGCCCTGGGAGTTCTGGGGGACCTGCAGAAGTCCTGACCCTCTCAAAATGCAGACGGGGTGCTGAGGGCCCAGGTGGGGGTGCAGCGGCTTCCTAGAGCGGCCATCAAACGCCACGAACGGGGGCTTGAGACCACAGAACTCCAGCCTCTCCCGCGCAGAAGCTGACGTGCCTCTGTGGCCACGAAGGGGAGTGGGGTCCAGGCCCCGCCTGCTGCGTCGCCGGGCGCTCCTCTCCACCGCCCCCCGGCTTCTCCTCTGCCTGGGTCTGCCTCAGCTTCTCTTCCTGGAAAGACACTGGTCCTTGGGCGGGAGTGGGACCCTCCCTCATCCAGGAGGACCGCAGCCAAACTTAACTGAGTACATCTGCCGAGACCCCATTTCCAAGTAAGGGCCCCGCCTGGGGTGCTGGGTGGACAGGAGCTAGGGGCGCACCGTCCAGCCCCCTGTGCAGAGCAGCTGTCCTCGCCCCGTCCAGCCCTTGGACCTGCTGGCAGCACCAGACGGAGTCACTGCCCGCCCCCAAGAGCTGAGCTGGGGGCTCCTACTGAAGCCCCCGAGTCTCCAGGGCAATTCCGGGAGGATCGGGCAGCAGGGCTCGGAGTTCGGGGTCTCAGAGAACGCTCTGCTGAGTGTGTTCTCGAAGCAGCTTGGACTCTGAACCCTTACAGGGTTACCGGCTGCTCTGCAGACCCAGTCCTGCCTGCACGTGGCCCCCACTACGGTGGGTGGGGCCCTGGAGGCCGGGTTCCGGCTGCAGGTTTAAGCCGTGCCTTCCAGCTGGCTTGGGGGGGGGGGCGTGCCTCCCCCCCCACCCCCCCACATCCCCCGGGGTGTCTCCGTCCCTTCACACCTGCTGCCTGGGGGCAGCCGTCTGTGCTGTGGGAACTCCGTTCTTCAGGGTCGCAGCAGCCCTCATGCAGGCCAGGAAAGTTCTGGTATGATGGTCGGTGCTCTTGGCCTGCAGGTGGAAGCAGCTGGAGATGCCCAGGGGCCTCGGAGCCACCTCGCCCCCAGAGCTGCCCACCCACAGCTGCCCTCCGCAGCCCTGTCCCGCTGTCTGGAACCGTGAGGCCACACCTCGTGTTGGGGAGAAGAATGGGGGCCAAGAGGCCCCTCCCAAGCCATCAGGCCCCGTTTGAACATGGCAAGGATTTTGGACTTCAGGACTGCCCCTGCATGCGCGGCCCAGGCCCAGGACGGCTGGCCCGCAGCCCCTGCCCCGGGCCGGGGCGTCAGCCACAACCCGTGCACCCGCTGCTACTTCCCAGAGCCAAGGCCAGGCGAAGGCCGATGTCTCGCCTGCCCTCTGCTCACCGGCTCTGCAGCCCCTCCTGCCGGAGCCCCGGCAGACCGGCGCTCGCTGCTGTCCCGGATCCTCCCGGCCGCACGGCTCCCCTCCCGGGATCTGACCAGCGCAGCCGGGCCTGGGCCGAGACACCTTCCAGCGACCCAGGGGGCAGCAGGGTGACAAGGGACCTATGAGTGGGCTCATCACAAAAAAAGTTCTTTAAAAATTGGAGTTCCCGTGGTGGCTCCACGGACACAAATCTGACCAGTAACCATGAGGACGCAGGTTCGACCCCTGGCCTCCCTCAGGGGGTTGAGGATCCGGCACTGCCGTGAGCTGCGGTGTGGGTCGAAGTCGAGGCTCGGATCCCGCGTGGCCGTGAGCTGTGGTGTAGGCCGGCAGCTGCAGCTCCGCCTCAATCGCTAGCCTGGGAACCTCCGTGTGCTGCAGGTGCGGCCCTAAAAAGACAAAAACCAAAGACAAGCAAACAAAAAAACCAGCCAGGAAGAGAAAACACTTCAATCCAGAGAGCAGTGTGGATGTGAGTTAGCGTTTCTGACACAAAAGAGTACACGTGGGGGTTCCCGTCGTGGCGCAGTGGCCAACCAATCCGACTGGGAACCATGAGGCTGCGGGTTTGGTCCCTGGCCTTGCTCCATGGGTGAAGGATCCGGCGTGGCCGTGAGCTGTGGTGTAGGTCGCAGACGCGGCTCGGATCCCGCGTTGCTGTGGCTCTGGGGCAGGCCGGCAGCTACAGCTGCGATTGGACCCCTAGCCTGGGACCCTCCATATGCCACAGGAGCGGCTCAAGAAAAAGGCAAAAAGACAAAAAAAAGGGGGGGGGCGCGTGGGGCCTGACAGGGTGACAGCCAAAGTGACGGAAGGCGGCTGTTGCTGTCTTGATGCTTTGGGGTCACAACCGTCCCCTCCCAGCACCACAGTAAAAGTCAACTCTAGACGAACGAAAGACAACTATGAAAGGAAAAGCTATAAATGTTTTGGGAAACAGTGTGGGGGGATATTTTCATGGCTTGGGGGCGGCAAAGGCATCCCTGGGAAAACCGCAGCATCACCGGAAGCCCGTCCGTCAAGGAAGCCGTGCTGCACCCGCTGCTCAAAAAGCTCAGGCTGATTTTCCACTTCCGGCAAGGGGCAGCTATTTTTTTTTTTGTAGACTAACCCATTCTGCTGAAAACAACTAGAAAATCCAGATAATAAGCAGAAAACCAATCGTTTGGAGGCACAGGAGGGAACTGCCGAGTCAGCAGGGAGCCGAGGGACCAGGATCCCGGGGACGAGGACGTCGAGAAAGACAATCTCGACTTCAGCGTCTCTTCCAGCAGGACGCCGAAGCCGAGCCTGAGCATCTCAGTGGAGCTCCCAGCGGTGGCGCAGGACGCAGGGGACAAACGTCGCTCCCTGTCCGGTGAACCGGCCGGGGGCAGGGGGGGGGGCAGGAAGAGGGCCAGGCGCTGGGTCTGCATAGGCCTCCCAGAGGTCCGAGGGCCCAAGGGAAACACAGCTGCCCTCTGGAAGACAGAGCCCCCTTAGCCCACGGGCCACACGGGATTAGGATCATCGGCCAGAAGTAAACCCAAGCGCCCGTCTAAACAAAAGCAAGTCCTCGCTGAGAAGAGTTAAAGCTGTCGGAAACCTCAATCCACTCAGTAATTCCAGCGTTTAACTAAAAACCACCAGCGATGTGGGAAGACAGGAGCACGTGAACAGCAAGCGACAGAAAAATACAAACAGAACCAGCAGAACCACAGACGTCCAGGTATTATGTTTGTCAGACACAAAACTGAATAACTGATACGTTCAAGGAAATAGATACCAGATGGAGAACGTCGGCAAAGAGCTGGGCTGTGTGTTTATTTATTCTTATTTTTTAATTTTTTTGGACGTTCCCAGGCTAGGGGTCAAATCAGAGCCAGCCTACACCACAGCCACAGCCACACCAGATCCCAGCCACGTCTGCAACATACACCCCAGCTCATGGCAATGCCAGATCCTTAACCCACTGAGAGAGGCCCAGGATCAAACCCATGTCCTCATGGATCCTAGTCGGGTTTGTTACCGCTGAGCCACGATGGAAACTCCTAGGATGTGTTTTTAAAGAATCGAGTGGAACTGCTAGAACTGGAATGTTCAGCAAGTGCAATTAAGGAATAAACAGACCATTTAACAGCCGATTAGACGGCAGAGTTTTCAGAGGTGTTGACCCCGGGTTCACACGGGGGCAGGACAGGCCCTGGGAGTGAGGCCCTTCCTGGAGTCCGGTGTCCCGGCCTCACCCTCGTCCTGCCCTGGCCCTTCCCTGAGCCTGAGAGCTGGGGCCGTAGCCTGGTCCTCGGCACCTCCCAGCAGCAGCCCCGAGCCGCACACGGAGTGACTGTGGAGTCACAGGCACGCAGCTGCGTCACCCCAGAACTTTGCGCAGAGATGCACAGAATGGAAGGAGGTGCTCTGAAAGCGGGGACCTCACGCTAGACCCCTTCCTTAGCCTCTCGTCTCATCTGAATCTCCTGTTGCTTCTGGCAGGACAGCCGGGCCCTGGCCTGCGCCCTCCAGGCGGGGCTGGGGTAGGGGTGGGGCAGCTGTGAGGAGCGGCCCGGGAGGGGCAGCCGGAGGCTGTGGTCAGGCTTCAGGAATGTTCAGCTGCCTCCGCCACCAGGCCCAGAACGCAGAGGAGCTGCTGTCTGCTTGCTGCAGGCAGCTCTGAGCCTGTCCCCGACCCATGGACCAACTGCTCATGAGGGCAGAGCGCCCCCCGCCCCCCACCAGAAGGACTCTGTCTACCTGTGGCCTCAGGTGGCAACTCTCCACCCGGAAGCTCCCTGCTGGGGCTGCCCCAGGCGAGCCCGTTCTGTCTGTCTCCAGGACAGGTGGCCGTGTGCCCCGACCAGGGGGGTGGCCTCAGGGGTGCTTCATCCACCCCAGGCAGAAGCTGTGGCCCCCAGGTGGGGGGATTCTGGGGGCAGGAGTCACAAGAAAGGCCTTGAGAGGGGCAGGCAGGTGCGGGGGGGAGGGGTCGAGGAGTCCCGCAGGAATTGAGCGGGCGTTAGACGTGGGCACCACGGGGCGGCCGGGTCACCTGGGTAAGTGGTAACTTTCTCCGGCTCAACCTGTAAAGACCCCATTACTTCCCCGGGGGAGTTTTCATTTTCTCTGGGCGTCTGGATTCTTGGGGATGAGCCCAGCCCCTCCCACTGCTGTCACTCAGCCCCGAAAGCCCAGCTTTGCAGAGCCCGCTGGCCCCCGAGCCCACAATCCAGGTCCTCCGTCGGAGGCCCTCACCCACAGGGAGTGACAGAGTCCACTTTCCGCATGGGGTAGGGAAGCTCTCCTATTGCCATGGGGTGTGGTCCCCTGGCGTAGGAGACCCTACAAGGGAGAGACCTTTCCGTGGAGCAGACGGTCTCTCAGCCCCCGTGACCACCCCCCACTCCCAGCCGCCACCAGACCCCCTAGTGGGGCCAGCTGCCCGTGGCCCTTGTCCCTCCAGTCAGCTACTTACAGCCTTGGTTTGGCAAATTCAGTGTCTGAATCCGTGTCCCCGGAAAGAGAGGACGGGGTCGAGGGAGGTCTGGGGTTTATCCCAGAAACCCCACGTCTAGGAATCTCTGCAGGAGACAGACCTCCCCACGTGCTGAACGAAACGCGTCTCACGATGTTTGTCGCAGTTTCACCGCTAATTGTGGGAAAATGGAAATGGCCCAGATGCCCTCTGGTGAGGAGCCGGCGGACGGCACCTCCAAGGAATTGCTCCGCCAGAGCCGCAAGCTGTGGGCCGGCCTCGGAGGCGGTTCTGTTCGTAGAACTGAGAGCAAGGACACAAACGGACGTCTATGTGTCCACGCGGACAGACGGCCCATGGGAGGCCACCCGGAAGGACAGCCACGGGGCGAGGTGATGGAGGGGTGGGGGGTCACTCCTACGGGGACAGCCCTGGAGAGGGGCGGCAGGAGGACCCCCGTGCCTTCCTCTGGGGGCAGAAAGAGGCGGAGGCGCCCTGAGCTCACCAGCCCGCGGACACCACGCGAGCAGGCCGAAGACTCGGCTGCGCCTGGCTCCTCGGAAATCCCTTAAAAATAGGTGTCAGGGAAGCAGAGACCCCCTGACACTACCTCACTGTGTCTGGGGCCACGTCCCCACCACCCACCCCCAGGGAGGACAAGCATCTGCTCTGGGACCCGGGCAGCACCAGGTGGACAGACGCCGGCCCAGATTCCTGCCCATGGCGAGTGGGGTGAGAAGCTGGCACCACGCGCCCCCAAAGCCACACAACCCGTGCTCCTCACAGGTAAGGGGGCGGCCCCAGCCAGGCCCGGGGAGGGGCTCGTTCCGCGTCTAAGTGAGCCGGCCTTCACTGGGGGCACAGCGGGCAGGGGTTCAGACCCGCGGGGCTGAACCAGAGATGGCCCATTAGATACGAGACCGCGAGCCAAGCGAGGCTCCCTCCGTGGACAAGAGCGAGTTTAGGTCCTCACGCCTCGGGCTCCAGGCAGGCGAGGAGGGTGGCAGCAGGAGGGGGAGGTTTTCCCGACGGGCGATGAGAGCCGGGCTTCCCATCAAACACAGCCCGGGCCCATCCAGCGCCAAGGGGACATGAGGGCAGAGTGGAATTTCACCCAAGACAGGCGTCTCCTGGGGCAGGCGGTCTCTGCAGGTTCACGGGAACAGGGACCCCAGCACCCAGCCGAGGACACAGCTGGAGGAGCCCGGGAGGCTCCAGCACAGACCTCGCCCCGGGACCCAGGACCCAGACGCGGGGTGGAGCGAGGCCAGGGACCTGTGGACGGACCCACGGTCCAGCCACGGAGCAGGGCGCCTCCCAACCACCCCCCAGACCCACCCTTCCCGCTGCCCTCAAGGGCGGGCAAGAAAAGGCCTTTCAGACTCGCGCCCCTGCCTAAAAAGCGACATTGGAACGTGCAGCAAAACCAGGGGGACCTGGAAAGGAAGTGGCATCTTGGGGTCCAAGGTGGGACCCCTGGATAAGAGCCAGCTCAGCTGGACGGCAGGCGCCCCGCAGGTGGGCCAGGAAACAGGGGCGCTGACGAAACGCTCGACTGCAGGGAGACGGCTGAACAGGGCAAAGCAAACCGTGCCAAGCGGCACCGCAGCCTGGCAGGGCGGACACTCCAGCAAAGATCAGAAAGCTGTGCATTCTTTGGCTCTTCCGAGACGAACGTTAACCATATTCCCCAAATGTTGACGTTTCGTTTGTTTTCAAATCTAGGATAATCTCATGTACAAGCGAGAAGGACTGGATCTTGGTTACAGACCAGGAGGTCGACGTTTCAGGCCTTATGAGGCCAGAGTAAATTCCCAAGGACAAAGCAAACCAGGAGCCGGAGGGAGAGGCCCGGGAAGAATCAGCGAGGGCAGAAAAGCCACCCCCCCCCTGAGTCCCGCTGACGCCTGAGGGCAGAAGAAAGAGAATCGCGTGCAGAGGACTGAAAGCGAGTGCAGGGCGCTCACCCTACGAAGGTTACACGAGGGACCCGCTGACGCGCTTGTACTGGAAGGAGGTGAACGGGGCACGTGGGGTCACCTGCCCACGGGGACGGGTCCTGGCGGGAGAAGCGGACAAGATGGTCACTGCAGGCGGCGCCCGGAGCAGACCCCCGGGGTCTTTCTGTGCAGACAGCTCGTGGGGACTCCTCACGGGCCACCTGGAGGCGACTGGGGAAGTAGGGGGGCCGAGGGGGCCGAAAAGTGCCTCAGCCGATGCTGGGGAGATGTGACCCGCAACCACGCTTCAGAGGCTTCCCACACGGAGGCCAGGCTGGCGTCGGGACCTCCACGTGGGCTAGTCGGTGTGTGGGTGCTTCTCTGGGGGGGCAGGGGGCGGGGCATAAGCCAGGGAGGCCGCTCCCTTGGGGGAAGGAGGTGCCCCGGGAGGGCCCTGGCTCCCTAACCGCTCCCAGGCCCGCAGGCAGGCTCCTGTGAGGCATCAGTCCAGCCCTCAGCACTCAGACCCACACAACGAACGTGAGTCCGCCCCAGCGGGAGGTTCCTCCGGACCCTGGCTGGTCTCTTCCCAGGAAACTGCCCAGTGGGCTCTCTCACCTGTCCCCCCTCTGCTACCATCCCAGGTCCCCTCCCCCTTGGGAAGGCCCCCAATGGCAGGTGTAACCGGGGGTCTGCACCCCTGCTCACCCCGCTTCTCCCAAAGACCCAGAGACACCCAGCCCGTCATTCCTCCTGCCTCCCGCCTGCGGATGGCCAGTCCCTGTCCTCAGGGAGACACTTCCCTGGGCTGTCGGTCTCTCGTCTTGAGAAACCTGAAGTGGCTCGGTGGCAGCAGGGGGCTCCAGCCGTGTCCCCTGTGGGTAGAAGCGTCACCCCTCTGGGAGCCCCCGTGTGGACCCAAAGCGTAGAGCTGGGGGGATGAGAAGCTCTGGGGCACTGACGTGAGTGACTGGGGGGGTGGCCGGGGACAGAGCCAATGCTTAGCATGTGTTCTGTGTGCCCAGGCAGAGCCACGCCTGGGGCTTGGTCAGTGAGACCGTCAGCGAGGAGCTGTGGGGACGCTGTCCTGCTGTCCCACAATGGTACAGCCGAGATACGTCAGGAGGAAACCCTGCTGCTATAACCTGCCAGGAAGTGGGGCCCGCCTGGCATCATCCTGCAGGGGAGGGGCCCCAGAATGACCTCCAGAGAGGGCGCTCCTGGCGCAGGATGGAGGGTCAGCGCCATGCCTCGTGGCCGTGGTTACGACGGCCACTCAGGGAGCCTCTTCGTCGAGGTTTTACCTTCCAGATGCCGCCTCGTGAGGCTAAGCCGCTCTGGAAACCTTTCTTTTCTTTCTTCTTTTTTTTTTTGTCTTTTTAGCTATTTCTTGGGCCGCTCCCGTGGCATATGGAGGTTCCCAGGCTAGGGGTCCAATCGGAACTGCAGCCACCGGCCTACGCCAGAGCCACAGCAACGCGGGATCCGAGCCGTGTCTGCAACCTACACCACAGCTCACGGCAACACTAGATTGTTAACCCACTGAGCAAGGGCAGGGACCAAACCCGCAACCTCATGGTTCCTAGTCGGATTCGTTAACCACTGCGCCACGACGGGAACTCCTGGAAACCTTTCTTAGGCAAGTCGAGCCCGCATCCTCGGGCGCGGCTCCCTCCAGCCAGCCCACACCCATGTCACAAGCGGCCCCTCCCTCCTGGAAGCCACCCCCTCCCCCTCCCCCGCCACTCCTTGGTCCTCACATCTGACAGCAGCGCTGCGCTGGTCACCTGGCCTTGACGGCAGCCAAGCGCTTGTCCTCCCAGCCAAGGGCGGTGAGAGTGAAGCCCCCAGCGGAGCCTCCTGCCCATGGGCCGGGGCTGCAGGGACCTGGCGGAGGACCCAGGCTCAGCCGTATTCACAGAGTGGGAGCCAGGACCGGCCACCCAAACCCTGGAGCTCAGTCTGCAGGGGCAGGGTGCTTCCAAGCTCAGGCCCATGAGTCTGCAGGCTCCTCACGCACGCCCCGCCCCAGGCCTCCACTCTCTGTGCACACCCAGACTGGACCCCAGGCCGGTGGGTACCCTGGTGCACTGGGCACCCGCTCCGTGCCAGGAGGTGGGGCTGCCCAAGGTGCAGGGGATAAGCCTCCTGGGGTTGAAAAGGCTTTCCGCGTGGCCGGTATGCCCGCAGGGTGGCATCCATGTCTGCGCCCATGCTCTCGAGAGGGGCCCAAAGTCCCCCGTGCCACCCCCTCGGCTGGTGGGGTAGGGCAGTGAGCCCGCCGTCCTTCTCCCCCAACAGCAGCAGCCGTCCGGGCAGCCCCACGGGGCCAGGCCCTCTCTAAACGTGGCTCAGGCACCCCCCCCTCAAAAGGCCCTGACACCCCCGTGGGAATCTTTGCTCCTTTCCGGAGCGCTCTGGTGATGCTCCCCGTGGGAGGGACCCCCCGGCCTGCAGTGGGTCCGCTCTTCTGCATCACGGAGCTCACGGCGCGAGGGGGCCTGCAGACTCCGAGGCAGGGGCTGGGGAGCACGGCCGCAGGAGCACGGGGGCCGCTTGCCGGAGAGAGCCGGGGTCTCAGGGGGATCCCGGGACAGGGGGGCCTGTCACATCCCGACATCTTCATCTTTTGAAGTTGCTCTTAAGGCTGTTCCATGTCTGCTTCTGGTTCATATGCTGAAAGCAAAGGTTTGGGTATAAATTAAACATTTTTCAGGCCAGCAACGTGACTGTGGAGGGGGAGGGGGCAGGGAGAGGGCTGATATTTACCAAAGGGATTAGCGAGGAAGCTGGGTGAAAGGAAAGAAAACTCTCCATCACTGTGACGGGACACAAGGAGGAGACCAAGCTGGGAGGCATTTTTAAAATCTGCTTTTTCATTTCAAAGTGACAGGGATTGCCTTTATCCATGGGAAAAGACCTGTTCTTTACCAAAGAAAATCAATACAGATCAAGCGAAAGAGCAAGCTTTGCCTCTGCAAGCCGACCTGTCCCCGCGGTTCCCGGACGGAGAATCCGCGAGGGGGTCCCACATAACTGCGCCCCGTGTCAGCCCTGAGCGGCCGAGCCCCCGCCTCGGGAAGAGGAACCAGGGTAACAAGCCGTCGTCACCGAGTCTGCAAAGCGCTCCAGCGGAGCAGATATCAAAGTAAGCAAATGTAAAGGAAAATTTCTTCCTTTTGACGCTTTCTTGCTATCTTTGTACCATCTCCCACCACCTTCGGGACGGCATTGACATTTCCTCCGGGCGTTTAGTCTCCCGAGTCTGTCATAACAAGTGACCACACAGGCAGGTGACCACGGCAGAAATGCAATCGGCCCCATCTACAGCCCCCCTGACCCCGGAAGCAGGGGCACCCGGTCAGGGGTCCCCATGGCAGCACGGAGGCTGCCTGGTGCCACCCCAAAGCCATCCTCCGAGGCCTCGTCCTGTCATGAATCCCTTCACTGGGTCTCCTGGTTTCCCTGCCATCACTTGTCTTTCTTGTCCTGGAAAATAGGAGCCTCTACTCATCAAATGTCGCCTATGTGCTAATGGGTTTTCTGGTTCCATAGTGACGCTAAGCAGACAGGCTGGAGCCCGGGGGCCAGGTGGAGAGACACACGGGGCCGGAGTCCAAGGCTCAGCCCAGCGCTGGGCCCTGAGACCTCAGTCTGCCCGGAGCGGCTGTTTGGGGCAGGACTGGTACCTGGGGGTCATTCACTGACTCTGGGGGTGTGGGAGGATCCAGGCCCAGCTAAGCCAGGCTCCCTGTGCCTCTGCAGCTCGCTGCAAGGTCCAGGCAGAACGCTTGTGGATTCTGAATTTCCCTCATTGCTCTAATTGCAGAGGCCCTTCCACGCGGATCAGAGCAGGGCGAGGAGAGTGCCCTCTTCCCAACTCTCCATCCTTGACTATCACTCTCCGATGGACTCGGTTTGGTGGCAGGTCTGCCAGACCAGGGCCAGGGGGCGGCAGGTGGGGCCCCTCAAGAGCTGGCAAAGCAGGAGAGTGACAGTGAAGGGTCGGGTGGCACACAGGCAAATTCCCAGGCACCTCACCTCCCCTGTCGTCATGACAACCCCGGGAGGTTGGGGCATCGGATCTGCCGCTCAGGGGGGAGACTGATCATCCTGCCCAGGGCAATGGCGAACATCAGACCAAGGTGAACATCCACACAGCAGGGGAAGGAAGCTTCCGGAAACTCTCAGCGAGAGTAGCCACTCAACAAGAACAAAGATCAGCCTGGCATCAAACTTCTTATTGGCACCCAGATTCCAGAAGACACTGGGCTCACACCTGCCTCATGCTGAAGGGAAATCTTTCTAAACCTGGAATTCTATACCCAGCCCAACTACAGACATCTCATGCAGGTCAACGATCCACTCCTGAAAGTCAGCTGTTCTGCATGAAAATGTTACCTGGAGGCCTACTTCCCATTTTTCTAAAAGAGACAGTTATATGTGTTTCATATCAACCTAAATTCCCACTAATTACTTACAATGAAACAAAGTGTGGGAGAACCTTTGTACAGTGACGGGTTCTGTTTGAATAGAAACAGAATTGACACCACGTCTCGGTGTGAAAGTCTGGCTGGCTGTGACTTGTGGTTGCCAAGGAAACCGAGATGCATCTGAGTGGCAGTAACATCTACGTCTTGCACCCCTTTGCTGACATTTGACCTCCCCCCCTTGCTTGGAGGGTAATTCAAGGCATAGTTTTGCTTAAAATATTGTATTGCGTTTTGAGATTAATAACACAATGTTTTCCCATGTAAAGAAACATCAGCTGAAAAACTTTGGATCGAGAGATACATATGTCCTACCAACTGTCATGAACATCCAAAAGGCCTTTACCAGGAAAACATTAGCATGGAGAGCATCTGGGAGGTGTGTCCTATATAGCAATCCATCCATCCATCCATCCATCCATCCATCCATCGACAAATGTGTGTGGAGAATAAAGACATTTTCAGGTACATGAGTTCTCAGAGAGTGTTCTTTGCAGATCCTTTTTGAAAAGGAAATCACACAATGAGATGAGTTTAATTGTTAGTGAGACAGTTTACATTTTATAAGGTTCTGCTTGGACGTGTACAGCTCAGTTGCTATTAGGATGTTCACAAGGCTGTACAACCACCATCACCATTTAACTCCAGGCCGTTTTATCACCTGAAAATGAAAGCCCAGACCCCAAAGCTCTCACTCCCACTCCTTTTTTCCCCCAGCCTCAGACAACTTTCTGTTTCCATGGAGTTCTCTATTCTGGACATTTCCAATATATGAAGCCAGAGCACACAGGACCTCTGCGTTTGTGTCTTCTTTTCAGTTGGCATCATGTTTTTAAGCTTCATCCACCTTGTAGCCTGTATGAATACTTCATTCCTTTTAACGGCTGCATAATATTCCATGTTGTGGCTATGCCGCATTTTGTTTATCCATTCATCTGTTGATGGACATTGGGGTCACTTCTACTTTTTGGTTCTTATAAGGAATCCTTCTCTGAACATTTGTATACAAATTTTTGCATGGACATATATTTTCAGTTCTCTCAGGTATGTACCCAAGAACAGAATTGCCGGACATATGGTAATTCTGTGTTTAAGTTTTCGAGGAGATACCCAGACTGTATTCTGAGTACTCAAATCATTTTACTTTCCCGCCAGCAGTGTATGAGGGTTCTGACTTCTCTGCACCCTTGTCAGCACTTACTGTCTGACCATTTTGAGTCTACTGATCCTAGTGGGGTGAAAAGTCACCTCGTGGTGGTTTTTATCAGCCTTCCGCTGATGACTCATGACACTGAGTGTCTGTCCATGTGTTTATTGGCTCTTCGTACATCTTCCTTGGAGGGAAATCTATATCCAGATCCTCTGCCATGGTGAATCACGCTCTTTGTCTTTTTGTTTTGATCTATGAGTTCATTGTGTGTTCTTGATACTAGACCCTTCCTAGACACACAATTTGCAAATACTTCCCCCCATTCTGTAGGTGGTATTTTCCGTTGATGGATCATGTCTTTTGGCATACAAAAGTTTTAAATTTTGATGAAGCCCGGTGTATTCATTTTTTTCATTGTTTGCTTTGTGTTAAGAATGTGTTCTTGAGAAATGAAACAGTTGAGTGCAACAGAGAGAGATAAGACCTAGACCAAAACAGGTTCCACTCAGAGGAGAAAAGCTGACACTGCCAAGAGCACAGCTGCGTGGTCTTCCAACAGGCAGCCCCCGAGCTGGGCGGCTGGGCGGGGGCAAGGACGCAAGCTCCAGGAGGAAGCCTCGTGAGAAAGGGACACTTCCAAGGTCAGGAGCCACAACTGACACAACTCACTGAGCGACAAAGACAGGCAGTGTGAGTGGGAAAAGGCAGTTAATAATCCTGGGAGAAACAAACAGCTGCACCGTGAAGGAGAAGATATCGTGGCTCTGAAATAAATAATAACACCAAGTTCCAATTAAATAATACAAATACGCTTTCTGGCCTTAAGAGAGTATTCACATCATCACAGTAAGGTAGATAGATACTCTTGCTTTTCAATTTTAGATTTTAAACTTCGGGGCCAAGGAGAGAAGACTTGATTACGGCTTCAGAACAGAAGGCGAGCATCACTCACCTTGACAGGGTGAGAGGAAAATGTGAGGGCAGGAAGGCGCCGAGAGAGGAGAAGGTGGGAGCTAGGATCCTCACCATACGTTGTGGGAAGGTGGGATGGTGTGGGACAGCGTGGGACAGCGTGGGACAGCGTGGGACTGCGTGGGACAGCGTGGGACAGCGTGGGACAGCGTGGGGTGCATGGGACAGCGTGGGACTGCGTGGGACAGCGTGGGACTGCGTGGGACAGCGTGGGGCTGCGTGGGGCTGCGTGGGACAGCGTGGGACTGCGTGGGACAGCGTGGGACAGCGTGGGACTGCGTGGGACTGCGTGGGACAGCGTGGGGCTGCGTGGGACAGCGTGGGACTGCGGGGGACAGCGGGGGACAGCGGGGGACAGCATGGGACAGCGTGGGACAGTGTGGGGTGCATGGGACAGCGTGGGACTGCGTGGGACTGCGTGGGACAGCGTGGGGTGCATGGGACAGCGTGGGACAGCATGGGACAGCGTGGGACAGTGTGGGGTGCATGGGACAGCGTGGGACAGCGTGGGACTGCGTGGGACAGCGTGGGACAGCGTGGGGTGCATGGGACAGCGTGGGACTGCGTGGGACAGCGTGGGACAGCGTGGGGTGCATGGGACAGCGTGGGACAGCATGGGACAGCGTGGGACAGTGTGGGGTGCATGGGACAGCGTGGGACAGCGTGGGACTGCGTGGGACAGCGTGGGACAGCGTGGGGTGCATGGGACAGCGTGGGACTGCGTGGGACAGCGTGGGGCTGCGTGGGGCTGCGTGGGACAGCGTGGGACAGCGTGGGACTGCGTGGGACAGCGTGGGGCTGCGTGGGACAGCGTGGGACTGCGGGGGACAGCAGGGGACAGCAGGGGACAGCATGGGACAGCGTGGGACAATGGCAAATGTAATTAGTGTGATTAGAGTGACTGTGGCCAATGAAAGAACTGAGCAAGGACACGGGGAAGGGCCGCCTGAACGTTGGAGCAGCTCCGTTCCCCGGCACCGCAACGGGAAGACAGCAGAACACGGCAAAAAGAAAACCCACAGCGTGAGTATTTCATTCCAAATTCCAGACATATTGGGAGGGAGGCGGGTGTCCAGAGGTCTGTCACCAGACAGACAAACAGCAGGAGTTCCAAGGGGAAAAAAAAAAAAAAACAAAACCGTATCCTCTTGGGCCCAAGGCTCGGGAAGCTGTGAGCCAAAGCCTGGCTCCGTGTGTCCAGACCGCGTGACGCCGAGAAAGCGTGAGTTCCGACCGAAGCAAACACTGTTCACACTGGGACCCTAGCAGGCAAAGGGGACAGAGAAAACAAAAACTCCCGAGAAAGGGAACGTACACACTTATCAGACATATTTCTAAGATCTATTTAAATTCGGTCTTAATCCATGGAACACAAACAAAAGAATAAACTAGCGTGTTTCGTCTCCCAAATTTGCCATGGATTTTAGAAGCAATGGTGCTGGTGGACTGAGGGTGAGACGTGAACTAATATTCTGCCAACAAAAGAGCAAATCGGTACAGTTTTTCTAGAAAGCAAGCTGGCAAACGTGTAGGAAGAGCTGTAAGTTGCTTATATACTCAGTCCCAGAAATTCCATTTCCAGAAATTGATTTCAATAAGTAATAAGGAACTCAAAGCTGTCTAGACAAAGATAATCCCATCCATCGTGTGAAGGAGCACAAACGCTCCTGCAGGGTCCACGTCCGCCATCAGGGAGGGGCAGCAAACATGACAAGCCCGGGCCCCGGCGTGTCCTCGGGCCACTAAACCTTGGTTCAAGAACTTGAAGGAAGTGGGAGAGGCTCTGAAGCAAGATGATTCGAAGCAGTACAATTCCGAAATGCCTGTAAATTATGCTCTCAACTCTAGACACACACACGCACACGCGTGCACACACACACACACACACACACACACACACATACCCTGAGGTTAGTACGAAGCAGCCTTGGGAAGCTGGGAGGTGGCTCCAAAGCACATGACGCCCAGACGCCACCCGCGCCGCAGCCTAGACTCATCCTCCTTCCCGCCACGGGCTGCCGTCACCTCCGTCAGGAGAGGCCAGTCTTGGAGGAGAAGCGGGAGGGGCCCCGGCTGCCTCTTCAACATCCCTCGCGAGTGACCAGGATGCTCCTGCCTAGGTCTCATTGGCTAAAGACGTCACCCGGCACTGTCAAGTCCACAGCCCGGGACACACCCTCCTTCACAGGGACAGCCTTGGAAATGGACCCACCACACCCCAGCCGCTGCCTCAGCCTTTGCCACGTCTCAAGACCAGCCCCCAGGTGGCAGAGACCGCTGGCTGTGCCTGCTATGTGTTCTGCCCCTCTCACCACGGTAATCTGTGCCCCCAGGCTGGCACATGGCCGCCCGGAACAAAGACCAGTGTCCCCACGTTGGACAGTGACCCTCATATCAGCTCAGAATGCACCAATTTCAACAGCTTCTGTGGGTTCCATCTATTGCAATCCTCATACTTAACCGAAGCTCGGGTAGCTCCATCCTTGGCAGCGAGAGACTCTTCGGGTGAGGACCCGGCTCCTCTGACTTGGTCCAAGCAGCCGTGGCAATGGCTTTGCTGTGTCGCATGACCAGGGGCTCCTGGCCCGAGGTCTACCTCGCTGTACTCGGATTCAGAGCAGTTATTTCTCTAAAGCTTACCAGTTCTGCTTTGTGAGAAATAACGTCTTAAATTCACAGTCAGAGCTACCAGGTTAGTTACATTGTATCTAGATCTTGTTTTTCACTGGACAGAGCTAAGAGGGTTGGGTGTGCATGTGTGTACACGTGTGTTTGTGTGCACGTGTGTTTGTGTGTGTGTGCACATGGACCCCTGTGCAAGAGAAAAACTCAAGTTCATGATTGACGTGTCCAGTGTAAATTCTGGACTAGGCCATAGCCCCTTCACACCACGCCTCTGTCACCCTTCTACACGGGGACTCCTGGCTCCGGGGACGGCAGCAATAAGAGCGGGGTCCATATTTGCTTTACGTCCTTTTTTTTTTTTTTGGTCTTTTTTAGGGCTGCAGCTGCAACATACAGAAGTTCCCAGGCTAGGGGATGAATCAGAGCTACAGCACCAGCCTACACCACTGCCACAGCAACGCTGGATCCTTAACCCACTGAGCAGGGCCAGGGATCAAACCCACATCCTCACGGATGCTAGTCAGGTTCCTTACCCCTGAGCCACGACAGGAACTCCCGTTGGCTTTCCCTCTCACAACACTCACGCAGCCACCTCCAGTGGAGGCGGCTGGAAGCAGCTCCAAGTGTGTGCAGGGCCCGCATTCTCCACCTGCTTCCAGGAATTTCATGCACAAGATCAGGGTTTTTCCGGCGATGCACCCACCCTCTGCCTCCCAACCCTTGCTCTGCTGCAGCTCCACAACTAACCGTGCAGCCGCTACTCACCACCAGAGTTCCCGCTGAGACTCAGGGGATTAAGAACCCGACATAGTGTCCTTGGGGATGTGGGTTCGATCCCTGGCCTCACTCAGTGGGGTAAGGATCCGGCATTGCTGTGAGCTGTGGTGTATGTTGCAGATGCGGCTCGGATCCCGCGTTGCTGTGGCTCTGGCATAGGCTGGTGGCTACAGCTCCGATTGGACCCCTAGCCTGGGAACCTCCACATGCTGCGGGTGCGACCCTAAAAAGAAAAAAAAGAAATTAAAACACTCGCCGCCAGTACCGACACCAACGTCTTTCTGACACCGAGGGACTCATTTCTGCAGCCCGTTTCCCTGAGGGCTTCTCAGCGAGGATGCGGGCGGAACACGGCCGCGTTCTGGCCCCTGGGTGGCGGCGGGCGCCGCACGACGGACAGTCCAGGAGGTGGGCAGGAGGTCTTGGGCTCGCCTCTCCTCTCCTTCAGAAAACAGGTCTCAAGCCCTCGGCCCCTGGTTTCCAGCAGGAAGACTCCATGTCTAAGCGTCTGTGATAAACTGGTTTTGTTTTCCCGTGATTTCCGGGCTCCTCCTGCTCGGTTCCCAAAAGTCTCTTTTCGTCCCCTTTCCAGTCAGCTGTCCCGTGAGACCATGTCTCGAGTCCTATGGGGGGTGACCTTCTCAGGCGCGTGGTCTCTCCTTACAAGTGCTTTCTTTCCGCTTCAGAAGCGTCTTCCAGGGCTGCTGGGAGTCCTGCTGTGATTGTCATTTAGGGGCACCTGTTACCCGTGCCTTGAATCTTTTCCACCAACCTGCTGTGTTTGCCAGTTCCTCTCAAATCATTTTCCAAGTATTTTTTCAGTGGTCAGTGCTTCCTGCTGCTTCTTCCGGCACAAACTCGGACCCCGGCCACGTCTCGTGACTCGTCCTCACCTTCTGGTCCTCTTCAGTCTGAGGGGTCACCCTGTCACCCGGTGTTTGTGTGCAGTATCTGTGGCATTTGGGCTGTGCTGTCCAGTGCCCTGTGTTCTACGCCGCGAGGGTACTGTTACTGTATTCACCCAGGCACAGCGCAGGCACAGCCTGGAATTTGGCCTCGAGGTTTTCTTAAGTCATTGGCATAACAATTCCTAGTGGCCAGACAGCCCGCACACAGCCGCCTGTTACCATTGACCCAGACATGAGAAACCAAGACAAAATCGCAGGCACGTATGTCCGAGGTTGAGAAAACCTTTGAAAAAGATGCTGGAAGATTTCCAGCGCACGCAGGACGCGTTTACCTCCGATCACCCGCAAAAATCACAGCCACACCACAGCAAAGGGTGGTGGGCAGAGGGACAAACCCAGCGGGATAAGGAGAATGGAGACCAGATGTGGCAGCGACGACACAGAGGGGGCAGAATGATGGCCTCACAATCAGGAAACCTGAAAACGGGTTGCAGCGGCCGGGCCGCGAGCAGACGGGCAGAGAGCCGGGAGGAAACGCCGCCTTGAAAGCCCACGCACGCTGGAGAGCGGTCGGGACTCCTTCCCCGAAACCCGTGCCACGTTTTCCTCGTCAGTCGAGCGGAGCTGCCCACAGAACCACCTCTGCAGGGTCGCTGTGGGTCTGAACAGGTTAACGCAGGTGCAAGGCTGCCGAGGGCCAGGGCGGCTGGCAGGAGCTCACCTGTCCTGCTCAAACTCAGAACCCCGTGGTAAGATTATTTCTGGACTTTCGTGTCTAAAATCTTTGGGGACCACGTTAGCTGACCGGGACATGCAGAGGGACACTCTTGGGGGTGGGGGAACCTCGGTTTCCTGAGGAGAGGGAGGTGCCCACTCAGCTGCCCAGTCGGGTAGGTTCTGGAAGGAGGGCGGGACCAGCAGGGGACGGGCTCAGACTGCACCCTGGCCTTCAGAACAGGGGGCTCACCCAGAGGGCTCCGCGGAGGTCACAAGCCCCCCACCCAGGTACACCTGGGGAGACAGAGCCCAGCGGGCAGGTGGTGAGGCAGGGGCCTTGCCACCAGCTCGCGTGGTTCCTGCTTGCGGTGGGTTGAACTGTGGCCTCAAATATCTCGGGGTCCTGGTCCTCCCACCTGAGGCTGTGGCTGTGACCTTGTCTGGAAAAGGGGTCTTCGCTGAGGTCGTTGAGACAAGGATGGGAGCTGAGATCACCCCGGCTTAGGTGGCACCTCAGTCGAGGACAGGTGTGCTTCCTCGGGAGGACGAGGAAACGCAAGACTCCAGCACCCTGGGCGAACACAGGCTTGAGGAGGTGGAGGCAAGACTGGGGGCCGCAGTCACGGGCCCAGGGACGCTGGAGCCACTGGAAGCTGAAGAGGCCGGACGGGGCCTCCAGAGGGAGCTCGGCCTGGATGCCGGGCATCTGGCCTCCAGCGCGGGAGATAACTCCTGTCCCGGGAAGGCCTGCGGAGCTGCGGGCCGGCGGCCCCAGGACACTGACACTGACGCAGGTGGACGCTCCCTGCTCGGGTCAGTTCCTGCTCCTTCCCCGGAGCCCCCAACAGGCAACAACCAACTCAGTCCTGGGCCCCAGGAACCAAGACCTGAGCCAGCTGGGGAGCCCCCAGGCTACGTGTGCTTCAGACAGGTTGGCAAGGCTGTAGGTCAGTCCCGGGTGGGGTCCAAGCCGAGCACAAGATCCAGGTCCCCTGGCTGGGCAGCCCCTCCTTGCAGCCCGTGAGGGTTCTCACGCAGGTGGCGTGGAAAACAGGAGTTCCCGTTGTGGCTCAGCGGGTTAAGAACCCAACTCGTATCCATGGGATGCGGATTTGATCCCTGGCCTCAATCAGCGGGTGAAGGATCCAGTGTGTTGCCATGAGCTGTGGTGTAGGTCGCAGACGTGGCTCGGATCTGGTGTAGCTGTGGCTGTGGTGCAGGCTGGCGGCTGCAGCTCCGATTCAACCCCTAGCCTGGGAACTTCCACGTGCCACAGGTGCAGCCCTAAAACAGAAAACAAACGGATGTGGCAGAGCCTGCCCCTGGGGGAGCAGCAGATGGAGGCTCCCGGAGAGAGGGGTGGGCAGGATCCCCCACCCCGTCTCACATCAGTGGGCCCCCCTGGGTCGGGGTCATTCTCACCCCCGAAGAGCCGACTCTTGAGAAGGTGTCATGGGCTGAGAAAAATTTAGACAGTGCTGGAGAGGCTCCAGTGGCTTCCCCATCACCGGCCAGCATAGCTCCTGCCCGGACCACACAGGCACAGGCCCGGGAGGGGGTGGGGGTGTCTGTTTCCCAGGACCAGGGACCCTCCTCCCGGGGACAGACACAAACCTCGGTGCAGAGTTCGGGGCAGCAGAGATGCGGGTGGCCGTCCTGGCCAGACCCCCCCCCCATCACCTCCCACTGCCCCCACCCCGCGCAGCAGCCCCTCCGTCCATCCCAGTGACTGTGGTCTTCAGACTTGAGTCGGGCAGTGGGCGTGGCGGTGCCTGGGCTCTGCCACCTCAGGCTCCTGGCCTGCCCACCCCCCAGGCTGAGGGCTCCTGTCCAGGGCACATGTCCCCGGAGCGAGCGCCGGCCCCTGCCAAGCGCCCGTGTGGCCCGTGGACACGTGGCTCCCATCCCCGCTTTCTCTGGGCGGTCAGGGCTGCTTCGGGGCCGGGACTTCAGACCTGTCTGTCGAGGGGCCGGACACTGGCCCCTCCCCACTGTGCTTCTCCCCTCTGGCCCCAAAGGCGGGGTCGCGGCTGTCCTGCTCACTGTGGGGAGGGCGGCAAGTGGTCCGGCGGCATCTGCCCGCTGTGTTGGCTTAAAGGGACTTTGTGGTCGCTCCCGCGAGGAGGGAGGCCAGGCGGGAGGGAGGTGTGGTGAGGTGGCCCTTCCGCGGAGGGCGCCCGGCCCGCAGGGCTGTGCGCGGAATGAATGGGACTCTGTGTGCGCAGGGAGGGACCCGGGGACCGCCCTGGGCTGCACAGGCCGAGCCTCCCTCCTGCTTTCCCTGCCCAAAGGCGACTGTGACCTTTCAGAGCCGACAGACCCCAGGAAGGGGGAGCCTTTCCCCCGGGGTGAGGCCAGTGCCAGGGCAACAGTGGGGCAGTGTTTGCAGCTTCCCTCCACCCCAGGCCTCCCAGCGATGGCGGGGAGGGGACTGGGCGCTGGAGGCCCCCGGCTGCCCCTTGCGCCAACTTTCAGGGACGCTTTCAAGGATGGGTGAGCACCCACTTGCATGCCAGCCCTGGGGTGGTGGGGCTATGCAGTCAGGGCAGGGTGGGTCCTCACACGGCGCCCACCCCAGATCCCCTCCCTGGGCCAGCACCGACTTCCCCCCAGCACAGGGCTCTAGGCCCTTCAGGGAGGGATGCCTCCAGATGCCACCGAGCTGGGCAGAGGCAGGATGTCCTCCACCAGAGAGACGGGCAGGCCTGGCCTGGGGTTAGAACCAGCGCTGGGCTGGAGAGAGGCAGGTGGGCCATGGGAGCCCCATTCCCTTTCTCCATCCTGGGCAGGGAGAGGTCCCAGCCCCACACTGGGCAAGCCTCTCTGTGGCCCTGAGCCGCGTCAGGAGATCCACGCCAGTCCCTGAGGCTGAGCTCCTGCTGCCCACGTGACAGAGACACAGGGCAGGGAGCAGAGCAGGGAGCCCCCACCCTGTGCCAGGGCCCCCATCCCTCTCCTCTAGCCATCGCCTAAACATCCAATTGTCAAAATAACTCCAAGCCCCAGTTTTAAAACCTCACTTCCCCAAACATCCTCTGGGCTCAGGTGTCTCTGGGAACCAGGCTGCTCGTGCCCCACATGGGGACCAGCCTCCCTGTCCCTGTCCCCGTCCCCGTGCCCATCCCCGTCCGTATCCCTGTCCCTGTCCCCGTCGGGAACTGGCCACAAGCCAGGCTCGGGGAAGCCTGGGAGGCAGGAGGGGGCACAGTGGGCGACAGACGTGGCTGTCCCTCCCTCCTGCCTGCCCAGCTCTCCTGCAGCTCTGTTCCCAACCCCCGCAGCTGCTCGCCTGGAGGCCGGACCGCCGAGGTCTGTGCCCACAGACCCTCCTTCCAGAACCCACGGGGGCTGAGCGGGCGCAGACTCTCAGCCGCCTGCCAGGGGGTTGTGCTGATTGCAGACCCCTCCTGGACCCTACTCTTTGGGAGGCCCGAGCACAAGTGGGTTCGGCTTTGCTGCTGGCCCCCCAGCGACTGGGGACCCGGGCCACGTTCTCACGTCAAGGTGGTCGCGCTCTTCCTGACCAGCCGGGTCCCGGGACATCGTCCTCCCCCGGAGAGGGCGAGGGAAATGAGCAAACCAGAAAATGAGCAGGAGGACGGCCCCAGCCCCGGGCGCCACCAGCGGGGCTCTGCAGAGCCCGAGGAGGGCTGCCAGGCACCTCGGCCTCCTGCTCAGCGCCATGGACGGCAAGGGGCACGTGGAGCGTGCTCCCTGCTAGAACATGGTCACCCCAGCACACCTGTGTCCCGGTCAGTGGAGCAGCGGGGCCACGTCCCCAGTGGGTGAGCCCCACCCCCGCCCAGCACAAAGGTTCACACCAGCTCAGGAGCCCACCCCAGTCCAGGGGGGACCCCAGTGTGGATGGGACATCAGAGATGGCAGTGTCCTCCCGCAAGGCTCCCCACCCCGAGAGACGGCCTGGGGAGGCCAGAAACCACCCTTTACCCCAAGCCCAGGTGGCAGGAGGCCGCCACAGGCCAGGACTGGGCCACGGGGACCCCTAGGCGTCCTGGTCCAGCGGAAGCTAAGCGTCTCATCCTGGGGGGGGCCTCGGGGTCTCCTTCCTCCCTGCACTGACGCCCACCCCCATCCTGGCCCCTGCCCCTCCCATCGCCCTGGCTCATCAGCTGCCCAACACGCCCTCTGCACCCCGACCAGCCTGCAGACCGCAGCCCCCGGAGCTCAGAGCCAGCTGCTCCAGACCGCGGGGCTGCCGGCTCCACGCCTCAGGTGGCTGACCACGGAGCCCTAGGAGGGACGCCCTCCTCCTGGGGATGCCAGCGACAGCCTGGCGATCGGACCCCGGGTGCACTGCGCACGTTTCTTCAGAGTTTGTGATAGCAGGAGACACTCAATACAAGGATGAAATCGTACAGACCGAATCAGCCCAGTTGTACCAAGAAGGAGGCCGTGGGCAGTGAGGAGGTGGAATCGAGGCAAAGCAGGTGCCATGACCTTCGCATCGCCGGGTCCACTCGGAGCCCCAGACCCAGAGGCGAACGTGCGGCATGGTTATCGCAGCTTGAGCCTCCGGGCCCCGTCTGCACAGAGCCTCTCAAAGCACCTTACCTAAGTCGTAGCTGTAGTTTTGTTCTGCTTTTTCTGAGAGAAGCAGAGCCCCCCAGGGTAGCATGAGGCCCCTCAAAATCCAGCCGGACCCCTTCAAAGGGGCGACGCCCATCCCAGATCACCAGACAGAGTGAGGCTGACAGCCAGGGCGCTGGGCGGGCAGGTCACTGAAAACGCAGCTCCACTGAGCGGCGGCGGGTAGGAAATGACCGACTCAGGTTGCCGAAAATTCCGGAAGTGGAGTGGTCTTCAGGCCAGGACGGCCCAGGGCTCGGTCCCGTTTCCCTGCCGTCTTCTCCGCTCTGCGCTGCACATGGTAACACCTGCATCTTCCTGGGGTGGGAGACCAGCCCTCACTTTCCCCTCGTCCAGCCGGGTGGCCCCTGGACACGTGAGATGAGGCTCATCAACCGCCCCTGACGTGTGTGGAAAGCAAAGCCCATATGCCCGGCTTGGAAGACACAGTGGGGGAAAGAATCCGTCTCCATCAGTTCTCGTGTTCACATTGACTCGTTGTAGAAATGATGGTATCGGGGGCATATTTAGTTCAATAAAACATTAAAATTGGAAGTTCCTGTCGTGGCTCAGCGGGGTAAGATCCTGACAAATATCCGTGAGGATGCGGGTTCGATCCCTGACCTCGCTCAGCGGGTTAAGGATCCTGCGTGACCGTGAGTTGTGTTGAAGGTCACAGATGTGGCTCAGATCCCGTGTTGCTGTGGCTGTGGCGTAGGCAGGCAGCTGTAGCTCCAATTCGACCCCTAACTTGGGAACTTCCATATGCTTCAGGTGCAGCCTTAAAAGACAAAAAAAAAAAAAAAAAGGTAACTGTACCTATTACTTTTTCACCTGTCTTCGTGTGACTACTAGAAAATTGTCCATGACACGTGTGACTTGCATGCTATCGCCTGGGCAGCTCTGGTCGGAAGCAAGAGAAAGAGGGTGTCACCTCCCAGGCATAAACCCAGGCCGGTCCCCCACTGCACGCTCCAGCCTTAACCAGCTATCAGGGCTGCAGGAATCGCACATGTGACCGGCTGAGGCGCCCCCCCCCGCCCGCCCCTGACCCCGTCTCCACGGCAGGGGCATCAGCCCTGAGGACGGACATATATCCGTCCGAGCACACATCTGGGGCTGGGGACGGGTCCCCCACCCAGCCTGCTTCACTGCCCTACGACAGGGTGAGGAGTGGACTCCGACCTGGGTGGCGGCGCAGTGGGTGCAGGATAATCGCTCCTTCTACTCTGTGAGGCTCTCCCATCCCGTGGCCCCCGAGCTGCCCTTAGTGACCAGCATGACCAAGAGAACGCTCCGGAAGGGGTGTCCTGGGACTTGTGAGCCTGACTATGACGTCTTGCCACTTCCACCCAGGATGCTTGGAACATTCCTTCTTGGGGCCTACTCACCCCGAGACCACCTCATGGCAAGTCCCATGGGGGTGCTTGGTCAGTCCTCGGGTGAGCCCAACCATCCTAGCCAGACCAGGTGCCATTCTGGCCGCTCCGGCCCCGCTGCCGTCTGAACACAAGCGCCAGACGGCCCCAAGGGAGAGCTGGACTGCGTGAACCCGCAGAACAGGTGAGATGATAAATACACTGCTGCTTTGAGCTGCCAAATTTTCTTCTCCATTTTTATGGCGGTAGAAGCCCTACAATAAAACTTGGCACCTGAACCTGCTTCTAAGGGTGCGGTTCGGCGGCGCTGCGCGCAGTCGCACTGTTGTGCAGCCGTCACCACCATCCACCTCCAGAGAGCTTTTCGTCCCGCAAAACTGGCTCCACACCCTGGCGCAGCCCCCAGCAGCCACGCTCCACGTTCTGTCCTCGTGGTTTTGCTCGAAGCGGCTCGTGTGCGTGGGCGCACCCAGCGTTTGTCTTTTTGTGACTGGCTTATTTCACTTCGCACAGAGTCGAGGTTCAACCACGTTGAAGCCTGTGTCAGGATTTCCTTCCTTTTAAGGCTGAATCATGTTCCACTGCATTTACAGACCGCATGTCGCCGACCCGTTCATCTGTCCGTGGACACTTGGGCTGCTTCCACGTCTCAGCTACTGTGAATCATGCCGTTACGCCCATGGGGTACAGATGCCTCTTTGAGACTCCGCTTCACTTCGCTTGGCTGTTTCCCAGAAGCGGAATTGCTGGATCATATGGTAATCCTATTTTTAATTTTGGGAGGAACCACCGTGCGGTTCCCCACAGCCGACGCCCCTCTTGCATCCTTGCCAGCCGTGCTCAGGGTGCAGCCTCTCCCCGCCCCGCCATCGTCCTGACAGTAGCCAGCTTAGAGGGTGTGCGGTGCGTCGGGCTGTGGGTTTGGTTTATGTCTCCCGCGTGATCCCCGAGGCTGAGCATCTTTTCACCGGCTGGCTGGCATTTGTCTGTCTTCCTTGCAGAACTGACGATTCAAGTCCTTTGTACACTTGTGAAAAGCGGATCCTTTGTTGCGTTGTTGCTGTTTTTGAGTTTTAGGCGTTCTCCCTCTATTGTACATAGTAACCCTTTATCAGTATGTGATTCGCAAATGTTTTCTCCCATTCTGCGGGTTACCGTTTCACTCTGTTGATATTATCTTTTGAGGCACAAACTTTTTTAATTTTCGTGAAATCCGATTTGTCCGTTTTTTCCCATTACCAAATCCCACGTATGACACAGGGCTTTTGCACTATGTGTTTCTCAGAGGGTTGCTTAGCTTTTTACATCTTACATTGAGGTCTTTGATCCATTTCAAGTTCATTTTTCTATGTGGCATTACCTGGTACGAGTCTGATGGCACATTTGTAGGGGACTGTCCAGTATTTCCCACACGGCTTTTTGAAAGAAGACTGTCCATTCTCCTTGCAGTGGCCCCATGTCCTTGTCAGAAGGTATTTGGCCATAGGTCTGGGGGGTTACTTCCGGGCCCTCTGTTCCGTTCCATTGGTCTCTATGTCTTCGTGCCGGTACCATACTCTTTTGATGACTCTGTCCACAAGTAGCAAATGCTGGAGGGGCTGTGGAGAAAAGGGGACCCTCCTGCACTGCTGGTGGGAATGTAAGCTGGTACGGCCCCTCTGGAGAACAGTATGGAGGTACCTTAGACGTCTATACACAGAACTGCCATGTGATCCAGCAGTCCCGCTCTGCGGCATCGATCCAGACAAAACTTCCCTTAAAACAGACACACGCACCCTCATGTTCATTGCAGCTCTGTTCACAACAGCCAAGACATGGAAACAACCCAAATGTCCATTCGCAGATGATTGGATTCGGAAGAGGTGGTATATGTTTTGATGACTGTAGCTTTAGAGTAAGTTTTGACAGCAGCGATTCTAAGTCCCCTCCGCTTTGTTCTTTTTCAAGATTGCTTCGGCTCTCCCAGATCCTTGAGACTGCATATCAGTTTTAGGCTGGGTTTTTCTGTGAATGTAAAGCAGCCCCTAGACTTCTGGTAGCAACTGCTTTCAATCCGTAGATTGCCTTGGGCAGTGTTGGCATCTCAACAACGTTAAGCCTTCCAATCCACCAACAGAGGATACGTTTTCATTTATTTAAGTCATCTTAAACTTCTTCCAGCAATGTTTTGTCATTTTCATTCTAAAGCCCTTCACTTCCTTGGTCAAGTTTATCCTCAGTATTTTATAGAAATGCATCCCATTTTTGTGTGTCCACTTTGCATTCTGCTATTTTCCTGAATTCACTTATTAACTCTAACAGGTTTTGTGTGGAATATTAAGGGGTTTCTACAAATAAAATTGCATCATCTGTGAAGAGTTACTATTTTACTTCTTCCTTTTTAATTAGGATACACTTTATTTCTTTGCCTTGCCTAATAGCTCTAAAACTTCTAGTGCTGTGTTGAATGGAAGTGGCAAAAATGGGCATCCTTACCTTGTTCCTGATCTTAGAGGAAAAGCTTTCAATCTCTCACCATTGGGTATGAGGTTGGCTGTGGGATTTTCTTAGATGGCTCTTATTATGTTGCAGTAGTTTCTTCCTATTTCTGACTGTTGAGTGTTTTGTCATGAAAGGGTATTGAATTTTTTCAAATGCTTTTTCTGCATCAATTAGGACGATCATATGGGCTTTTCCCTTCATTCCGTTAATGCGGCATCTTACACTGATTGATTCGTTTGTGTTGAACTATCCTTGCATTCCAGGAATAAACCCATTTGGTCATGGTGCATAATCCTGCCAACATGCTGCTGAATTAAGTTTGCTAATATTTTTTGAGGATTTTTGCATCAGGATTCATAAAGGATGTTGGCCTGCAGTTTTCTTGCAGCGTCTTTGTCTGGTTTTGATATCAGGGTAATGCTGATCTCATAGAGTGAGTTAGGAAATATGTCCTCCTTTTCAATATTTTGGGACGTTTGAGAAGGATCGGTATTAGTTCCTCTTTAAATGCTTGGTAAATTCAACAGGGACGCCATCAGGTCCAGGACTTTGCTTTGCGAGGAGATGTTTGACTACAGACATACCCTGTTTTACTGCGCTTCACGTCATGACACTTCACAGATATTGTCGTGTTTACAAATTGAATGTTTGTGGCAAGCCTGCATTGAGCAAGTTTATCAGCACCGTTTTTCCAAGAGCATTTGCACAGTTAGTGTCTCTGTGTCACCTTTTGATAATTCTTGTGGTATTTCAAACTTGTTCATTATTACTCTATTTGTTACAGTGACCTGTGACCAGCGAACTTTGACGTTACCGTTGTAACTGCAGGTGTGGTAGAAACAGCAAGAGACCTGGGATTAGAGGTGGAGCCTGGAGAAGGGACTGAATTGCTGCGTCTCATGACACGACTTGGACAGATGAGGAGTCACTTCCTATGGACAAGCAAAGAGCGTGGTTTCTTGAGATGGAATCTACTCCTGGTAAAGATGCTGTGAGATTGTTTAAATGACACAAAGAGTTTAGACTATCCCATACGTTTAGTTGATAAAAAAGCAGCAGCAGCAGCTTTAAGAGGACCGACTCCAATTTTGAAAGAAGTCCTACTGTGGGGAAAGTTCTAAGCGTTGCAGGCTACAGAGAAGCCTTTCGTAAAAGGAAGAGCCCATCAATGCGGCAAGTTTCACTGCTGTCTCATTTAAGACACTGCCGTGGTCATCCCAACTTTCAGCAACCGCCACGCTGATCCATCAGTAGCATCCACACGGAGGTGAGACGCTCCGCCAGCAAGGGTACAGTTCACGGAAGGCTCGGATGATGGTTCGTATATTTTAGCAATAAAGTATTTTTTAAATTAAGTATGTATGTGAGTTTTTTAGACATAACGCCATTGCACACTTCATAAAGTACATGTAGATATAGGGGGTTTTTCCCCATCTTATGGCCACACCTGCAGCATATGGAAGTTCCCGGGCTAGGCGTAGAATCAGAGCTGCAGCCGACAGCCTACACCACAGCCACAGCAACGCCAGATCCAAGGCACACCAGCGGCAATGCTGAATCCTTAACTCACTGAACAAGGCTAGGGGTTGAACCTGACACCTCGCGGACGCTGTGTCGGGTTCTTAACCTGCTGAGCCACCGTGGGAACTCCTAAGCACTGTTTTTAGGTGTACTGGGAAACCAACAATCTTGTGTGACCTGCGTTATCGTGGTGATCCGGAACAGGACCTGTAAAATCTCCGAGGTGGGCTTGGACTGACTCAATCGCCTTGTTAGTTAAAAGTCGGTTCAGCGTCTCTATTTCTCTGCGAGTCAGTCTTGTTCGGTTTTGTGCTTCTAGGAGGGGAAGCACTCGCTCCAGGTTCTCCACTTTGCTGGCGTGCCAGTGTCCCCTGTACGCTCGCATTACTCTTTTTATTTCCATGCAATCAGTACTAACGTCCACATTTTCATGTTTGATTTTAGCAACTTGAGTCTCCTTTTTTATTAGTCATCTAGCTGATGGCTTGTCAAATTTTTGATCTTTTAAAAAGAACCAAGCTTTGGAGTTCCCGTCGTGGCGCAGTGGTTGACGAATCCGACTAGGAACCATGAGGTTGCGGGTTCGGTCCCTGCCCTTGCTCAGTGGGTTAACGATCCGGCATTGCCGTGAGCTGTGGTGTAGGTTGCAGACGCGGCTTGGATCCCGCGTTGCTGTGGCTCTGGCGTAGGCCGGTGGCTACAGCTCCGATTCAACCCCTAGCCTGGGACCCTCCATATGCCGCGGGAGCGGCCCAAGAAATAGCAACAACAACAACAACAAAAACAAGACAAAAGACAAAAAAAAAAAAAAAAGAACCAAGCTTTGATTTTATTAATTTTCTCTGTATTTTTATTCTCTATTTCATTTATTTATGCTGTGATCTTTGTTCTCACCTTACTTCTATTAGCTCTGGTTTAGTTTGTTCTTTTTTTTTTTTTTTTTCCTAGTTCCTCAAGTTGTAAATTTGGTTGTGATTGGAGACCTTTCCTGGGTTTTTTTTTTTAAGTCGAATTAAGATGTAATTTGTTGCTATCGTGGCTCAGTGGTAACGAATCCAACTAGTATCCATGAAGACACGGGTTCGGTCCCAGGACTTGCTCAGTGGGTTAAGGATCCAGCATTGCAGTGAGTCACAGACATGGCTCAGATCTGGAGGTGCTGTGGCTGTGGCCAGCAGCTGCAGCTCTGATTCGACCCCCAGTCTGGGAATTTCCATATGCCGCAGGCGCAGCCCTGAAAAAAAGAAGAATGTTAAGTGGCAAATAACATTGTGTGTTAGTTTAAGGTACACAACGTAATGGTTTGATATCTGCATGGAGTGAGAAATGGTTACCCTAATAGGTTTAGTTAACATCCCTCGTCTCAGAGAGTTACCTTTTTCTTGTCATGAGAACTTTTTAATATCTACTGTCCCAGTGCCTTGCCGGCATTACCTCTCCAGAACTTCCCTGCCTTACACCTGGAATTTCATATTTTTTGACCACCTTCAGCACTTCCCCAGCTCCCACTTCCTGCCTTTGGCAACCACGAATCTCTCCTTTGTATCTCCGAGTTCGGATTTTTGAGATTACGCTATAACAGAGATCACAGCACATTCATCATTTGTCTTTCTCTGTCTGATGTTTTCAACTCAGCATAATGCCCTCAAGCTCCATCCATATTATTGCAAGTGGCAGGATTTCCCTCTTTTATGGCTGAATAATATTCCATTGTGCGTATATAGCCTATATTCTTTATCCGTTCATCTGCTGGATAGACACTTAGGTTGTTTCCATATCTTAGCTGTTGTAACTAATGCTGCAATGAACATGGGGGTACAGACATCTCTTCAAGATAGTAACTTTGGGACTGCCCGTCGTGGCGCAGTGGTTAACAAATTTGACTAGGAACCATGAGGTTGCGGGTTGGATCCCTGGCCTTGCTCAGTGGGTTAAGGATCCGGTGTTGCCATGAGTTGTGGTGTAGGCTGTAGATGCGGCTCGGATCCCATGTTGCTGTGGCTGTGGTGTAGGCTGGTGGCTACAGCTCTGATTCAACCCCTAGCCTGGGAACCTCCATATGCCACGGGAATGGCCCTAGAAAAGGCAAAAAAAAAAAACATAGTAACTTTGTTTCCTTCAGATATGTATCCAAAAGTGGCATTGCTGGATCATATAATAGTTCTATTTTTCATTTGGGGGTGGGACCTCTGTACTATTTTCCACAGTGGCTGCACCAATTTATATTCCTTGCAATAAAATGTATGACGATTTCCTTTTCTCCACATCCTTGCCAACACTTACCTCTTGTCTTTTTCATGATAACCACTCTAACAGCTGTGAGGTGATAGCTCATGAGGTTTTGATTTGCATTTCTCTGACGATTGGTGATGTTGAGATCTTTCCTATATTTAGCGTAAGCATTCAAAGCTATAAATTTCCCCCTTCGCCCTGCTTTTGCTGCATCCCATAAGTTTTGGCCTCTCTCCTTTTCGTTTTTATTCATCCCTAAGTATTTCCTAATTTCACTCATGATTTCCTCTTTGATCCACTGGTTGTTTCAAAGTGGGTCATTTAATTTCCACAATCTTGTGAATGTTCCAGTTTACCTTCTCTTATTGATCTCTAACCTCATCTCGTTATGGTCAGAGAAGATATTTTGTATGATGTCAGTCTTTTTATTCTATTGATTCTTAATTTGTGGTGTAGCGTGTGGCATATCCTGGAAAACGTCTCGTGCGCACTTGAGAAGAATATATACTCCGTTGCTGTCGGGCGGAGTGTTCTGTATACATCTTTTGCAATTGGTCAGTTTATGGTGTTAGGGCTTCTATTGGCTTACTCATCTTCTGTCTGGCTGTTCTATTCATTATTGAGAGCGCAGTATTGAAGTCTCCAAATATTATTGTATACCTGTCTCTCTCTTCCTTTGATCCTGTCCATTTTCGCATCTTCTGTTTTGATGGACAGTCCTTAAGTGCACAAATGCTTTTAAGTGTTACATCTTCTTTCTGTATTAAAGTCTTTTTCTTTAATGGCCACTCCTGCAGCACATGGAAATTCTGGGCCAGGGATTGAACCTGAGCCACAGCTGTGGCAATGCCGGGTGCTTTAACCCACTGCACTGGGCTGGGGATCGAACCTGTGCCTCTGCAGTGAGCTGAGCTGCTGCAATAGGATTCTTAACCCACTGTGTCACAGTGGAAACTCCTGTATTGAACTTTTATTAATATATAATGTTCTTCTCTATCTCTTACAGCTGGTTGCTGTTTGCAGGGTTTATCTTTTTCCATCTTTTGCTTTCAATATGTTTGTCTTCAGATCTCAAGTGAGTCTCTCAAGACAACATACAGTTGGAGTTCCCATTGCGGCTCAGCAGTCATGAACCTGAATTGTATCCATGAGGATGTGGGTTCAATCCCTGGCCTTGCTCAGTGGATTAAGGATCTGGTGTTGCCATGAGCTGTGGTGTGGGTCACAGATGGAGCTCAGATCCCACGGTGCTGTGGCTGTGGTGCAGGCTGGCAGCTGCAGCTGTGGCTTGACCCCTCACCTGGGAACCTCCACGTGCCACAAGTGCGACCCTAAAAAGCAAGACCATATAGAGTTGAATCATGCGTTTTCGTTCATTCCGCCCGTCTCTGGCGTTTGACTGGAGGGTTTAATCTACTTCCATTTAAAGAAACTACTGAGAAAGAGAGACTTCTGTCCTTGCACTCGCTTGTTTTCTAAGGCTTTACAGCTTCTGCTGTCCCTCGTCTCCTGTGCGCCTGTGTTCAGCTGGTTTTCATAGTGAAATATTTAAATGCTTTCCTCATTTCTGAGTGTTGCCTTCTCAGATTTGGTGCTGGCAGAACTCCACGCTTGAAGGGTGGCACGATGGGCAGGGGCGTGTGGGTCACAGAGCAGACCGTGTGCTCCCCACGTAATAGCAGGGGCCTAGGGTGCACCCAGGGTCCAGGACACTGCACTAAGGGCGCTGCATCAATATTGGTTTAATGGCTGCATGAACACATGGATGCATTTTATGATCAGGGAATTTTACGGAACCAAAATGTACATGCCAAGCCCAAGGCTGCAAAGAAGGCGGTGTCCCCATTGCCCATGCATACCAAGGATGGCGGAATAGCAGCACCCACAAAGATGTGGATGTCCCCATCCCCGGACCTGTGCCCAGGGGGCCTTCCACATCTGAGGACTTGGCAGCGGTGATCCAAGCTCTCGAGATCTGGATTGTCTAGGTGGGCCCAGTGTCATCACAAGGACCCTTATAGGGGAAGATGGGAGTGGGAGGGCCGGAGTCAGAGAAAGAGGCGTGAGAGTAGAGGGGGAGGGGGGAGATGAAGAAGCTAAGATGCTGGCTTTGACGATGGAGGAAGGGACCAGAAACCCAAGAAGGTGGTGTCTCCGGAAGCTGGAAAAGGCAGCAAATGGATCCTCCCCAACACCGGCAGAGGGAGGGCAGCCCCGCTGGCAGCTGGGTTTGAGGACTTCCGACCTCAGAACCGAAGGTAATACGCTGGTGTCCATGCGAGCATTTGCCGCAACCCGCCACGGCAGCCAGAGGACGCATGTGCGATGGGCACCCGCGCAGGGCACCTAAAGCCTCGCTGGCGGCGCTGAAGGAAAACGGCCTTTGAAGGCTGGAGCTGGATCTGCTCCCTGTCTGCTGGCTGCATTTCACGTGAGCACACAGTAATGAGAGCTAGGTGGCACTGGCACGGTCCCCATGCCTCCACATGAGAATGTGCAAACGTCCTCCTGTGCACATTTGTTTCGAATTACTTTTGCGAAAAAAAAAAAATGTGGGGGCTGTGGCACGTTAATAGTAGCTTACGACTGAGCTCATTTTAGTCCATGCGCCGCTTTGGAAAAAATGAATTGCAGCAGCACAAGGCTGGCTCTCGGGGACCGTCTGTGCGCGGGACGCCCCCTTAGCCGTCTGCAGACAGGCTGTCATCGCTGCCACCATTCGCAAGACGGTCTGTCAGGCGCCTCCCCCTGATGGTTGTGTGCAAACTGTTTGCATCTTGTTAGAATCTGATCCCGCTTGGATTTCTCTCTGCAAAGCCCTTGATGAAGACGAGCCACGTCTGTTTCGTGTCGGGCGCTGTCTCTCTGCCGAAATCTGCTCCTTCTGTGCCGAGCAGCTCTCCCCTTCACGTGGCTGCCTCTTTGTGGCTGAGCCCGGCAGCAAGCCCACCGCTCCGAAGGGGCGGGCAGGGACGGGGCGGTGGCGGGGAGGGGGGGTCCTCCCCAGCGGGCCAGTCTTCCCTGTGCGTCTTAGGTGGTGAAAAGAGCTCACAGGGTGGTGGTGGGGCGGGGGGGGGGGGCGGGCTTTGAAGCCCTGGATGCAACGAGCAAAGAGGATTCAGGTCAAATTGCGACTGAAGTGGCGTCACTGCTGCCGTTCATCAGCCTGTGCCTCGCGAGGGCTGAAGTCGAACTCCCGATCGCCGGTAAAAGGCCTGGTTTGGGGATTTGGAATCGGGAACTCCCGGCTCTTTGGAAGAGGCTTTTTCATTTCTCGGGCTCTCCCTGCTCCTCTGTAAGTCTTTAAAGAGAGCGCGCAAAGGCTGCTGGCAGCTGGTTTGCAGATGACCCCGCTCGAGCCGCCAGCAGCCCTGAGGAGCGGCTGTGGGGGCCGCCTAAGTACCAGGAGCATCGCCAGAATAGGGCCCATCCGTGGTGAAGGAGTGAGCCAGCTGTCAAGGGAGGTATGTAAGCAAATGGTGGGACGCCCCCAAGGATCTCGAAGAGGACGCTGCCGGGGGCGGCCAGCCAAAGCCTCTGCCCGCGTGCTCGGGATGAGGCGAGCCGCCCCGTCCTGCTTCGGCTGGCAGGCCGCCTTCCCAACGCTGAGAGCCAAAGGGCATCGGCACATTTTGCAGCAAACGGTCGGTTGCTGAGACTCGCGGGCACACTTCTTCCTTTTGGGTCTGTGCCACCGTCCTGTTTAATACTGCAGATGGAGGCTGCGGCTGTTTAAACAGGTCACGGCCATGCCTTGCATCCTGAGTCCCTGTGATTTCCACTCAGATTCCCTCCCTCCTTGTGAGGCTTTCAGAAATAACATCAGGAACGGTAACTGTTTGTCCTTGGAACCAAATCCCTGTCCTTGCTCTGTGATAGCTTAATGTGTGACCTTTTGTTCTGTTCTCAAGCCAGGAAGGATTTTCTTTAAACTGAACACAGGACGAGCACAGGGGTCTCCGGGCATCACCTTTGGAACCACACGGGTCTCTGTGTGAACCAAAGGGCCCCCAGTCAACGCATCCCAGGTAACTCGCATACCAGATGCCCAGGTGGTGCCCACGGGGCCCGGAGCCCTGGGCTCACACCACATGAAGGAGCCTCCCAGAGTCCCCAAGAGGAAGGAGAGACCGAGGGCCAGAGGGGTCCCAGGCTTTGGTGTGTCCTGTGCGAGATGATACAAGGCTGGTTTCCAGTCCTTGGTCCAGGGTGTGCTGGCTCATGGGATGTTCTGGGGGCCTCAGCGCAGACGTGGTGCTGACGGACGGGACACTGTCCAGGTGCCCTGGTGGAGCCTCCCTGGGGCAAATGGGACCCTGGAACTCTGGCACCCCGCATCTTGACTAGCGCGGGTCCGGTGGCAGAATCCGGATAGCTCAGAGCACCAGCTCCGACCCCAGGCTGAGCGCGTGGTGATCACTAGCAGGGAGACCTTGGGGAGCCACTCGGTGGTCCCCAGCCTCAGTCTCCCCAAGTGTCGGTACCCTCCCTCCAAGGACATGAAGCTCCGTGGCGGCTGTGAGCTGTCAGCGGCGAGCTCCGCGCCATCCCTCGCCGTGCTGGGCGAGCTGGGGCTCCCCCTGCCCCATGGCTTCCCAGCAGGACTGACGGCAGGCCAGGGGCCCCGGGGGACGGTGGGTAGGTCCTCCTGCAGCCATCCTCCGCCAGCCTGGGCCCGCGCCCTCCCAGGCCAGAGCTGCCTGGGTGGATCCTCTGAATGACGCCTGCCCGTGACCACAGAGAGGTGAGTCCCCCGCCTCCCCCGCCCTCGTCCCTGGCAGCCGCCCCAGAGTTTTAGGCCCAGGGTGTGGCTGTTTCAATCCCAGGTCAAAGACACAGCATTCTGCCCGAGGCCCTGTAAGCCGAGACCCGCCCCCCATGCCAGGCGTGCAGCCATGACGCCCAGAGACCCGCCCTCCCATGCCAGGACGCGTCCCTCGCGGGGCCCAGGGGTGACCACCCCTCCGACCTCCCTGGCAGCCCGGGGCCACGGTCAGCCTCCTCGTGGTCTGCTCATGCTGTGAGCCATCCCTCATCTCGGGAAAATGGGGGTCTCCCTTCCTCCCGGGGATCCTGCAAGGCCTCGGCACAGGTCAGAGTTCACTGGAATCCCCGCATGGCTCCGTGGGGACCTTCCCATCCCTGCACTCTGCAGCTGAGCAGGAGCGCCTTCTAGAGACACTGGGCGGGGCGGGGAGGGGGCTCAGTGTAAACCCCCCGAAACAGCTCCGAGGGCGGCTTGGGACGTGGCCCCAGGCCCCACCTACTGGGACACCAAGTCACATGCAAACGTCTGGTGCTGACTCGGAGGTCAAAGGGGAGAAGGTCTGAAGGACTGAGGGAGTCAGCCGTCGGTCTGGCAGACATGGAGGAGAGACCCCAAAACTCAAAACTCCTCCAGAGACCTACTTTGGATCCGAAGAGATGAGCAGAATGTTCCTGAGCTTTCCCTCCTGGGATGGTGGCTCTGCTTTTGGAGACATTAGCAGGTGCTCCAGCGGATCTGAAAGCCCTGGAGCAGCCTCCTCGGTTGGCCTGGCACCCTGTCCCCTGTGCCCAGGCCCAGGCCTCCAGGAAGCCCTCGGGGAGAGCAGGCCTCCAGCTGGGACCTCAGGCTGCAGAGCCTCGGGTCCTCCCAGCACCTCCAGGGCCCCAGCCTGCCTGTGGTGGGAGGGGCATATGGCTCTGACCAGGACCCACCCCTTAAACCACTGGCAACACCAGGGCAACAAGGGAGCCGGACAGGTGGAATCTGATGCACCAGCAGCTTCCTCCCCAGACCTGAGCAGAAGATCCAGGTGCTGGAGGGGCTGAGGCAGGAGCAGAGGTCCCAGCCCGGGGAGCCGGAGCCCATGGAGCTGAGAAGCCAGGAGCGGGAGCAGGAGAAGCCAGGGCCCTGGAGACAGGACAGCTCAGGCGGGCAGGGGCCAGGCGGCAGCCAGCAAGTCGCCCCGCCTCACCTCCGGCCACACCCCCAGCCGCCAGGCAGCAGCCTCCCCCTTGGGGGCCCAAGCCCCCCACCCGAGGGCTGCGCAGGCGCAGAGGAGGCCATGGTGCAGGAACGCACATCCACGCCGGCGATCCAGGACCCGCAGGCGGCTTCATAAGCACCGTCCAAGGAGGGCTGGGGGCTGGGGGCTGGGACAGGAACCAGACCCCGCGGGGATGCTGGGCCGGGAAACACAGCCGCACAGCGGACTGGACGGGTGGGCCTCGTAACCCAGAACGCGCTCAGCGAGACTGGGGAGAAATGCCCCCAGGGGCGTCAGCGGCGGGCAGAGGTTCGAGGTGGCAAGCACAGGGGAAGGTGAGAGATGGAAACCAGACAGGCAGGGTCAGGAGGACCGGGCGCGAGTCCCAGACGCAGAGGAGGAGACCGGGGCGAGTACTTGGAGCATCAGATAAGGAGACGTCCATCTGAAAGGAAGAGAAGCGGCCGGGGCTGGAAGGGCAGGCGGGTGACACGCGCGCGCAATAAAAATAAATCAAGCGCTTCAAAGAGAAAGATACAATCTTAGCTGCGCACAGAAAAGTGGTTAACCTCCGAGAGCGCCAGCCGCAGATCGTCAGAGGCCCCAAGATCCCGCGACCGGAAGAAAACAAGAGCCGTGAGAGGCCGAAGGAAATTGATTTTGAACCCAGAATTCCAAGTTCGGTCAAGCCAGCGCCTGAGGGAGAGGTACGAGGCCTCGAGGTGACCCCAGCGTCTGCTGTGAAAACCGTGCCCTAAAAGCCCTAAAGCAGAAAGGGGGCGGAACGTGGGTGGACGACCGGGCACCGCGGAGAGGCCGAGGGGCCGCGCGCCGTGGTCTATAAGCAGAGGACCCCAGGGACGGCCCTGACCCGGGCTGAGGCCACAGCGTGGGGGGGAGCGACAGCAGCCACCTGCCGGACTCCCTGGGAAACAAGCCGGTGCCTGGAGGGGACGACGTCTGGGGGGACGGAGGCAAGTCAGAAATTTCTAGAAGGATGCTTCCCTCTCAAGGACTTGCACAAATTAAACTGAAGCCACACGAAGTGCCCTGGGTCCTGTCACTGGAAAATGAGAATTCGGGGGTGACACGGGCCTTGGTGCAGGCGGGGTTTAGGGGGAACCCCACACCTGCGGGTCCGAGGCTTGGTCCTGCCCGCGGGAGGGACTTTGGCGGGACTGCCGAAGGGCTGTAGAGGCCATGTGCCCTTTAGCCCCTAAATTCCAGGGTTAGAGAGTCATCGCAGCCAAATTACACAAGAAATGCGCAAAGAGGGGTGTTCAAGAGGGTCCCGAGCCCCGCATTCCCAGCAGCAGCTTTCAGAAACGGGCAGGGCCACCAGCGACAGCCAGCAGATGCCACTCAGCCACTGAGAGGGCCGTGCCCGTGGGCTCGGTGACACAGAAAGATGCCGCGTACCATGCTGGCGAAAACCATCAGGCCACGGAAGAGTGGTGTGGTCCCAGTCCATTGTTGTGTGTGTGTCTGGATGCCGTGAGCGGGGAAAAGGCCAGACGCCACGGGGACGAGGAGAGCGAGGTGACAAGATCAGGGCAGGGTCCGTGCCCTGCACGTCTGTCTGCATCCTCCACGTCACGTCAAACAAGCAGATGTTCCCTTTATAAAAGGGAACGCACGCCCTTCCCGTTAAAAACTGGTTCTAGAGGCCTGGAGCGCGTCCTCGGTAACTCGGGCGGCAGAGTTAGCGCGACCTCACCAAGTCTGGCCTCGGGGTGCGAGGAAAGCACCGTGTCCCCAGGGTCCAGGTGGACAGCCGTCAGGGACGATCTCCGCAGCTGCTCCCACTGCTTTCAGAAAAGGACCAGAATCGCCAGCCGGGAATCCTCCAGGCAGCCCCACGGCGTCCACCCTGCATGTCCAGTGTAATAAGTGGGTGAACGCCCAGCGCCGTGGTGGGCAGACAGCAAGCTCCTGGCACTTGGAGCTGCTGGCCCGTGGGTGGACCTGCCTCCTTCTGCGCCCAAGCACAGCCCTCGCTGTTCCCCAAGCGCACCCGCGCGCACCTGCCAGCTGTGCCAGCCCAGCCCCTTCCTTCCACCGAGCAGACGCCCTCCTTTCTCACATCCCTGGCCTGGCAGACGGGCCGCGGGGGCCATGGGGCATGCTGACCACGGCGCAGGGCTGAGCACACCCCCCCTTTCCCCGCTGGGAAGACCTTGAGGCACCCTGCAGGGGCAACTCACCTCATTTGCAACAGGGCAGCGGGCTCAGAGAGGCTGGGTGCCCCCCGGTTCCCCCTCAGGTCCCCTCCCCCGGCCCCCCTGCTCCCAGGGGCCTAGCTGGGCCTTGACCAGATTTGAGTGTCTGGCCACAGCCACCCAGCCACGCCAGTCCAGCCTCTGAACCCCAAGCCGCCCCGCACCTCCAGAGCACCTGTTCTGGTTCCTGGGCTCCATGCTCCCAGGGGCCAGGGCGCGGGGCGTGCATGCTATTGATGGATCAGAAGACGGGGTTGGCCTCCCACCCCCGAGCTGCCCTGTGTCAGCCCCACCGCCCTGTAGGCCCCTCCTGCCGGCCTGCAGCAAAGCCAGGCTCCCCAAGCACGAGTCGGCCTGCGGTCGGAACAGAGCGGCTTGGGCAGCCCCCAAGGCTCCGAGGCGCATGAGGCTGTAATTGGAGAGGACACGGCTCCCACGGAGGCTGAGCCCAAGCCCCGCCCCGCACGGGGGCCAGAGGCGGGATCGGCGCTGCTGCCAAGGGCGGAGGGCCGCTCGCCGCGCCCTGCGCACCCTCTAGCTCACCAGCAAGAATGTTTGTCCCCTGGGCACCCTCACCACCCAAAGTCCCCAAGGCCACCAGCCCTCGCCTCCCTCCTCCTGGGACACTGGACGCACTCTGGGACAACTGGGAGAGGTCTCCTGAGATGGTGGCTTCCCGAGGCTCCTGCTCTGCCGCCTCCATCAGGGCAGGACGAGGACGGCCAGGCGAGAGCACCGGTTGACGGTGCCCCACCCTGCGCCGGGGGCAGGGGGGGTGGTCCCCAGCCTTGAAGGCACCTCTGGCCCCTGCCTCCTCCCTCCCCTCCGGTGGCTGTGAGGACACACAGCATCCTGGCGCTGGGGGCCCCCTCACCTCACAGCACACGATGTGCTGTCCCTTTAGGGAGCGGGTTGTGCAGGCGGGAGGCCCGGGAGCTGCGGCTTCTCTGGGCCGGGCCTGCAGAATCCGGGGTACAGCCCACAGCGTCACTTGATTATTTCGAGTCTGCGGACGGCTTGGCCGGAGCGTAAAGGGGCCTTCTTGGCTGTACTCTGGCTTCGGCGGTTTTCTCCTCTCCACCCTGTGGCTTGGACGCCTCGACAGGCATGGCTCCCGGGCGGCTGCCCCTGGGCTCCCCTACCTCGGGCTGAGCCTGAGGGCGTGGGGACCGGCGAGGGCCTCCCCCAGAGAGAGAAGGGACTCCCCTGCGGAGCTGCTCACAGCCGCCCACCCCTGCCCCTGGGTCCACTTCCCTGGGGCTGTGGGGAGCCAGTGCCGCGTGCCGAGCTTACGGGGAACTCGATCCACTTTGGCCTCTTAAGGGCTTATTCCAGCCCTAAACGAGGACCTCCAGGCAGCTAGAACCTCTCGTCTGAGAGCACCCCCTGCCAAAGACCCAGCAGCTCTGGCCCCAGGCTGAGGACACGCCTGTCGGCTTTGACCGCCGCCGGCAGCCCAGGCCTTGGACCCCCCCCCCCCGCCCCCGTCTGAGCTCATGGGGCGCCCTCACTACCACCCAAACCTGGAACCCTCCCCGCTTTGGGCTGGCCAGACTCTGGCCCTCTACCGCAGGTCACCAAGAGCTCCAGTCAGTGACCAGAGCACTGCCGGGCCGCCCCCAGGGCACCCAGCAGAGCAGTGTGGCCCCTCTCAGCTGCTGGGGCTCTGGGAGGACGTCCAGAGTCCTTTGGGAACGTAGCCTCCCACGGCAGGAAACAAGAGCCCAGAAAGCCTGCACCCCGCAGAGCCAGGACCCCACAGGGCTGGGCAGCCCCCGAGGCCCCCACCCCCAGGCTTAAACGGAAGAATGAAACCCAGACACACACCCCGCCCACCTCCTCCCAGCCTGGGCCTGGGGGACCTGCATCTGGGGTGAGAGCATCTCCTCTGCCCTGTGGGGGAGCTGCCTCGTCCCCACGGCTTCCAAGGCCACAGGGCTGCCCGGGGCCTCTGAGTATCAGTCCCACTGGAGCTCCTGCCAGCAGCCTCTGCCTGTCAGGTCAGCTGGGTGTCGGGAGGGGAGGCCCCTGGAGTCAGTGTCCCTTTCTGGGTGGCCTGGTGCCCCAGCCGGCTGGGAGCCCCTCATGGGGCTGTAAGTGGGAACACACACAGGGCTGGCCCCGGGGCCGGGGGCCTGGGAAGGACTAGGCGCAGACGGGGCCCCAGGCAGGGGTCTCTGCTGGGGCTGCGAGTGCTCTTGGACAGGGGATCTGGGGTGGATGAAAGGGCACCGCTGCCTGTGTTCCAGACACACGTGTACACGCACTCACACGCATGGACTCAGGCACACAAGCACTCCAAGCAGCAGGAACCCAGCTCACGTGGTGTTGGAGGAAGAGGAGGGTGAGAACTGGATAGAAGAGAAAACAAAGCCTTAAAGTTACCTGGGGGTTAAGTCACCAAAGGCCCCAGAGCTCTGGCCTCTGCCCTGTCTTGTGGGGGTGGGAGGATCCACGGGAAAGGGGGGAAGGGGAGGAGCGCTTTGGCCCCCAGGCGCGGAGTCTGGCTCCCCAGGAACCCACTGCTGGCCTTGTGGACCCCACGTGGCACAACAGGCACCACGGCCCCAGACCGAGGGCTGTCTCCTGGGTCTGCCCCCCCAGCCCCAGGACAGAGCGCCCCAGCTGTGCCCTCCCCGGGCTCCAGAACCCTCTTCTTAGGGTGCTGGGCGCTCATCCCACCCAAGACCCAGACAGAACTTCCACTGCTTCTGGGGGCGCCCGAGCCGCCCGGCCCAGGGGAACTGGGCCTGCCGGACCGTCACCACCTCCCAGAGCCCCCACGCTGGACCTGGGGGGTTCACTGCCTCGGCAGGAACCCGCAGGAGCCAGGGTGGGCCCGGGGAGGCCAGGCTTTGGAGTCTGTCCCCCGCACTGTCCTCCTCCCCAGGGCCCCACCAGGGCCCAGGCCACTGGGCTCCTCCTTGGCCCCCGCCAGGCCCATCGTCACCCTGGGCCAGGGCCGGGCCACCTTGCAGGCAGGGCTGCTGGCTTTCAGCCTATCTCACGGCTGCAAGGCCAGGGCTGGAGTCACGGCTCCTCACGGCCGTGCCCGTCAGGCCTGGACCTGGGGTCTGAGAATCAGCCAGCTCCTCTGGGCTCATGCCCTCCTGTGCACCCGGCCCCGCGAGGGGACGTGGCTGGCCTCTCCGAGCAGCAAGCCCTCGCTGGCCCCTGGCCGCCTCCCCCAGGGACAGACCCGGGCTGTGGGGGAACGTCCCAGAAGCCTGCTGCCAGAGGGAGAGGGCCTCGCTCCCAGGCCTCCTGGGGGAGCGGGGGAGGGCTCCAGAGGCTCAAGCAGCAGCTGGCCAGGGCCGCGGCTGTGGCAGCCCTGAGGCTCCTCCCGCCCTGGGGACCAGCACAGCCCACCCCACCTTGGCCAGACTGGCCGTGCCTGGAGGGGCTCTGGGGAGGGGACAAGAGAAGTGCCGACTGTCTCCTGCCCAGACTCCCGCCCACTCGGGGGGTGGGAGCAGCAAGGTCAGGGGCTGAGCTCGAGCTCCCAGAATAGCCCAGGGGTGGCTGGCGGCCGAGGATGGACAGCTGACTTCATGCCACAAGCACGCGGGAAGCCCCAGCTGTCTGCGGCCGGCCGCACCTGCTGGGCCCCGGAGCCCGAGCGCAGCCCTCAGCCCGGGCGAGAGCGGCCGCTGGGCCACCCACCGCAGAGGCCACCCAGCTTCCCTCCCCCTCCCAGAAAGGGCGCCGGGTCCCCACCCTGCTTGTCCTCCTCTGGCCTTGGGCCAGCCCCACCCTGGCCAGGCTGAGCCTTTCATCTGGAAGCCAGTTTGGCCCCAGTGCCACGAATGGGGCCCTGCGGGGGTCTGTCACCCCTTGGAGGGGGCCCACGGTGGGGAGAGGCCCTGTCGGGAGAGACTTACCAAGCCTCAGGGAAAACAATGGTACGGGTGGATTTTTATTTCATTCCCAGCTGCGACTCCCGGTTTCTCCACAGAGGCTTCCAAGCCTCCCAAGGCTGCCCTCCCCGCCACCCTTCGTACCAGCCGGGAGCCCGGAGCTCCGAGGACCCCTGGGGCCCGGCCCCCCCTTCGCAGCTCCCTGTCAGGCGCTCCGGCCTGGGCCCGGGGAGGACAGAGCTTTGCAGAAAAGGAAGGGAAGGAGCCGGTGCCCGGGCCCCTGGCTTCCGCTGGGTCCTTCAGGACGTTCGTGCGGGGGACTCTGAAGGCCCGGCGACAGCCCATGGGACGAGCGTGTCCAACACCTGCAGCCCACCCCCTCCCGCTGCCAGGCCGGGCTTCTGTTGACGGGGACTCGGCCCTGGCGAGGTTTGGGCTGATCGAGGAAGAGGATCAGGAAAGAGCATCTTCCGGAACCCGGAGCACGTCCGGCAGACACAGCCCTGCTCTCAGGGGTCGACGCCTGCCAGGCAGGCAGAAGAAATGGGCTGAATGCGGGGGTGGGGTGTGCCTGCAGGGGCTCTTCCGAGGAGGTGCCATTCGGGCAGAGACCAGAAGGAGGTGACAGGGGAACGTGGGCCAGGGACGCCCTCCCAGACAGCTGCGCGGCCGTGCAAAGGCCCTGTGGCAACTGTGCTTGAACAGCAAGGCAGACGGCGTGGCCGCTGCTGAGAGAACCAAGCTGAGGGCTGGGCGAGCGACGAGAGACAGGCCGGGGGGCAGACGGGGGACTTTTTCTGATGCTAAACCTGCAGGGGCCCCTGCTGAGGGCCCGTCCACCCGAGACTCCTTTGAGACAAAGCGGGCAGGTGTGCCGCAGTCCTGGCCATCGGAGAGCGGGGGCTGGGCCGGGCCACAGACCCGGTGCTTTCTGAGATTGAACAGGTGGTGTGAAACTTGGCATCCCTCTCGCCAGAGAGTTGCCTGGGTGCCCAGGGTGCTGCCACGGCCCCACTAGCCCGGACCCCTGATCTGGGGTGGCCTCTGCTGGGCTGGCTGGGCTTCCCCCCAAGCCTCTTCCCACCTCTCTGGATACTCAGTGAGTAGCCTCTGCAGATGCTTCTGGAACCTGGCAGAGCAGCCACCATGGCAGGAGTAAGAGGGGGTCCCCTTCCTCTGCCCGTCACCCCCATGGACACTGGCCCAGAGCCAGCACGAAGGTCCTGGGCCGGCCGGCTGGCAGGACCAGGGTGGAGCCAGGGGCGGGTCCAGACGGTGGTGCCGGGGGTCGCCGGCTGGCAACCCCGCGTAGTTCCTGCCAACTGCTGTGGGCAGAGGGGGAGACCAGGGGGAGCAGGCAGTGGGGGGCGGTCTCCTCGGGCCTTTGAAGTCCCGGACTCGCCCACCTGGAGGCCTGAGTTGGCACGGACGCTGGGCAGAACCTCCCAGTGAGGTTTCCTGCCCCTGGGGAGGGCGGAGGGGACCCGGGCTGAGAGAAGCAAGAGAATGGGGGCGCCGGGCAGAAGGGGTGTGTGGAAGGGGGGAACCGGGAGCTGCCAGCTCCCAAACCCCAGGGACACAGGCCTCGGCTTGGACGGACCCTCCTGTGATTTCGAGCTTGGGTTTGGGTCCTCCAGGCCAGGGGGGGTCCTAGGGGCCGGCACCCTGTTCCCTCCACGCCAGCTTCTCACTCGCTCTCCGGGCTCCTCAGACGGAAGCCCCTGGCCGGTTCTGCAGCCACACGCCAGGCACTACGGGGAAGACGCCCAGGGGTAGTCCAGGACCTGCACGGGACGGACGAGCTGGCTGTTCCCGTCATGGACTCCCTGCTCCTATACACGCACCCCTGACCCCCCAGTACTCACCTCGGGCCTGGGCTGGGCCCCGGGGTGCTGGGAACTGGGTCGGAGAAGGGGTTGCTCTTGGAAGCCACCCCAGGCCGGGCGTCCTAGGAGGACAGAGTCGGGGGCACGGGGGAGGCCTTGGGGATCAGGCCTGCCGGTGCCTCCACCAGGGGACCCCAGGGGTCCCCTCCCAGCCCAGGAAAGCAGTTTGTCATCCTCACCGACCCGGGGAGCCTGGCACCTCGCCTCCCACTGGAAAAGCCCAAGCTCATCCCAGTGCGGACGGTGGACAAACGCCCAAGCCATCCGGGTGTTACGGCCACATGCTCAGCGTTACACGCAGCCTATCGTGCAAAAGACTATCAGCAAAAGAATAAATACCTGTCTTACGGCTCAAGAAATTTAAAAAAAAAAAAAAAAAGACATCTTTAAAGCAGAAGAATTTAGCTAGAGGAGTCTATGAATAGATTTCTGGAAGTCTTCACACTTGGATGAAGGAAAAAATAATTGTTCTCCTGAGAGGCCCTCCTGAGACGGGGGGTGGCTGTGGGCACCTTACCCCCCTCGCCCACACCACACACACGCGCACCCTGGGCTGTCACAGCAGCTGGTGCCCTCCTGGCAGGCTGATGCCCCATCCAGCCACCCCCGAAGCCAAGGCCCTCTAACCCCACTTCCAGCTCCAGGAAGCCCCTGAGGCTGGCTCCTGGCCGGGGTCCCCACCCAGCCCTGTTCCCTGGTTCCTGCTCTCCATGGCCCACGGGGGCTCTGACAGACCAAGGCCAGGCCTCCGGCTGCAGCACAGTGGCCCCTGGGGCAGGTTCGGTGCAGCCGCTCTCAGCCCCCCCCCCCCCCGCAGCCCCCCGACCCTGGCCAGCCCTGCCTGAGCGTCCTGGCTCTCCCCAAGGTCCGGGACTCCTCTGGCCCGAGGCCTCTGGCTGACTGCAAAGCTGACTGCAAGGCCACGGCCACACACTGTCCAGCAAGCGTCCAGAGCTGGCCAGGCCCCAAGGATGGGAAGGGGAAGGTGCCCCCACCGCCCGGCAACCCCAGGCTGAGGCCATCTGTGCCAGAACAGGGGTCTGCCCTCCCCCAGGCCAGGGCGGGGAAGGAGGAGCAAGAGGAGGCCTGGCACGGAGAGTCCTCTTATGCCAGCTGCACGGCCAGGTCTGGGGCCGTGTGGCCGAGTCGCACTCCTGAGGAGTGATCACTGGTGTCACAGGGGCCGCTGCGCTGACAAATCCACCCCAGACCCTGTCAGGCCCAGAGGGGGCCAGGGTCCCAGGAGGCACTACGGCTGGTGGCCGTTGGTCAGGAGGATCCAGGCCCAGGCCTGGCTCTGTGGCCTAAGGCGCCTACACCCGGGTCCCCCTCCTCAGCACTGGAGCCCCCGAGAGCCCCAGCTTTCTAGGGGATCCTTGCCATCCGCGACCCCAGGCCTGCCCCCGAGGGAAAGCCCTGGAGCTGCTGCCATAGGTCCCTTTAAAGGGGCAAACAGTTCTCACTGCTCCGAGGTTGATTTAAACCAGGTTTCTCCTACTGCTGAAACACGTTCCACCGTCAAACTAAGCCTTCGCTGGTTTTAATGGAAAAGGGGGCACTCGTGCGCCCGCGAAGCCAGCAAAGCTGATGTATACACCACCAGCGGACAATGTGGTTTGGCCGAAACTCACTTTTGCGGGGTCTTTGGAATCCGAGCCGCCTGTGCTCTCAGCTGCTCGGTTTGCCCTGCTCTTTCCAAGCTCGGGAAAGCTGCAGAGCCCCCGGGGCACTGAGGGCAGGGCAGGGGCGTCCCAGCCCCCGGGGGCACCCGGGAGGTGGTCCTGGGCCCAGGCCGTCTCCTCTGCGCCTCGACACCACCCTCATAGACGTCCCCCATCCTGCTCCCTGGTCATTTTTTTCTTTTTTCTTTTTTTCCCCAGGCTAGGGGTCCAATCGGAGCTGTAGCCACTGGCCTACACCACAGCCACAGCAAGACCAGATCTGAGCTGTGTCTGCAACCTACACCACAGCTCACAGCACCACACAGAGCTTAACACACAGAGCGAGGCCAGGGATCGAACCCACAACCTCATGGCTCCCAGTCGGATCCGCTTCCACTGCGCCATGACAGGAACGCCCACCCGGTCTTTTCCAGCCTGGCTGTTAAGGACATAGCTTCGGATACCCCTGCTGCAGGCCCTTGGTGTCCTTACTCGCACCCTGACTTCTCTGGGGTGCATGTCGCAGGGGGTGGGGGACGTTGCCAGGTCAGAGGGTCTGACCCCATGCTCGAACATCCCCAAGTGACTGCACCGGTTCACACTTGGCTGCAAGCCCCTGTGTGAACACACTGCAGCTGTGCCAGGCTGAGGCTGTCGGGATTCACGGTGGTTCCACACCCACCTCCCTGAGCACTGTGAGGCCTCCTGTCCCTCTTGCTCTTTAATTTTATGGCGACACCCGTGGCACACGGAATTTCCCGGGCCAGGGATCAAATCCGAGCCACAGCCGCAACCTACGCCACAGTGACAACAACCCCAGATCTACACCACAGGGGCGGCAACATCAAATCCTCTATCCACTGAGCCAGGCCAGGAATCAAATCTGTAGCTCCGCAGCCAGCCAAGCCACTCTAGGCAGATCCTTAGCCCATTTCGCCACGGCAGGAACGGCACCTCCGAGGCCTTTCTGTCCCCTTTGCCTGTCGTTTTGTAATTGCTTTGCCAGAGTTCTTTACATATGGTGGACACAGTCTGGTCCATTATATGTTGCAAATATCTATCTCCATTTTGAGGCTTGTCTTCTTCAGGATCTTGGGGCTTTTCCTTCTCTAGTCAGTTAATCAGTGACGCCCAGATATTTGGGGCCCGACCCTAAGTGAGAGGACGGGGCGGCCCCTGCCCTGGGGACTCCACCAAGCAGAGGTGATGCCTGATGGAGCTGAGCCAGGTGCAGAGCAGACAGGTTCCCAGTGGGACCATCCCCGAGGGGGCGAGTCTTGAGGTGGGAGAGCATCAAGCAGACAAGGAGGAAAGATTTGGCTGGCAAGCAGCATGCGTGTGGAAGGGCCTCGGGGTTTCCAGGAGAAGCACGAAGAACCGAGTTCCCCTCTGCATCTCGTCTGCAGCGTGAGGCAGGGGCCCAGACGCACGCATCAGTTTGGGAAGCGCCAAGTGGGCGCCTCAGCCGCCCCCCCCCACCCCCCCACCCCACCCCCGCCATCCCCGAGAGCTGCCCCAGCTTGGAGCCAGCAAGACAGCAACGCCCGGAAAGGTGAGGAGACAGCGTCAGGTGGGGACAGGCGGCCGTGGGCCTCGGAGAGCCAGTCAGCCGCCCTGGGAGCTCGAGTGACCAGGACAGGCCGGGGAGGCGCCCAGGGTGCTGAGGGGCACGTTCCCACCTGGAAACGACCTTGGATCTCAGTAAAACCAAACCATGTTCTTGCCTGGAGTTTTGTCCAGAAAAGCCTCCTTGACTCCCGACGTAGAAAGGTCTTCACTAACGGAATTAACCGACTGAAACTAGGCCCCCCGTGCAGGAGGATCGGAAGGGCCCGATGTTGCCTGCTGCTCAAACGCACGGGCCGCGCTGAGCTCTGCATCCGGGGAAGCCCCTCCTTTGCCAGCCAGGATCGCAAATCGGCCACAACGAACACGGCAGTAAATTCTAAAAGCACCACTGACGTAGAAGGACTCGGTCGTACGTGTTCTCTGTGGTCTTGCTTCTTTTCTAAGTAGTATTTTTTACTTAATAAGCTGTATTGTGAGAGCAGTGCTGAGTGCATCGCCAAACTGAGAGGAAGGCACGCGTCCCCGTGGATTTCGGGCCCCGACGCGGGCAGGGCCTCCCCCAGACACGCACCCTTACCCCCAACGGACCAGCACGCTCCCCTCACCGCCCCCGGAGCCCACCGCCTGCATCGGGTTCACTCTGGGTGCAGGACATCCTACGGGTTTGGCCATGACGCCGCGTGTCCCTGGGAGTCTCATACGGAGTAATGGCCCCACCCTACAAACCCCCTGGGTTCCCCCTTCATGCCTCCCTCCCCCAACCCCGCAACCAAGAGCTTCCAATGACTCCACGGCTTTGCTTCTGCCGAATATCATCTCGTTGGCACCACCCATTTGTGGCCTTTTCAGCCCGGCTTCTTGTCACTTAGTTATTACATACATTTAAGTTTCCTCCGTGTCTTTCTTTCTTTTTTTTTTTGGGCTGTGCCCACAGCGTGTGGACGTCCCCAGGCCAGGGATTGAACCTGAGCCACAGCAGTGACCCAGGCCACTGCAGTGACAACTCTGCACTAACCCGCTGCGCCACCGCAAGAGAACTCCCTCCATGCCTTTCCAGGGCCTGAGGCTCCTTTCTCCTTAGGGCCGAGGGAGAGTCCCTTGTCCGGATGTGTCATGGTTTACTTACCCGTGATGGAGGGACATCTGGGTGACTTCCAGTCTGGAGGATGATGAATAAAGCTGCTGTAAGCATCTGTATGCAGGGACAACTCTTTTTTTTAAAAGGCAAAAGACTTGAGCAGGCACTCCCACGACAGTGAGTACACAAGTGGAAAAAAGCGCATTTCCATCATTCGTCATCGATTACAAGAATGGCCGGAAGTAAGGGGCCTGACAAAATCCAGGGTTCTCCCGCGTGCAGAGCGTGAGAAGCAGCCGTACGCTTCGGGGGAGAGTGGACACTGGTTTGTAACTTTGGAAAACGGGCAGCTTCTTCCCAAGTTAGAAATACACGCATCCTGGGCCCCGCAATTCCATTCCCAGCCAGGCTAGCCGGTGTTCACGGAAAGGCTGGTGCCCGGAGGCAGGGCACCAGTACCCGCCACAGCCCTCAGCCCGAATGCACCGCCCTGTCCGTTGACAATGCCACGGGGCAACGTTCCCAGCCAGTATCACACAGTCCCGCAGTTGAATTCGGCGATGAAAAAGTAAGCCCTCCTGCCCTTAATTACCTGGATGCGACTCACACACAGAATTTGAGCGAGAGGGACCAGACACAAAAGAGCAGGCGCTACATGGTTTCATTGAGGCCAAGTTCAGGCCCAGACGCAGCTCACTGATGGGAACGGAAGTCAGCAAAGAGGTTCCCTTCCAGGGGGTCGGCGGGGCGGGGATGGGGTTCAGGGGGCCTGTGGGGCTCTGCTGTGTCCTGTACCTTCGTCTGGATGGGGGTTACGTGGGTGTGTTCACTTTTTTAAATGCATCAAGGTGCACATTTGCAACCCGTAAACTTTTCTTATGCATATTAGTCTTCGGGGAAAAGGTTCCTGAAAACCCTTGCCCATGAGAATGTATTATGCACATTCTTTGAAGTTCAGGGGGAGCCTGCCCGCTGCTGCTGGCTCCCCTGGAGTCCACAGCGACGGTGGCAGCCGCTGCACCCAGAAATCATCTGCCGCCAGCAGAGACAGCCTCTCCTGTCCCGGGAGCTGCCTGCGCCTGGATCCTGTGTTTATCGCTGTGTCCTCACCAGGTCCCTGGAGATGAGAGAAGTGAAAGCCTTGGAAGATTTTTCACGCGCCATTTCGGCTTTTAACAGTCACGGTTTATATCCACATAAAGTCAGATACGGAGAAGCAAACTTGGCCTCCGAGGATGAGCCGTTCGGGCTCCCCGCGCGGAGGACCCTGACGACCGATGCGCCTCTGTGCCCCGCAGCCGGTTCTCGCCCCAGCGCACGCGACGTCTCCGAGCAGGGCTCTGGGTGCCAGCGTCCTGGAGCAGCCAGGGAGAGAGGGCTGGGAAGCGGTGATGGGGGTGGTATGGGGTGGGGGGGGGGGCAATCCAGACACCTTGGGCAGCAGGGGGCCTCGGGCCTGGGGTCCGTCAGCCTCTGACCTGCCGTCTGGCCCTTCTGGAGACCACTCCCCACCTGACATCGGATAAACGAGGCTTGGAGTTCCCGCCTTGGCTCAGCGGCTAGTGAACCTGACTAGCACCCATGAGGATGCAGGTTCGATCCCTCGCCTAGCTCAGAGGGTTAAGGATCTGGCATTGCCAAGAGCTGTGGTGTGGGTTGCAGACATGGCTCAGATGCCGCGTTTCTGTGGCTGTGGAGGAAGCCGGCAGCTGCAGCTCCGATTGGACCCCTAGCCTGGGAACCTGCATAGGCTGCAGGACCCTAAAAAGACCAAAAAAGAGAAGAGAAGTGAGGCTCCCTGAGCACCAGGTGCTCCGCCTCCTCTCAGCTCAGACTCCCATCTGTCCACTGCCCCCCCCACACACACACCTCCAGAAAGCCACGTGTTGGCTGCCGAGGGTCCGGGCACGGGAGGCAGGGTCGGCGTGTCCGGCCTGCAGGGCAGCAACCAAGAGAAACGTGGTTTCCAGGAAGAGCACACACTTGGACCCTGAAAGTCCAGGGGTTGAAGACAAGGGTACCAGGAAGGGCACTGTCCCAGGAGAAGCCCCGTCCGGCCTGGAACAGCAGGCAGGCGTGTCCTCCTCCGCCGGGCGGGTCGCCCTGAACACAACTGACGGCCTGTGTCCCTTCTCTCTTTCCTGTTTATGTCTCTCCAACTGTGACCCCCTGAGGACAGAGACGGCCCAGCCACCCCAGGGCCCGGGGCCTTGCCAGAGCACAGTGCCCCCTGGACGCGCCCAGACAGATGAGTAAGGGCAGGGAGGGGCTGGCGGCCAGGCCACCCAGCTCTGGCATACCTCTGGGTCACACTGGGCTGCCTTGCGGGTCCTTCCAGGCCACCTCTGGGATGGCAGCCAGGAAAAGCCCAGAGGGCCCAGCTGGACACGCGGGCACCTGGGCCTGGCAGCCGTGCCCCACCCGGCCGTGCCCCTGCGGGCTGCCCTTCGAGGTGGGGTCACCGGTGCGTCTGGGAGGCTCCCAGGCCCAGGGCAGCCCTGGCTCCGTGTGCCCCGGCCCCAGCCTGCAGCCCGGCCCTCTAGGGGCAGGACCAGGTCCGGGGGCCTGGCTGCTCTGGCAGGGCAGGCCCCCCCCCCATCCTCTGGGCCCAGGCCCCAAGGTGCAGCAGGCCAGGGTCAGTTCCACTCAAGGGCACCACGCAGGGCCGGCCCCGCCCCCAGGCCCTCCCCCCACGTGTGCATGGCCTGGGGCGACGTTGTTCTGGGGGGGACCCAGAGTCCACCGATTCGGGATGAATCTATTGGGCCAGCGGCGTGCTGGTACACACCCAACCCAGAATGCTCAGAAGGGGATGGGGACTTGGCCCCGTTTGCCCATCTCTGGGGTCACCGTGGCTGGCGTGCAGATGGGGGGAGGTGTGGGCAGTGGCCCCGCTGGGGGCAGAGGGGGGCAGGGCGGTACTCACAGAAGCCTGCGATTTGCTGCCCATCCGACCTCTGACCTCAACCAGCCCCCGGCCCCCGCCACGGAGTGGCACTGGCGCCCCAGTCTGGCCTCCCACACGCGGGTTCTGGGGTTTCTCTAGGCGCAGCCAGGAAGGCCTCCTGGCTCTGCCCTCGCCCCACCTGGGCTTCCCATGTGTCCCAGCTCCAACCCGCAAGCATGTCCTGCTGCAGGAGGAGAACGGGCATGGGCTCGGCTGGGCCCAGCCTGTTTCCCCTGCCGGAGCTTAGGGGCTGGAAAAGTCTGAAGCCCCGGGCCGGCCTAGAGGGTACCTCGTCCGTGCCTCTGCCCCTGCAGCTCTGAGGCCATCATGGGCCTGAAGAAGCAGGTGGCAGCAGGGGACAAAGAGGACTGGGGACTTCAGGCCCACAGTGTCGCCCACAAGGGTCCACTCACAAGCAGCATGCCGCCTGCCGTGCTGCTGGCCCTGGTCCCAGCACCGGGGGGCACCGGGTGACTCCGACCAAGCGCTGCGGGTGACAAGGTGAGTCCAGAGATGGGAAGGAGACCCCAACCCCGAAAGGAGAAGCAGCAAAGGAGCTCCTGGAGGGAAGGGGGGCAGGGGCATCCCCAAGAGTAGCCTACGGCCCCTGCCACACGCTCAAGGACAGAGGGCAGATCCCACGGCCACAAGCTGCAGGATCCCGCCGACACTGACATGAAACGTCCAGAAAGGTCACGTGCACAGTGACTGAAAGCAGAGGAGTGGTGGCCGGGCCGGGCCGCGAGGGGCTGCAGCCAGACTTCCGGGTCTCCTTCTGGGGCAAGGGAGACTTTCTGGAACCGGGCAGTGGTGAAGGTTGCCCAACCCTGGGAACAAACTGAAAAGCCACTGATTGCGCAATGAAGATGAGTGAGTGGCTGTGTGTGAATGGAATCTCAACACTTCCTTGGAGTTCCCGCTAAGGCGCAGGGGGCTAAGGATCCAGCACTGCCACAGCTGCAGCGTAGGTTGCAGCTGGAGCTCGGATGGGATCCCTGGCCTGGGAACTCCCATATGCCGCCAGGGCAGTCAAAATAAATAAATAACATTCTAAAATGCAACACTTTCTTTGCCCTAGACCTGGACTCGTCCATTTCACCAAAGATGCCCAGAGGGTCCCATCCGTGCTCTCCAGACACACGCGTGACCGTGGGCACTCCCGCCACCAGCTGTCATGGGGTCCCACCTTTTCTGGGCAGCGAGCTGGGAAATACATCTGTTTGAAAAGAAAAAGGGATGAGTTTGTCCTGACATGATTCAAGTCTAATAGTAAGGATTTTTGATCACTCTCTTTTCGATCGGCATTCCTGCCTTTTATGCTAAAAATCTCGGCTCCTATTTACTAAGCTACTGTTTGTGTTTTTCTACAAGAGAATTATAAAAGCATGCATATGCATGATAGTATAAATATTAACATATTGCTTGTAACCATTCAACTAATTTCCTGTGCAGCTCTGTTATCCTTAGAACACTCAAGTCATCTGAAATCACAGATAAATGTAAGCTCAGCCTCTCGGTCAGAACATTCGGCTATGCCTCGTATCTGGAGGTTGTGAATAAGAGCCTTGATATCCACGCGTGCGTTTCGAAAGTGATGAATCATAGGACTTTAAAGCAGTCGAGTCCTGCGATCTCAAATGGCTACATTGTACATCTGACAGTTCCTGAGTCATCTGTACCTGCTGAGTCACTGTGTCCCTGACCCCAGAACCCAAGTTGGAAGGGGCCCCAGACGTCATCTCTCCACTGGGGAAAGACAGACCAGAGGCCTCTGACCCAGGCAGCCCCCACCCTCCTGTGGGCTGCAGCCCAGCCTGAGAAGTAGCGGCCAGGGTGGGGGGGGGCCGTGGGGGGCACCAGACAGGAAGCCTGAGGACACCTCCTGACCCACAGTCAGCAGACTCCTCTGCAGCCGCCATGGCCCCAGGCTCTGTGCCCCTTCTGAACACATGAGAGGAGCTTTCGTCTGGCTCGGGGGAAGATGAGGGAGGGCATGAGGCCTGGAAGGCCAGTGGCACCTGTTTGGCCTCTGGGACGTGGGCTGCTCCCAGCAGCTGTGACACCGCCCCCAACAGCCTCTCACTCAGCCCACGGGAGGGTTCTCCCTGGGATGGAAGCTGTGACCAAAGGCAGCCAGACCTGCAGGCTTTCCCCAGACTGACCCCGGCACGGCTGGCACCATCTGCCCTGGACGGCTCCCGACAGAAGAGGGTTCTGACCTCCGCGACGACACGCAGGGCAAGGAGGTGGGCAGAGGGACTGCTGGTTCATTGTGAGGGGACGACCCGTCTGGCCGCAGCAAGGGGAGGCCCTGGGGCAGGGCCAGCCCGGGGGGCCGAGCAGAGAGCAGACCTCTGACCAGGCGGCCTAAGGCAGGCACTGGGACTGGAGGGAGGGATACCCCTAAGGCCGGATGGGCTCCACTGGGAGCGGGGGATGCCGGGGCCAGTGCCCTGAGCGGGGGAGGCCTGGGGGCCCCCAGGGAGACGTGCGACCAGGAGGCCTTGGCATCATGCTCTCCTGGAGGCCATGGGGGAGGAGTGGGCCCACCTGGGGGAGGGGCCCCCAAGGGACCAAGTGTGTCCCGGAGGCCAGGCCTGACCACAGGCAGCAGGACTGCGGAGGCCTTGGTGTGGCTGGACAGGTCAAGGACAAGCATCCTAGAGTCCTCAAGGGCCGCAGAGCCCCCCCACTTCCTCGGGGGTGCCCTCGGAGCCCCTCCGTCCCCCTGCTGCAGCCGCACAAAGGCAGGAGCGTGGGGAGCAGACACCCTCATTTTATAAGAGTTGGGGTGGGGGACCCACCCAGAGCTGCCCACACCCCTGACTTGGTCTGACGTTGGTGCGTCGTTCTGAGGGCTTAGGGCGGGGGGGCCTGAGGTGGAGTTGTGCCACATTCTCCAGGGAGGGGCCTCGGCTGCAAGTGTGCTGAGCAGCGCGGGGCCAGGGGTGAGCCGGCCCCCCGCCCCCGTCACCAGGAGGCCCTGCGGTCTTCCCCCGCCAGACGCGGGACGAAGGGGCCCACGGGCACAGGAACGGCATCTCTGGGGGACAAGCCTCTCCACGTCCAGGACAAGCCTGAGCATCTGGAGGGACATTCCAGAAGCTTCTGTCCAGCTGTGGCCACTCCAGGGAGGGCCACGGGTGCCCATCTCCTTGTTGGCGCCCTCGCCTGATCAGAGGCTGCGGGGCTGGGCAAATACCCCCAGGGCAACATTGGCACACTTAGAAGTTGCCACATAAAAAGTCAAAAATATACAGCATTTGGGGTCATTTCGTTTTGCTTTGCTTTTTAGGGCTGCATCTGCGGCATATGGACGTTCCCAGGCTAGGGGTCCCATCAGAGCTGCAGCTGCCGGCCTACACCAGAGCCACAGCAATGCCAGATCCTTAACCCACTGATGAAGGCCAGGGATTGAACCCACGTCCTCATGGATACGAGTCGGATTTGTTTCCGCTGTGCCACGACAGGAACTCCCAAAACGTGACAGCATTTGCTCAGGAGGCCGCGTGCCTGAGCCTCAGAATCTGAGGTCCCACAGACGGAAGGTCTTCTGTGTAGATGTTTAGTCTTGAAGAGCTTCACGGATTTGAATGTTAAATTTCAGGAGCTCCCGTCGTGGCTCAGTGGTTAACGAATCCGACTAGGAACCATGAGGTTGCGGGTTCAATCCCTGGCCTTGCTCAGTGGGTTGGGGATCCCTCGTTGCTGTGAGCTGTGGTGTAGGTCCCAGACGCGGCTCGGATCCTGCGTTGCTGTGGCTCTGGTGTAGGCTGGCAGCTACAGCTCCGATTAGACCCCTAGCCTGGGAACCTCCATATGCCGCAGGAGCAGCCCTAGAAAAGGCAAAAAGACAAAAAAAAAAGTTAAATTTCAGAGCCTGAGACCACAAAGTGGGAAAGCAGTGCTTCTCCTTTAGCTCAGGGAACTCGCTGCGGTCGGGTTCCCCAGGGCGAGGCTGGCACTGCGAGCAGAGAGGGCCTCCAACAAACCCCTCCCAGCCCCGGCTGCGGACCCCTGCACGTGCGGTGGGCGCTGGGACTCTGGGGTTTCTGGTTTATTCTAGAACCCACACTGAGCAACCAGGGGGCTGCTAAGGCCGGGGGGTCTCCCTGCTCCCCACCAACACTGGCTTCTGCAGCCTTGGTGACTGGGGGCAACGCTTGAGGGGCCTCAACGAGGGTCTTGGGACCCTCGGCTCCTCCGTGGGGACATGCCAGAGTGACCTGGATGCTTCACCGGTGGGCCTGCATCCTCCATGCACAAAAGGGACCCAGTGTGTGCAGAGTCAAGAGGACCCCCGGGGACCCCCAGCCAGCAGCCCCCCAGAACATCTGACGCTGCGGCACAAGGAGGCCTCCGCTGCAGTGGACACTGCAAGAACTGCCCTGGGCCCTTCGGGACCCCCGGCGGGGGAAGGAGAAGGGAGGCGCCCTCCACCTCCCCCAGCCCCTCCCCCCAGCTCCCTCCCCCAGCCCCTCCCCTCCCCCTACACCCTCCCTCTCCCTCTTGCCCCCGCCCCCCCCACCCCCGCAGACCCCCACCGGAGCCAGGCTCCCAGCTGGCCTGGAGGGAGTGCGGTCCTGTCCAGGGCTCCCTGCGCACAGGCCCCACAGGGCAGCGTCCCCGGCAGGTCCCCACCAGGCCCGTCCTGGCGAGCGGCTCCCCCGGCCCTGCCCATCCAGGCTCAGAGGCCAGGCGGCTCTGCGGTCCCTCCACCCACACGCACGGCCAGTCCTCGGAGTTCACGTCTTCAAAGTGAGCACAGGAAGTGCCGGCCCGTGGCCCCTCCCTGACGCTGACATCTTGAACCACTTGGCGAATTCCAGCCGCCTCTCCCGTGAAGCCCCAGCTCCCCGGGAGCAGCTGCAAGTAGGGAGTGACCAGCCGGACCCACACGGGTCCTGGGCTCCGTCCACCGACGCTGCTGCTCCGTCACCCCTGGGAGAGAATAGTGGAGATTAGTCGGGGCGAGGGCCCAGCTGTAAACCCCCCTGTGCCAGGCGGCTCGTGTCCGGGTGCCAGTTCCGCTCCTCTGGCTTTTCCAGGCATCTTGCAGCCACGTTTGAATCACTTTCCTGACATACAGGAGCAGAGAAACACGCCCAAGGCTGAGCCCTGGCGGGGGACCTGAGGGTGGCCCCAGGGAAAGGGGTGCCCAGGGGGAGGGGGTGCCCAGGAGGAGGCAGGTGATGGGAGGTTCAGGGAGCACAGGGCCAGGGCTCCTGAGGGGCCTCAAGGAGCTGGGGCGAGAAGACAGGCTCCCGAGGGTCGGCATCCCCCACAGGCACCAGCTTCTGGGGGACCCGCACCCCTGACACAGGAGAGGAGACAAAGTGAGCAGGGTCCTGAGTGCCCACCTCGCCCGATGCCCCCTCCACGCGGGCAGGACAGCAGGTGGCCCTCCTGCCCCAGCCCTGGCTGTGCCCAGCCGGGGCGGCGACCCGCCCAAGGTGCCTTCCAAGCCTGCAGAGAGGTGGGATCGGCCAGGCTGGGCTCTGCTGGGGACTATCTTCAGAGCCACCGTCTACTGTGGGCAGCGGGGGCGGGCAGGGGCTGTGGCGAGAGCTGGGTGTGAGGTTAGCCGTGGAGGTGGGCCTGCATCCTCCATGCACAAAAGGGACCCAGGGTGTGCAGAGTCAAGAGGCCCCCCGGGAACAGCCCCTAACTCACCAGAAGGCTCACTCAGGCCAGCCACTGGACGGCTCTGAAGCCCGTCTCTGGGATGTGGCTGACAGCGCCTGCTGGCTCTTGGGATCTAGTGCGGACGAAAGGAGCCACAGTGTGCAAAGCCCGCCCCCCCCCCCCAGCGGTCACGTCCCGGGCCCCCACAGCCCCCGGAAGCCCCCATCCTGGCCGGCTGCACCCTCTGCATCCCTGTGCTGAGCGGGGCCCTTTGCAGGTGACAATAGCAGCAGTACAGACACTGCGCTGCCCCTGGCCTCCACTCTCGCCCACCTCAGTATAGAATGCTGGTATTGGGGGCAACAAGCAAAGACATTTCCCAGCCCCCTTGCAGCTCGAGGACCCAAGGTGATGAAGGCAATCATGGCCAAGGGCTTCCAGGAGAGCCGCCCAGAGAGGGCCGACTCAGCTCAGAAGTCCCCCTTGCCCTGGGACCGTCCCCTTCCTCCTACCTGGAATGCAGGCATGAAAGAGGGGGCCTGAGCAGCCTTCTTGGACCATGAGGCAACCGGGAGCCTGGAAGGTCTGTGCGGAGGAGGGCAGAGCAGCCCCACAGAGGACCCCGTCCCCTGATGAGACTTTGGAGCTGCCGTACAGCCCCCCCAACCCCGGCTGGAGAAAGTCAGCTCCACGTGCAGAGACAGGGCAGGCGGAGCTCTGTGCTAACGGCCGCTTGCAATTTCTGATGGAGCCTGTGACCGAGAAGCCCTGACCCCAGGCAGCCGCTGCACCCACTTTTCTCTCTTGCACATGTCGTTGCCACAACCACCCAAGAAAGTGGACACCACCCACGGCTTCCACCGAAGAGGGGAGGGAGGTTCGGTCCTCACGGTGCCCATGAGCCACAGCAGGGGAGGGCAGGGGCAGCGCCAGCCCAGGTCTTCGGACTCCAGCGCTTGGCAGAGTGCCTGCCGGGCATAACATGCAGCTAGAGCCGGGGTCCTAGAACCTCGGAGCCCTCCTGACCGGACCACCCCCGGCCTCAGACACACTGGCTCCGCGGCTCCGGGCGGACCCTCAGCCTGGGGAACACGCGGGCATGTGAGCATCGGCGGGTGACCGCGGAGGAGCCCCGGGGGATTCTAGGCCTGAGCCTGCGTGACCTCAGCCTCAGGGACCTCTGTAGCTTGAGGGACAGTCTTTCTTCCAGCACCACTCAGATTTGGAAACTTGACGAAGCCCCAGCACCCAGGGCTCCTCTGTCCAGAGCCTGGCACACGGACAGAGACGCCGCCCCCACGAGATGCTCCTGTCCCCGGTACCAGCGGGGCTGTGCTGCCAGGACCACTGGCAGGTGGACCAGCTAAGGAGAGGGAGTGACAGGAGAGACCAGGGGTTCTGAGTCCCCAGTGAGGCCAGGAGCCAGAGACCCCTGCCCCAGGCCCGCCCGCACTCCACACGGGACTGCCTTCTCCTGCCTCCTCCTGCCTCAGTCTCTCCACCTGAGGGCTGAGCGCGTGGGTGGAGGGACCCGAGATCAAAGGAGAAGTGTCTGAATCCAGAGAGGGCCAGCCTGAGCCAGAGGCCCCGCCCTGGTCCCTGCAGCTGCTTCCCCCACACCCCCGCCCCGGGGCCCAGCCCAGAAGGTGGGGCTGGGTGCCTGCCCAGACAGCACCCGGCGACCAGACCTAGGACGCAGATATCAAAGGGCCGGGCCGAGGGCTCAAGGAGACAGGCTGGGGCATGAAGGGCCTGCTTCCCTGCAGGTGCCTGCCTGCTGTCCCAAGAGGGCGCTCCCCAGCCCCCAGCACTGGCCCCTGGCCAAGTCCTTCAGTCCAGAGGAGGGGAGACCCTCTCCCCAGGGCGCTGAGCCCCTTAGCAGGGGTGGAGGGGTGCCAGCCCATCTGAGTGTACCCTCCCAGGAGCACACGCCTCACGTGCGTGTATCAGAAAGTGGCCGGGGCTGTGCGCCTGCCCCAGGGGATCCCCGTGTGTGTGTGTGTGTGCACGTGGACACCCCCAGCCCTGACCACACACACACACAGCCACAGCCACACACGCAGACAGCCACACAGACACAGACATACACACACAGACACACACAGACACACACACACACACACACACACAGAAAGACGCACAGAGACGCAGGTAGGCACACACACTAGGACGCGGGCCAGTGATTCAGGGCGACTTATCAGAGCAGGCGGAGAAGGAGGAGCCGGGAGGTCCTCTCACCCAGCGGACGGCAGCGGGAGAGCCACCTGCCACGTGGAGAGGCCGGCAGGGCCCAGCTGGCGCCATTCGCCTCCCGGCCAGTGCAGCTGGACCGCGCTCTCCTCGGGGGCCAGGGCCATGCAGCCTGCGGTGGCGGGAGGGGACGTGTCCAGGAAGGGCTCAGCTGTATCAGCCTCTCTGTCCGGGTGCTGGTCCCGGGGCCGTGTGAAAACGCGACACGTCGATCTCACCCTTCAGCTCAGGAAGAGCAAGTGAGATCAAGGCCAGAGAGGGCTTCGGGGGGCGGGGGGGGGGCCTTCTAACCACGCACCTGGAGTCCAGGCACACCCCAGCTCCGCAAGGAGCCCCCTGCGGGTGGGCACAGGCTCCCACTCTGTGCCCCCACCGCCAGCTCTGCATCCCCTCCGGCCACAACGTAGGACCCCACCCTCAGTCAGGGACCCTGAGGTGCAGGCCCACAGCACGGCCAGGGGCAGGGACCTGGACGGACATGAAATCACAGCCTGGGGATGGGGGACCCCTCCAGACAAGCCCCCGGCTCGGGCAGAGTCTCCACCAGCAAAAGCTGATTCTGCCCCTCGCACCCACAGGGCCTCTCCGTGAGCAGAGCAGGGAGCCGAAGCCAAGGAGCGGGAACCCCCAAAGATAAGGCCCCACCCCGTGTCCCAGGCCAAAGCCTGAACCCCCTCACCCAAAGCCTCACACCCACTGGGTCCCACTGTCCCTCCTGGTCTCCCGCCCCTGCCCCCACCTCCCGGCAGGGTCCTCTGTGCTCTGCCCACCTCACACAGCTGTCCCCACGCAGCTGTCCCCACGCAGCTGTCCCCACGCATCCCCTGCCCCCCACCACCAGCTCAGGACCCAAGCCTCCGCCGCCCCTCTGGCCCCGGCTCCCGGGAAAGGAGGAGCGGGCGGCCCCCCCGGGGCCCCATCCCTGGGCTCTGGAGGGGACCAGAGCCTTGGGCAGAATTCTCTGTGAGCAGAGCCCGGAGGGAGCCCGGCGGTGTGGACCCGGCACTGAGAGGGTGGACAGAGAGCGTCTGAGACGCACCTGCGGAGGGAGAGGAGTCGCGCGGATCCTGCTATGAGGACCTGCCTTCTGCCCCGCGGAGCCCGACGGGCTGGCGCCGCCGGGCGCTCGGGAGCCGGGCGTTGAACTGACACCATCTCTCTGCGCTCCACCTCTAAAAAATGACAATGACAGTGCTTTCCCAAACACACGCGTCAAAGCAACCCTGAGTAATTCACGGGCTGAGGCGTGGGAAACAGTTCCATGTGCCAAAGGCCGAGAAAATTCCGGAGGAGACTCACAAAGCGTGTTTACCCCCCGTATCTTTCACGACGAACCTGCCCGTTTCTGTCCGATTCCGTGTTTACTTCTGGAATGAGGGGACCAAAATCCAAGCCAGCTGCCCACCGTTAGGCACACCTGCTGCCTCGGCCCAGAGGGTCCTGCAGTCACGGGCGCTCTGCCAGCTGTGACCACTGCGGCCCGGAGGGCTCCTGCAAACACGTGTGCAGGTGAAGCGTGCAGACTTTTGACCCTGCATTTCTGAGAATTTTTTCTAAGGAAATAATGGTGCAAAAATATGTATGCCAGCGCATTTGTTACAATGGCAAAAAACTAGCATAAAAGCCACCAGGGCCTGGCCGGTAGAGTGAATAAAAGGTCTCCCCACAATCCGCGTGCCACTGGGAAAAGCAGCGCTTCAGCTGGTGGAGGCGGGAGAAGAAAAGAGGTTCCAGAAGCTCCAGCCGGACCTCCGTGTGTTGGGATGTGCAGCAGCTTCCCAGCAGGGGTGGGCTGGACGCACCACCTTCCGGAGACGGCTGTGGCTGTCATGATGGGACACGTGTGGCTGTCAGGGCCTCCTGGCCTCTCGTGGGTGGGGGGAGGGAGGCTGCTCACACCCCGGGAAACATAGGACCGTCCCCACCCCCAGCAGCGGCTGTGACAGCGCCGCGGCCGACAAACGCTGCCACGTAAACAGCTGAACGTCCGAGAGTCTGCCCGCCACGCCGCGACCCAGGCTGCAGCAAGAGGATGAGGCGGAGAATCACAAGGAGACTCACACCCTGCACATGATTTGGATTTCCAGCGAGTTATTTTTTAATGATATGAGATGTGTCTGGAAGGCACCACTCTGAGTCCCTCTCCCTGCACATTCCTGGCCCGGGCAGAGCACAGTTTGTCTGAAATGACCCCTCACCGTCCACCCTCCCGCCGCGGGCTTGCCTCTGCTGGGAGCGTGATAAGAGCGTTGCGGAGGCTGCACTTCCCCCACTTTAAATGGCTTTGTCGAGAGATAATTCCCATGCCATAAAGCTGGCCCACTTAAAGTATACAATCCCACAGTTCAGCACACTGGCAGAGTTGTGTAACCACCACCGGCGTCTAATTTCAGGACTTGTCCCCACCCCCCCAAAACCCCAAGCCCATTCGCAGTCACCCCGCGTTCGTCGTCCCCCCCCCCCGGCCCCCCCTCCCCCCCGAGCCCTGGGCAACCGCCGATCCGCTCTCAGTGTCTTTAGATTTGTCTGTTCCGGGCATTTCACACACATCGAATCATAGGATGTGTGGTCTCACGAAACTGGCTCCTCCACCGAGCGCAAGGCTTTCCGGGTTCACCCATGTGCTGCAACACGGATCAGAACTCCATTCCTATTTGTGGCCGAGTAATATTCCACGGTGCGGACCGACCGCATTCTGCTGACCTGTTCACCCATCGCCAGGCGCCGGTCGTTCCCACCGTTCAGCCGTCGTGAGCTACGCCGCTGTAATCATTCGAGTTCAAGCTCCCACCAACATGCGTTTGCACGTCTCCCGTGGAGAGGGGCTGCTGGGTCGTGTGCTAACTCTGTGTTTAACGTTGTAAACAAACCTCCAGACCGTTTTCCAAAACGACAGCGTTTCGCATTCCCGCAGCAGGGCACCAGGTCCCGTTTCGCCACATCAGACGCATTCATCTCCTTTTAAACAGGACCCTTAACAGGAATGCCGGGCGCTGACGACAAATTCATGCAAATACGTGTGAAAAACTGGATAAAATGGACATTCTTCTAGGAAACATAATTTACCAAAACTAACAAGGGTTAGGGAGCAATCTGAATAGAGCAATTGCCAGAAGAAAAATAGAGAAATTTGTCAAGCAGCTAAGTTCCCAAAAGCATTAGACTGGGCAGTATAACCAAGGAATTCTGCCCAACCCCCCCAAACGGATCATTCCAACACGATTCAAAGAGTTTTAGAGCATAAATGCAGAAAAGCTGTGACCGTGTACAAAGCTACCGTGATACTGATGTCAAAATCCAACACTATTATTCATAAAGGTGGATCTTCTGCAGGATCCACGCAAGCCTCCTAAGTAAATGCAAGCAGACGGGTTCCAGCCCGTCGGCCAGAGGGGCACGTTCCGTGAGAAGAAGGGCTTATTTCAGGGGACGGGGGGCAGTTACTGGCACAATTCATGGATTCGAAGAAGTCTGATGAAATGCAACTTTCCAAGTTCCTGCTATGACTCAGCTGAAGCAACCCCGACTAGCATCCATGAGGACATGGGTTCAATCCCTGGCCTCACTCAGTGGGTTAAGGATCTGGCGTCGTCATGAGCTGTGGTGTAGATCACAGACGCAGCTTGGATTCTGTGTTGCGGTGGCTGTGGTGCAGGCCGGCAGCCTCAGCTCCAATTTGGCCGCTAGCCTGGGAACCTCCACATGCCGTGGGTGCAGCCCTAAAAAGCAGGAGAAAAAAAAAAAAGAGAGAGAGAGAGAAAGGTAAAGTCAGTCCTGTTTTCAGATTCTATGACTGCATGCCTGGGAAAACAAATCACATCAACCAGTTTTGTTACAAAAGCCAAAGGAGAATTTTGCATGGGGACTCGGTACAAAAATAGCATCTAGAAACCCGCAGCTTCTCGAAATACCCGTAATAACGCAGAAGAGAAAATAGGAACCCATTTGAAATAGCAACAACACTGATAAAATCCTAAGGAATACACTTGCCAAGACACCTAAAACTTCCACATGAAGAAGAAAAGTTTAAACGCGTCTGGGAGACACAGGCGTATTTAGAACAAGTAAAAAGTCAGACACGCCCCGCGCGGACAGATTCAGCATCGCAACAGTGTCACGCTTCCGTAGCTTAACTCGACGCAGGCATGTGGCTGCAGTGAAAACACCAATAGAACAGTTTAAGTAGGAAAGAGAAAGTTTAAATTGAAATGTGTCGTGTAGCATCATAATGAAAATCGGGTGGTAGCGTCACACGTGTGAGCAGGTAAAGGCTGGACCAGCCAGTTCGGGCACCAATCCTCACACGTGTGGCCGCGTCACGTCCGGCAGCGCCGGAGTGTCCGTGTGTGGAAAGTGATGCCAGGCGAGGCCCAGCTGTGGATCTCACATCTGACACGAGAACGTCAAAGACACAAGCACCAAGAACGCATGAGTGTTCGTTCAAAGGACCGCAGGAGAAAATCACATACGCTTCTCACAGCGTGAGGAAGCCCCTTCCACACACGAGAAAATGCTATAAAGCAATTGCTTAGGCGGACTTGCGTCTGTTCAGGATGGAAGAAGTGACAAGAGAAGGTCACTCCGCCCTGACATGAATAAGCCTCGAATCATCATTGTGGAGCCCCTGGGGAGCTGAGGTGTGGGGAGAGCCTGGCAAACCGAAACCCGCGGGGATAGGTCCCTCCAGGAGGGCCAGACACCCAGCTGTCCCCTCCAGCAGAGCAGCGAAGCTGGGACGCGGCACACATGTTAACAAGTTCGAGGGCCCCCGGGGGCGGCTGTGACATTTGGGGAGCCTTAGGAGCACAGACTCAGGGCAGCGTGTGCTGGGGCCAGGCTTGCAGGGGTACCGAGAGCTGGGGGCTGTGCAGGGGGACAGGCAGAGTCGCTCTGTGGCTCGGGGCGCCCAGCAGCCAGGGTGGAGGGCCAGGCAGACCAGGAGAAACCACCTCTGCCCTGAATCTGCCTGGTGCCAGGCCGGCGTTCCCTATGGCAGGAGACAGGGCCCCTCCTGCAGTGGGGACAGCGAAAATGAGGCTGGGGTGTTGGTTTTGGGGAGCGGGTGGGGCTGCATATAAACCCACACCGGGTACCACAGCGTGGGGACCGGGCGGGGGGCGGAGAGACCCCCATGGCCCAGCCTCCTCTCCCTGGGGATCACGTGGCATGTCTGCAGTCCAGGTAGTGGGACCAGCCACAGCCAGGGTCCCTTTGGACAATGGCCTTCGGCACACATGCAGCTTGTTGGCACTGGGGGCAGCGGGGTGAAGGGGCTCGGGGAACCGTTGGGCAAGTCTGCAATTATTTCAAGATAAGAAGTTGAAACAACAGCAGCAGTAAGGAGCGGCCTGCGTGTCATCGCCTTTCTGCTTCCTCCATCCTGTGCAGCAGGGCGGGGGGCTTCCCGGCCAGAAGACCCCGCCCACCAACCCACTCCAAGAATAAATAAACTAGCTGCACGAACCAATTCTGCTTGGAAACACCACCCAAAAAACTAAAGACACTTGCACCTCAACCCGCGGAGCATGGACCCCGGACAGCGGCAGAGCCGCCCCAAGGAGGACCCACCACGCAGCGGGAGGACGCTCCCCGGCCTGGCGGCCATCCCCCAGCCAAAACACTCGAACGCGCCAACCCCAGGTGAGCGCAAACAAAGCTGCCCGCAGAGACCATCCCTGCAGGCTGCCTGGAGGAAAGCATCCCTCAGACACCCCGTGTCGTGGGGATTCTGGGAAGCAGGTGCACCCGGGGCCTGGCAAGGGGGTGTCACACTGAAACCTCAGTCCAAAGTTCCACTCTGCCTGTCTCGGAGTGGGGATCCTGCTGCCAGACAGGGGTGCAAAGGACCGACATGCGCCCTGGGGCTCCTGTGTGGTGTGTGTGCACACACTTGCGGGAGTCGGGGCAACGCCTGTGCACGGCTCCAGGTGCTGTGTATTCGCCACAAGGCCAGGCCTAGGTGTGCCCACTGCACAACCCTCCTGTTTTAAACAGCAATCCGTGGTTTCTGGGGCAGCTGGGTTCCTGCTGGGAGAGCCCTGAGCTCCGAGCAGGCATCAGATGCTGCTGAATGAATGAATGGAGGAGTGAACCAATAAAGACACAAAGGAATGGCCCCCTCTTCCCCCTCCAGCGCCCCCCACGAGCCCCTGCCTCCTCTCCACTCCCGCAGCCCCTCCCAGCAAGGCTGCGGGGCTCAGCTCGTTGGCCCCCCAGGCAGAAATGTCCTTACTTCTGGAGACAGGGCAGAACTCCCCCTTCTCTGGGCCGCAGCCACCTTAGGCCTGGCGGGCCTGGGGCTGCACACACACACCCTTTGCCCTTGGACCTGGAATCTTCAGCCCCTCCCTCTCACGGTGCCCTGTGACCCCTGCCGCCCAGGGTGTGGCTGAAGGGTCTGCTACCTGGGGCTGGTCTCCCCGCAGTGACCCTCCCCAAGAGAGGGCCGGGCAGGGAGGCGCCGCGGAGGGAGGGCCGGGCTGCACCTGCTCCCCACCCCTGGGGGGAAGCCCTGGGAGGGGCGGAGGCCAGCCTGGCTCTCCAGAGGTGGATGTCAGGGTTCCAGGAGGAGAGAGGGAGGGGCACATGGGAGCATCACCCTCGGCCTGGCTCCCACGTGCTGTCGGCTGGGTGCGCAGCTGCTGGAAGGACCCTGAGTCGGAGCACCGGACCCCAAACCTGGCCTCCTGGAAGCTGAGTGACACACAGGCCTCTGGCTCCATCTCGTCTCTGTGCTGGGACGTCTGCCACGGACAGATTTCAAGGCTCCGGGTCCTCTGCAGGCTGCAGGCATTTGGGTCCAGGGCAGGAGAGCCCTGGACGCCCCATCGAGTCCTTGGATGCGGGGACTTCCGAGGACCTCAGCCCGTCCATCGCCTTCTCTCTCCACCCAGCTTCGTGGCTGTGTGATCATGGGGGGCTGCTTCCCAGTGTGCGAGCCGAGGCCAGGGGGCAGGCGGGCTGGGGAGGGCCAGCCCACCGGCGGGCAGAGGCACAGCGTGGGGACAGGGTCTGCGGAGCCTCCCCCAGCCTGAGGTCCAGGTGGCCAGAGAGGCAGTGAGGACCAAAGCAGAGGCACCTGCGGGCGGGTCCTGGCGCTCTGGAGACTGGGCGTCCCGGGGGCAGGGGCAGCTTGTGTGGCCACTCGGCCAAGCTTCGGTCCCAGGGACAAACCAGACGCTCACCGGGTGTGGCAGGGAAAGCAGGGTGTAGACCAGGTCAGCTGACTTCGTAACGCAGACGACACCCCCAGATCGCCTTCTGGCTGACCGAGTGCCTTTCCTCTGACACAGCGGGGCTGCGTGCGCCAGACAGGGCCCCCTTCCCGCAACAGCCCAGCAGCGTCAGGTCTGTCCGTTTTATAGGCTGAGGTGGGCTTCCAGGTAGGTTGTCCCTTCAATTGAGTGTTTTCTGCTGAAAGTAAGGTTTGCAAACCACGGATGGAGCGAGACGTCATCAGGGCCCAGGAGGCACTGCGGCCGAGGGAGGAAGAGGCCGAGCGGATCCCAGGCAAAGCCAGGCGCCCCGGAGTCCGCACACCCTCCAACCTCAGCCTCTCCTGTCCTGCCCACCTGGGGAGGGAGCAGGGCTGGTGGCCAGGGTGGGAGAGGGACCTGGCGGGGAGCCCCTGCCACCCGCCAGGCAGCCCGGCCCCACTCCGTGCCAGCTCCTGGCAGGCAGCCCCAGGTCTGACATCAATCACCAAGGGTGCCTGGAGCCGCACTTCTAGAAGGTTCTGGAACCATCCCTGCTTCCTTCCATTCTTTGGACAGGGGCTGGCATCGGGGAGCTGCTGGTGGCCTCCCCTTGCTCCGACCTGTCCTGACCTGGAGAGACCGTGCTTCAGGTCATGCTCCGGAGGCCGGGCCCCGCATTCATCCCCGTTGTGCACCTGGGACCCTGGGGAGGGGGCTGGCTGTGGGGCCCGAGGGCTGAGGCCATGCTGCCCGCCTGTCCATTCCTGAAGCAGACTGGGTTCTCCATGGCCAGCCCTAAAGGCAGGCCGGCCCGAACCAGGCCAAGACCCATGAGGCTTTGGAGCCCCCAGCAGGCACCCGGGGGGCCTGCCTCTCGTCCCCTCTCTGCTCCCCCTTCCCGTCCAGGGAACCCCTTGGAGGGCGGCCCCAGAGAAAGCTCCGGGTGACAACGCAGAAACGCACACAGGAGACAGAGGAGCCTCAGGAGAAATCGTGTGGTCCCTCCAGGGGTCCCCCAGATGTGCCCCAGGGCGGGCCCGTGTAGCCTGGCTCAGACTGAGGTCAGGCCGCTGTCCCCAGCTTCCGGCTCTGGCCTCTGAGCCCTTGGGCATCCAGCCAGGTAGCGGTGCCTTTGTTCACCTGGGGAGCTCAGGTCACACCAAGCAGGGATGATGTGATTTGGGGCGCAGTCTGGGCGTCACATGGCATCAGCTATCCGTTGAGTTCAAGAGGAGCTGGGCGCTGAGATCGGCCACGTGGACAATCGGCCCGGATGGGGCTCCCGCAGCAGCGCCGCAGGGAGAGCCCGGCTTGGGCGGGTGTGAGCCCCCGGCCGGCTTGGTCCAGGCGGGCGCACGATCTCACAGGGCTTCAGGAGGAAGGGGGCCCTGAGAGGACAAGGGGCGCTTCACGGGCAGCGTTTCTCCTGGGCTCTGCCCTCAGCTTCTCCCTGGGGCTGCCTTTAATCTGTCCCCTTCTTGAGAAGAAGGTCACCCTGCCCGTCGCAGCTTGGGTGAGCTCTGGGAGTCTTCGTAGTGACTTGCAGACCCTGAGGGGGTGGGGACACGGCCCCCTCGCTGGTGTCGAAGGCGGACTCCTGTGCATCTTCCCTCCACCTTGTGCCAGGAGACCCTGCACCCCGCCTCCCAGGACTCGGGCTCCTTAGGGAGGAGGGCACGGGGAGGGGGAGGGGGCGGCGCTTGGGGTCGGTCCTCCTACCTCGGCCACCTCCCAGGGCCACCCTGTGGCCACCCTGGGGGGCCTGGCCCAAGGCTTCACCTCTGACCAGCGAGCCATCTGCACAGACCTTGGATTTCAAACAGAATCACAGTCTTTTCAGAGTTTGGGCAAAAATCTTGTCTTTTTTTTTTTTTCAAATAGTTTGGGCTTGGCAAGTCCCAAACGACATTGTGCCAAAGGCTCCTTCCTCCTATAATTTAAAGAAGAAGAAAAAACAAGACACAAAACCACGGCGCGTTTCAAGGGAGTCTGGTCCGCGTGCAGCCGCTTCTGCCGCGTCATCAAAATCGCAGTGTGCAGCATCTTAGTCGGGTCCAAACGGCCTCACAGAGGCTTGTCCTGCGTTTTGTAATTTTCTGTTTTGTTTTATTTTTAATCTGTCAATGAGGTGTTGTCTCCCCAGAGAGTTAGGAGCCGGCCAGGCCGCAGGTGGCCAGGTGAGCCCTGCCAAGAATCCTCTGCCCCAGGCTGCCAGGCGTCAGGGCCGGTACCCAGGAGCCGTGGGCACAGTGGGGACAACGTGCGAGGGTGCTGGGGTGGGAGCTGCTGTGCCTGCCCTGCTCATCCACCTCAGAGGCCAAGGACCCTCACATGCTTCCCGAGCCCCTCCTGGTGCCCGGACAGACACAGACTGGCCACACCCCTGCGGGGCCCACAGGGCCTCCATGGGCTCTGCCTGGGAAGGGAGGGGCTGCTCTACGGGGTGAAGGCCTTGGGGTCACGGCTGATAGTGGACATTTGTCTCACCCTCGGGGGTAGGGGGTGTCCCCCAGGGAAACAGAGGCCAGAGGACAGCCTGCGGGGTGATGAGGCGCCAGTGGGGTGAGCTATCAAGACAGGTAGGCAGGGTCCCCAAGAGGCTTTCAGTTGTCCCGTCCCTTGGACATGAGCTACCAGGGCCCCCCACGCGGCCCCCAGCCCTGTATGTCCTCAATTCTGGGGTTTCTGTGGCTCTAAGTCCAGAAGGGACCCCCCCCCAGGGCCCACACAAGCCGCAGATGGGCGGGCTCCACGCCCCCAGGCGCCACCAAGTCACATGCCCACATGTAATGACAAGGCACCAGCCTGTCCCCCAGCCGGGAGCCATGTGTCCACAGCTCTGGGCAGTGGTTTCCGTTCAGATGAAGTGTGCACGTCTTCACTTCAGCCGTGTGTCCTGTCCTGCGGAACTGCCCGGGGCACCGGCCACTGGGCACCTGGCCCACAAGGGCTGGACACAGACCAGCTCCCAGGCCTCACGAGGGGAGGCTTCTCTCTTCCGGCCGTGCACCCCCAAGTTCAAAATTCCAAACGAACAACCATGCAAAGTGGGCGTGAAGACTCAAGCCCCCTGGGTCTCTGCTGCTGGGCAGTGGGGTGGAGGTGAGGGGTGACCCCCCTCTTTTTGGGCCACACAAGACACAGGACACTGGAGGCTCCCCGGCAGGCCTTTGCTCAATGACTGACTTGCGCATTTGAAAGATAGGCCAAGAGGGGAGCTCCCATCATGGCACAGAGGAAGCGAATCTGACTAGCAATGATAAGGTTGTGGGTTCGATCCCTGGCCTCGCTCAGTGGGTTAAGGATCTGGCGTTGCCATGAGCTGGGTGTAGGTTGCAGACACGGCTTGGATCCCTTGTTGCTGTGGCTGTGGTGGAGGCCAGCAGCTGTAGCTCCGATTCGACCCCTAGCCTGGGAACCTCCACATGCCGCGGGTGCGGCCCCAAGAAGACAAAAGACAAAAAAAAAAAGAAAGACTAGCAAAGAAATTTTGAAAATTAAGAAGAAAGTGTCCTATGAAATTACAGTGTTGGCAACAGCAGGGGCTTGGTCCAGATAGAAACACACAGAGACGGGAGGATGCAGGTCTCGAAAGCCACCTGGTAAAAATCACATGACAAAACTAGCCACTTTAAAGCGTGCGACTCAGTGGCATTTAATCCACTCACGATGTTGTGTAACCATCATCTCCATCTGCTTCTAAACGTTTTCATCACCAAAAAGAAGCCTCAGACCTCTTAGCAATCACCCCACATTTCCCGCATGCCCCCCAGACCCTGGCCACCACCCGCTTGTGTGCTGTCTCTAGGGATTTCCCGATTCTAGACATTTGGTATCAGTGGAATCAGACAACACGTGGCCTTTGAGACTGGCTGCTTCCACGGCGTGGCATGATTTCGAGGTTCATCCGTGCCATAGCCTCTATCCGAACTTCCCTCCTTTTCATGGCTGAATACTACTCCGTTGTGTGGACAGACCACTCATCGGTCCACAGACAGGTGGGTTGTCTCCGCCTTTTATCCCCTGTGAACGAATGCTATGAACGTGCATGGACGAGTTTTCGTTGGACTGCTCGTTTGCCAGCCTTTTGAGTGGACAGCTGGGAGGGTAGGGGCTGCGTCAAACGGTCATCCTGATCTTCTCTTTAAGACCCACCAAACTCTTCTCTCCAGCGGCTGCCCCCCGGGGCACCCCCACCAGCAACGTTCGGCAGCTCCAGGGTCTCCGGATCCCGGCCGGCGCTTGCCATGTTCCATCCTTCTTCTTGCATCCGTCCTAGTGGGCCTGAAACCGGACCCCAGGGCGGCTCTGACCTGCACGCCCCTAGTGACCGGTGATGCTGAGCACTTTTCCAGGCGCCTTTTGACCTTTTGCATCTTTTCCTTGAAAAAATGCCACTCAAGTCCTCTGCTCCTTTTTAAACTGAGCTGTTTGAACTTTTATGGTTGGGTTATAAATGTTCATGTTTTACGTACATACATTACATGTATTTAATTAACTTGAATGCTATACACACTAGATCTAGACACTGGATCTTTATCAGAGAGCTGATCTGCAAACACTTACTCCCGCCCTGTGGGGGGGGGGGGGTCCTTTCACTTTCTTGGTTGGGTCCCTTGATGCACAGATGTTTTTTATTTTATTTATTTATTTATTTTAGGGCCACACCCACGGCATATGGAAATTCCCAGGCTAGGGGTCAAATTGGAGCTACAGCTACCAACCTATGTCACAGCCACAGCAACGCCACATCCAAGCCGGGTCTACAACCTACACCAGAGCTCACCACAGCTCGGGATCCTTAACCCACTAAGTGGAGCCAGGGGTTGAACCCACATCCTCATGGATACTGGTTGGGTTCGTTACTGCTGAGCCATGACAGGCTCTCCCATAAGTCTCTGATTTTGATGAAGTCCAATGTATCTAGCTGTTGCTTTTTATTTTGTTGCCTGTGCTTTTGGTGTCATATTTAAAAACCCATCGCCAAATCCAAGGTCATGAAGATTTAGCCTGTTTTCTTCAAAGAGTTGTATCGTTTTAGCTCTTCCATGTAGGTCTTTGATCGATTTGGAGTTAATCTGTATGTATGGTGTGAGGTAGGGGTCTAACTTTGGTTGTCCAGCACCATTCGTTGAAGGGGCTGCTCTTTCGCTCATTGAATGGTCTTGGCACCTCGTCAAAAACCACCTGCCCACAGATGAACATGGCCTTTTTCTACTGCCTTGGGCCACATGTCTGTCTTTAATGCTGTTACCACGCTGACTACCACAGCTTTACAGCGGGTTTTAAAATTGGGAAATGTGGAGTTCCCCTTGTGGCTCAGCAGCAATGAACCCAACTAGTATCCACGAGGATGCAGGTTCAATCCCTGGCCCCATTCTGTGGGTTAAGGATCCAGTGTTGCCGTGAGCTGAGTGTAGGTCGCAGATGTGGCTCAGATCCCACGTTGCTATGGCTGTGGTGTGAGCCAGTGGCTACAGTTCTGATTGGCCCCCTGGCCTGGGAACCTCCACATACTGCAGGTGTGGCCCTAGAAAGCAAAAAAAAAAAAAAAAAAGAGAGAGAGAGAGTGAGACGTGGCTCCTCCAGCTCTGTTGTACTTTGTTATTTGGCTGTTCAGGGAATGATCTTGTATGTGCCCATTTTTCCCACGAGAAAGTGGAGAAAGCAATCAATAGCAGGCCCTCAGCGGGTCCCTGGCAGTTTGGGCACCAGCAGGGCTGAAGGAAACAGGGCCTCCACCTCCTGCCCACAGCCGTTTCCCTGGGGTGGGGGTCCTGGCTCCCATGTCCCCTCCCCCCACCAGGAGGATCTTACATTGCACAGCCAGCCGCAGCCGTCTCGGTGGCAGGCCCTGGGGCTGGAACCTTCTGTCCACTCCACCTGGCCAGTGCCTCCCCTCGGGGTCCAGAGGCCCTCTGGTCCCCGCCTTGGACTCAGCCGCACCTGCCAAGTTGTGAGTCCCGCTCCTTGGCCCTGCAGAAGTTCTTCCCCGTGAGAGCACCCCCGCCCCCGCAAACCGCCCCGCAGCTGTCTGCTTCTCCCAGTCTGGCCAGCAAAGGCCCCAGTGTGGCCACCTCCCTGTCCTCCCTGCCAACCCAGCGCCTTCTCTCAGGCAACCCCCCTGGGAAAGACCCTCGGAACGATGGCCCTGCACCCCGGGACCCCCTGGTCAGGAGCAGCCAAGGATGGGACAGCCAGTGGGGGAGGCGTGTCCCTGGAGCCCCCTCGACAGCCGCCGCCGCGCCCGGGCACACTGGGACCTTGGCCCATAGGCGAGTGTGGGCTCCACACCTGCAGCTCAGGATGAGTGACAAGGCCACACCCGGAGAGCAAGGCGGTGGCTTCTCTTCCTAAAAACAACAACTGGAATCCAGGTTCTCCTCTGGACACGTGCGGGACCCTGGTCCTTCTGGGCCAGCTCCGCCCGGGGCGTGTCTTCCACGGGGTTCTCAGAGGACTCCTTGAACTTGGCCAAGCCCTAGAAAACTCTCTTTGCTGTGGGGCCCAGGAAGCCCTGGGGGCTGTCCGCACCCTCCAGGCGAGGATGCGGCAGGGACGCTGGAAGGCCTCAAACACACAGGACTCACCTCCCTCGAGGTCTCAGGCGCCACAGCCGCGGGGACACACAAGCCCCCTGCAGCCCGAAGCACCTCAGCCCTGGCCTGAGACTAAGACTCCGAGGGAGTCAGGCGGTCTGGGAAGAGAGCGGCTCAGTTTGGTTTAACGGGACTGTCAGCCGTGGGACGAGGAGCAGCCGAGGGCTCGCCGGCTTCATCAGCGGCAGAGCCCCTTGCAGGCTTTTGACGGAAGCTGGCTTTGGAGCCCTGGGCCTGGCCATGCAGATCGGAGGAGGGGCAGATGAGAGGCCAGCGACGTCCAGGAGGGAAGAGGAGCAGGAGCCAGGCAGGGCGGGGAGCCGGCAGGCCCAGCGGAAAGCAGCAAAAGGTCCAAGTGGCCAGGGCGCGCCAGGCCTATGGAGGGCTTCACCCCAACATGCCAAATGGTGCCAGGTTTAGCCCTGCCTCCAGGGACAGGTCAAGGAGCCAGGGTGAGGCAGGTGGCACTGAGACGGCTACACCGGGCAGGCCCCAGGCTGAGTGTGGGGCCATCTCCCCCAGTGGCTTCACAGACCCCAGATTCCAGGGAGGCTGCCCCCCAGGCCCCTGGCAGCTGCTCCCCAGCCCGCCCAGGTGCTCAAGTCCTGCTCTGCTTCCCCTTTGCTGGCAGGAGGGGCCTGTCCAGGGGCTGATCAGCGGGCCTGGCAGAGCTGAGCAGGAAGCCCAGGGTCTGCCCTGAGGCCCGAGCCTGGCTCTGGCACCAGGCAGAAGACCCAGGGAGCACCACCTTTCCCGACCTGGAAACCCCATGCTCAGCGTGGACTCCACCCTCCCTGCTCCCAGGGGGCAGCCCTCACCCCGGGTTCGGTGACGGGGAGGCAGCTCAGACTCATAGCCGAGTCCATCTGTGGGGGACTGGGGACAAGGCCTGTTGCCTGGGGGGCTTCCAGAGTCCCACTGAGTGTCTGGGCAGAGCCAGGCCAGCACGGCACTTCAGAGACGCCACACTGGAGCAATCAGGGGAGTGAGCCAAGGCCAAGAGCCTTTATAAGGACCAGAGCCCCGTTCCCTGAGCTGATGAGTGGGAAGCTCCCCCCCCCACCCCCAGGGCTCTGGGGTGCTCTTGCAGGCACCTCAACCCCCACCTGCAGGCACCTCGACCCCCCCTCTCAGCCCTTGTCACCTTCCTCTCCGCCACCCAGCCTGTGCCTCCACTTCCTGCACCAGGCTACTGCCCCGGCTGCCCAGGCCCTGCAGAGGTGGGGGCACTGGGTCCTCCGCTTCCCCCCCTCCCCCTGCCCCAGGGCATCACAACAGTGCCGGGGTTGGCTAGTCCTAAGCCCAGCGCTCACGGACCCAGGCCTTACTGCCAGCAGGATGGGCCCTAGCTAAGGACACGGCTAGCAGTGACAGTCACGAGCAGACACACTTGGATGGAAGGGCCCTTGATTGCTCAGCCCACCTGAAGACTCACTTTGGGGTTTCCCCAAAGACCCAACAGCTCACGAAGGGGAGCTTCGGCCCGAGGGGCACCGAGAGGTGGAGCTCAGCCGCCTGGACCCCTAACAGCTGGATCCCGCCACCCAGTCGCTCTAGAGTCTTGGGAGCAGCCAAGGCCCAGCATCCCTAAGCCCTCCCCAGACCCAGGCAGGAAGTGGGGGGTGGGGTGCTGCCCCCAGGACTTGAGGTCACTCCTAGACGGAAACGTGAGCGAGGGCGGGGCCCTCCCAAGAAGACTCTAAATGGTCCCTTTCTTCTCGGCCCTCACTTGGTGTCAGCAGAGGGCAACTCCAGCCTCCACCACCGCCGGCTGGTTCAGGGACCATTTCCCTGCTTCCTCGAGAGCAAGCCGCTCGCTCGCTCCTCCCTCCCTCCCTTCCAGTGGGTCTGTGCCCGAGCAGAGGTGGCGGTCCTGGTCGGAGCCCCAGCAGCCAGCGGGGTCTCACGTGCTAACCTGGCCTCAGCTCCCGAAGGCCCAGACAAAGTCATGCCTCCTCGGCCAAAGGGCGTCCCTCCCCTGGGCTGTCTGCATGGACGGTGCTACATCTGGACGGCAAGGCCCAGTAGTACCTGGGGCCTGGCGGAGGCAGCTGTCCAGGAGCAGCGCAATCCTGACAGCCGGCCTGGGTGCAGCTCCTTCACTCAGAAATGGTGTCCCTGTCAACGCAAGCACTCCCCCGGGGTGGGGACAAGGAAGGAGGCTCCGTCCCCAGGCAACTGGAGGGAAGAGAGGGAAGGAACGCCCCCCCTTCCAGGCCCCCAGACCCCCGCAACGCTCACCTATGGCAGAGCTGCTGGAGCCCTGAACACCTAGCCGTCAGCTGCCCCCAAATCCTGACCCCTGGCCCTAGGCATCAAGGTCCCCTGGCAGGTGCCAGCCCCATCCAGAGCCGGAAATACAGTGGTACCTGCTGTTCCTCTGGGCCACACGCCAACGCCGAGGCGGGGCCCTGGTCACAGCCCCCTCCCTGGGCTCCACAGGAGCCGGGTCCACGCGGTCACAGAGCAGCAGCTAAACCCACACAGGCCCAGCCAGACATCGCTCCTACACCCTCACAGGAGAAGCAAGCTGAGCCACATGCCGCGTCCGGAAGCACGCGGCTGACAGGTGGTAGGGCTGGGGTCTGAGTCAGGTCTGCTCCTTTCCCGCCAGGACAGGACCAGAGGGCCAGCTAGAGCCAGCTACCGAGGGGGGGGCCTTCGCCTTCTGTCACTCTCCATGGAATGTCCTGCCGACAGAAAGCTGGAGAGAAACTGCACCTGCGGGGAGGCACCCCCACCCCTCCGCCCCAGCCCCGGCTGGACCCTGGCCTCCCCTCCAGCCCCTCAAGCCCACGGAGCCTGGGCGTGCTTCAAGCCACCCCATGTGGACAAGACCAAGGGGGCCACAGCCAGAGCGCCGCACCCAGTGTTCCTCCGTTACCTTCCAGAGGGACACCTAGCTCCCCCCGACCAGCTCCCCTGGGCGTCTTGGCCGTGAGAGCTCGGGACCCAGCTGGGGACCAAGCGTGTCTCCCACGAGGGTCCTGCCCTCTGCGGGGAAATACACGGGGCCCTGGCGGGCAGTGGGAAAGATTTCTCTAGGGGATGGAGTCTCCACACACCCGGGATGGGCCCAGGCAGGGCTGTGCCCATGACCACCGCATCCTGGGAAGCTGCCTTGTAAGCACAGCACGTGGACATGCCGGCCGCCCTGCTTTCTGGGGGCCTGGAAACGCGCAGGACACTGGCCCCACCCTAAGGAACCCCCCAGTCCCGCAGGATTAAAAGGAGGCAACAGACCCTAAAAACAACAACTACAGTAAAGGCGGGAGACTCTCCTGCCTCAAGCCAGGTTTAAGCCCCAGCCTGGCCCCTGCCCGACCCAGAAGCACGGGGCTGGAGGTGAGCTTCTAGAGGGCAGGGTGGGGGCCAGGTGTCCTGACCCAGGCAGGGCAGGTGTCTGGACAGCCATGCCCGGCCCAGGCAAGCAGGAGCAGGCCTGCCTGAGAGCTGCCGGGGTCTGTGAGTCACCAGTGTGACGAGGTGGCAGGTGCTTAGGGAGGCCAGAGGTCTGTTCCCTCCACTGGCTCCTCGCTGCAGCTTTCTCTCACCGTGACAGGGGCTCTGGGTGAGAAGCCTTTCCTGGGAGGCAGGGCAGATGGGAGCCCAAGCCCCCTCTGGGGCTGCTGAGCCCACAGCTCAGGGAGCCCCAGGGCAGGGATGGAGCCCTCTCTCCTGCCGCCTCCCCCGGCCCCCAGGGGGTGAAACCAGAACCCCCAGGTTCAAGGTGGGGACACCCTCGCTGGAACATGGTGATCATTTTGGGGTCCTCTTCCAAGGGGGCCCATTTCGGCCCATCAGGCATCCCCACTCAGGGCCTGGCGGTGTCTGGGGCCTTTGCCCACATGACCAGAGAGCGGCCAGAAGCCGAGAAGCCCTCCGGACACCGCCGCCCTGCTTCTCACCTCCCTTCTCACAGACACCCCCACCCCACCCCCACTCCACGCCCCCGCTACCCGCCCTGTCCACCCTCGCCTGGTCCCGGGCCAGCGTCACTCAGCTGGTCGCTGTACATGCTCTCGGTCATGCTCTCCCCAACCCCCAGCAATCTGACCTGTTGTCGGCCCGACCCCCTCCCTTCCCCAACAGGTCACCTGCCACCGCCCAGCGGCCCAGGCCAACAGACAAGCTTCCGCCCCCCTCGCTCACTTCTTGAGCATCCCAAGAGTCACGTGGAGGGAACAAAAAACCGGCTGACATCTCCAACAACTAAGCCATTGGTCGCCTCGACGCAGGGCTGGGAGAGCACAAGGTCTGGTCCCTGGGCTAGTTTCCCCGCGTACGGCCCCCCCCCCGCGCCCCCCACCACAAAATCAAGTGTGAGAGCTGGAGGCGGCTGAGACCGGCGCGGGGCGAGGGGCCAGTAAAGGGTGCGATCTAGGTGCGGGCGGTGGATCGAGAGGCCCGAGGCTGCGGGAGACGACTGGCGCGGCGCGCTGCCAGGGTGCAGGGAGGCAGGGCCCGAGCGGAGAAGGGGGACGGGGGGAGGGATGCCGATTTCGGCTGGGGGCGGGGAAGCCCCTGATAGGCGCGCGGCAGGCGTGATGTCACGTCCGGCGGGGGAAGCCCTGCCTCAGCACCCCCGCCCCCGCCCCCACAGGTGGTGCCGCCGCCCCAGGCGCTGGGCGTGGGGGGCGCGCCCTCCGGGACCCCAGCCGCGGCCCGCGCGCTCCCGGCCACCCAGCTTCCCTCCAGCAGTCGACGGATCGGCGCGAGCCAGGCGGCCCCCCGGGCCCGGGGAGCGGGAGGGGCGCCCGGTGCGCCCCGGATCGCGCCCCCGCGCCGCGCCGCGCCGCGCCCCGCCCCGCCCCGAGCGCCCCGCCCCGCCCCGCGCGCCCCTCCCCGCCCCTCTCCCGGGCCGCCGAGGGGCCGGGCCGGGACTGCGCGCTCGCCCGCCGCGCTCTGGGCCGCCCGAGCGAGCGGCCGGTCCTCGCGCCCCGCGCGCCCCGCGCCCCGCCGCCGCCGGCTTTTGTTGTCTCCTCCTCCCCTGCGGCCGGCGCCTCTGGACCGCGAGCCGAGTGCGCCAGGACCTTGGCTCTGCCCTTCGCGGGCCGGGGCTGCGCGGGCCCGGCCGGGGGCGCCGCCGGCCCCGCCATGGAGCTCCGGGCCCGAGGCTGGTGGCTGCTGTGCGCGGCCGCCGCGCTGGCCGCCTGCGCTCGCGGGGACCCTGCCAGCAAGAGTCGGAGCTGCGGCGAAGTCCGCCAGATCTACGGGGCCAAGGGCTTCAGCCTGAGCGACGTGCCCCAGGCGGAGATCTCGGGTGAGTGACCCGGCGCGCCCGGGGCTCCCCTGCGCCCCCTCCTCTCCCCCGCTCCGCGCTGATCCGCCCCGCGCCGCCCTCCCTCCGCCCGAGTCTCCGCGGCACCTCTCGATGGTCCCCGCGCCCCCAACACGCACCCCGGCTCCTTCCCGGCGGGACTGTCCTCGCCGGGCGGTGGACCGGGCAGTCCCCGGCTCGGCGCGTCCTCCCGGGCAGGCAGGACTGAGCGGCGGGGCCGGCTGTCGGGGGGCAACTGGCGCTGGCCACGGGCGACGGACTCCCACCCGCTGTGAGGGCCTCTCCGGGAAGCGCCTCGGGTCGCGCCGGGGGTTCCCGGGGTCTGCAGCTAAGGCAGCCTGGGCCCCGGCGAGGTGGGGAGCGAGCTGGGCGCTGGTGGGGCGGGAGCAGGGGGGAGAAGGCGGAGAGGCACGACCTCTGCCACCGGGAGCGGAACGCCGGCTCGCAGGGATCCCTGCCGAGGAACTTGTGCTCGCCTGGCACTCCGGGCGCCTCCGGCGGGGAGTCCAGCTGCAGGTGGTCGGCGCCTTGGATCCCGCCCAGGGGCCATGTCATTTCTTTGTAAGAACATCGCCGTCCCAGGCGGCCTCAGCCCTGCAGCTGCCTGCAGTCCTGCCCACACCCTCCCTGCGGGCCTCTGAGGAGCTTTAGGGACCGAAGCGAGGGGAGGGGGTGGGGCACAGTGTCCTAAGAATTTCTCAAACCCCCCAGGCTTCTTGCTCAAACTGCAAACATGTCCAGAAGCACACTAGATCTGCGCGTCTGTGCAGGGTGCCTGGGACTCAGTGGATGAGAGCGGACCAGGTTCCTGCCCTGAGGGACTGACTCCTCCCAAACTGGGGGTGGTGGCAGGGCTACCTCAAGTGGTGACACGGGGGACGTGGAATGACCATGGCCACAGGGATTCTGGATGAGAGGAGTGTGAGGGGCAGGTCCATGGCCATGCCTTGCTGGAGAATGGGGGTCGGGGCGGGGGGACAGTCAGGCCCTGGACCCCTGCCCCCAGGAGGGCAGAACCCACGGCAGGCGCCTTAAGAGATTCCTGGACAGCCCACTGCCTGAGGCTCCAGAGAAGCTTCCTCTCAAGCGCCCCCCCCCCCCACGCAGGCCTTCCTGCGCCTCTCTGCTGACTGAGCCCTGTCTTTAGGGCTGCCACCCTCCCAGAGGACAGGTCTGGTGGGCACATCTGGGTGCCCGAGGCCATCGCGAGGCCCCCTGCACAGTTCGATTCCTGCCCCTCCCCCACTCAGCCCCACACAGAGGAGCTGGGGGACCCCTGGCCTTTCGGGTGAATCTGTCCTGGACCCAGGGGTCTGCGGGCGGCTGAGCAGCTGCCCAGCTGCCCCACCCACCCTGATCTCGGACAGCGCTCCCCCAGGGTCCCCTGGACCCCACAGCCTTCCTTCAGACACCCGCTCCCACTCGGCCCCCTAAACTCGATGGCATCCCCAGGCCTCTGTCCCACTTAGGCTGAGACAGAGCGGCTGAGTTTGGGCAGCCGCCAAGGGCTGGGCTAGAGCAGGGCAGGCTGGAGAAAGTGACGTGGGGCTGGCAGGGACGCTGGGCCCTGGCCCCCTTGGGTTGGAGGGTGCTGTGGGTTAGGGACCCAGGACCAGCGAGCCACTTTGCTGTGGGTGAGATATGGGGGGGCGCGGTGCTGCTCAGCCGGCTGGGAGTTTGGCTGCCCAGCAGTGGCCCAAGCATCACGCCAGCCAGGGCTTCGAGGGCCACACACACACACACACACACACACACACACACCGGCCTGGACTGCGCACCGTCCCTGCCCAGGCCCCGCCACCCCCTCACCCCTGCTCCAGGGGCTTCTGGGGAGCTGCTCTCCCCTCTGGCTGCGCCACCCCACCCCCCCATGAACAGCTGAATTCGAGAGCACCTTGCCCTGTCCGGGCACCGAGGAGCGGGCCGGCCCCACGTGGGTGAAGGAAGCAGGGTGACCTCCCGAGGCAGTGGCCAGTCCCGTGCCCTCCTGCGCCGGGCAGCTCGGCTTGGCCTCCGTGGACGGCGCGCCCTCTGGTGGCCCTGCGGTGGCACGCTGCTCTGGGGAGCCCGGCCTCCCCGCCTGGCTGCTGCAGGCCCAGCGGCCGCTCCTCTCCAGCACGGGGACCCCTAGGGGTGGACGCGGGGTGAGAGTCCGGCCTGGGCCAGCTGCGGGGGTGGCGGCTGGGAGGGAGGGCGGCCCTGGTCTTAGGGTGGTCTTTCCACCTCTGCCTGCCCCACGGAGCGGCACCAGGGTGGGCTCATGAAAGAGAACCCGTCCCCGCGCGCAGGGCTCCCCTTCGGGACTTGGAGCAGTTTTTTGGATGGCCGGCCAGGCCTGGCGGTGGTGAAGGCAGCAGACGGCCCATTTTACAGATGAGGCGGCCTGGGGGACTGCAGCGGGCAGGCCACGGAGGCCACACACCTCAGGTCACCTCCCTCCAGCCAGAGCACTGCTCAGAAAGTGAGGGCCAATCCCACCCCGGAGGCTGGCCGAGCTGGGGAAAGACCCAGCCCCTGCTGCATCCCCCCCTCCCTCTTTCCCTCTCTCCATCTCTCTCCCTCCTTCTCTCCCTCCCTCCCTCTCTCCCTCCCTCTCTCTCTCTCTCTCTCTCTCTCTCTCTCTCTCTCTCTCTCTCTCACCCACACACACATGCACACTGGCCGTTTTCCTGCCTCTGCCTGTGGGGTTGCTTCTGGTCCCCAGATGTATCCTGAGCACCTGCTGGGCCTGCTGGCCCTTGACCTGGTTTGTTGCATATCCCTCTGACCCCCACCGAGGTCCTGGGGCAGAGACCCCCCCCTCTGTGGTCGCCTCAGAACGTGGCCTGCTTCCTGGCACTAAGCGGGTTCTCAGTCAACTCTTGCTGGGGGAGCCATACATGTCCCGCTTCATGCCAGGCCGTGGAGGGGGAGGGGCGGAGGAGGACAGAGGCCTGGGCAGAGAGGAGGGGTCAGGGCACCTGGCACTGGGGGTTGGAGGTCAGAGGGGCTCCTGGGACTGTCGGCGTAACAAGGCCTGGCGGGCGGCCCCTCTGCTCCTGGATGCCAGCTGCCGTGGAGCCCCGACCGAGGACCAGGCCCCACCGAGCGCCGTCCCCCCCCCGCCGCCGCCTCCGCGCGCACCAGCCCCGGGCCTCTCAGCAGAAACCATTGCTTCTCTGCGCGTCCTGCGGAGGCTGGGAGACCCTCCCGGAGCCTGTCCCTCAGCCAGGCTCTCGAAGCCACGTGGCACACAGCCCGTCCCCAGATCCCCCTGGTCTGGTACCCTGTCCTGCTCGGAAGGCAGGAGCCCCATGGGTCCCCGGGTGGCCCCCAGCCTCCATCTGCGCTGCCACCCCCTCCCTCCACCGTTGGGGCTGCCGAGGTTTCGTCAGCCGCAGCGCAGGGCCGGGGTGGGCCCAGGGGAGCCGGCAGGGCCACCTGCTCCACGCAGCGCCAGGCCCTTGCTGGAGCCTCCGTGCCGGACACGCCACTGTGTGCTCCTCCGAGAGGTGGACGGCCTCCTTGGGCCTGAGCTCAAATGCCAGCCCTGCCGCACTGGCCTCCTGTCGCCTGGCCTGCCTGGGCCCCTGCCTCTTCGCGGTGACAGGGCAGGGCTCACGACCACACCAAAGGCTGCAGGAGCAGGAGCGTGCGGACACCGGGCGCCATGAGGGCGACCTAGGCCCCATCCTCCCCCCAGGCCCCTGCGGACCCCTTCGGGGGGTGGTGTCCGGCCCTCGGGAGCCCTTGTCGTGACCCAGACTCCCTTGTCGTGGTGCCGCAGGTGAGGCGGGCTCTCTAGACCTGACTTCCAGGTGGGTAGCAGGCCCAGAGGAGCTCACGGCTTTCTCGGGGGCACCAGCCATGGGGAGCACGGGGACCCCAAAGCCTGTGGCATTAATGGCTGGGCAGCTCTGGGTTCCTAGGAGCCTCGTGCCATCCCAGCCTAGAGGCCGAAGTGGGACCTCGAGGCCCAGGCCCTGATGGGCCACCCGCTGCCCACCTTGGCCCGTCCACACTCCTCGTCCTGGGCGCCGTTTCTGAGGCTGGGTTAGGACCTCTGTCAGTGGGAACCGCCCCTCCCGGCGAACCCCGTGGGCTCCCTGCCCCCATCCTGATGGGCTGCCCGTGACTCAGCCTTCCAGGGGGCCTGGGCCGGATGCCTGTCCAGTGCAGGCCACTCAGCCCGTGGGGGAGGGCTGTTCCTGGGGCATGAATTGGGTGGCCCAGCTGTGTGCTGCTGGCTGGTCCCAGGAGCCCCACCCCCCACCCCCGGCATGTCCCCAGCACCAGGCCCGGCCAGGTCCCCCCGGAGTCATGGACAGATGCCCTGCCCGGGGGTGGGTGAGCCCAGGGGTCGAGGCAGGCTGTTGCGTTGGTAACTGGCTCCAGGCTGGCCCTGATTACGGCGGTGCAGGCCGTGGTGGACAGGCCTGCGGGGCCACGGAGGCCTCCTGGGAGAGGGGCTGGGGACACACCGGCCGTGCAGCAGGTGGGCTTCAGAGCCAGGAGAGAGCACAGGGGGCTGGCACCAGGGCCTGGCTGGTCGCAGACAGGGAGACAGGCCAGGAGAGGGGCCACGCTGGAATCGGGCCACACCCAGGTGCGGCGAGGCCGGACCCCTCCCCTGGCAGCCAGACCCACCTCCCGAGGCCTGGCTTGGTTCAGGAGGGTTTCAGACCAGCCCAAGGCAGCCCGGGCCTCACATCCGCTTGTCTGGCACCAGCATGTCCAGCCGTCAGTACAGCCCAGAGGGGTCAGCTCATTACCCACATCCGAGAAAGGACACGGGCTTGGAGGGTGGGGCCTCCAGCCCAGGGCCACCCACCCCGTGCCGCCTGGCGGCCTTCATGGCCCGTTTGTCTAGGAACAGGCCTGGGCAGGTGCGCTGAGCGGCCTGAAGTCTCCTGGGCGGGGACAGCCCTGCTGGCGGGGCAAGGGGGACAGCAGCCTGCCTCGCACTCCAGGCCCGAGGCCCTCCCCAGCTGCGGGGGTGGGGGCAGGCCCGGGGCCTCCAGCTTCCTTGGCTCTTCTTGGTCCTGGGGGCCCCAGGGCTCTGTGAGGGGCCCACAGCTGCTCTCCCAGCGGGAGCCCTGGCATCCTGAGTAGGTCTAGGAGCCCCTGGGGTGGGGGCGGCCTCACCCCAGCCCCGCGTGCCTGCGGTCTCCCCTTCCCCAGTCCACTCCACACACCCGGCACCCGCGTCCCCCAGGGACGTGGCCCTGCTGCTCAGCTTCCGGGCGTCCCCTGGTGCACCCACACTCTGGGTGCTCCCAGGTCTGGGCATGTGCCAGGCTGGGCCGGGCACAGGAGGGTCGGGAGTGTACCTGCCTCCCAGGGCTGCCCACCCAGGTGCCGCTGGCTGGGTGGCTGCACTGCGGGAGGTTACCGTCCCACAGTTCAGAGGCTGGGCGTGGGTGGTGAAGGTGTCTGCCTGTCTGGTTCCTCCTGAGGCCCTGAGAGGGAAGCTGGTCCAGGGTCTCCCGGCCTCTGGGGGGGTGCGGGGGGTCCTTGACGTGTGGTCTGTGGGTTCATCTTTGTGAGGAGGTCACCTCGCGTGCCGTCTGCTGCCACATTTCACATTTGGAAATGAGGGCACTTGTCCCCTCAAGTTAGGGGCCCACCCCTTCCATCTGCGAAGACCCCACACTCAAAGGCGCTCACCTCCTGAGGTCTTGGGGTTGGGACTCTGAGCCAGGCCACAGGTTCCTCCCGTAACGGGGGTGGCATCTGTTCCTCACTCGGGTGCCTCCCAACCAGAGGGTGGCACGTCCCAGGACAGAGCCCTGCCGCAGGCTCGGGGGCCTCGGGGATGGAGCGCGGGTGTCAGACCCTCCCTCGCCCGCTCCTCGCCCCCTCTTGCTCCCCAGCTTCTCAGGAGGCCTCAGGTCCCGGCCCCACACTGTTTGTGGGGCTATGTAGTCCTTGTCCCCCAGGCCAGCGCCCTGCTCGCGGGCCCGGGGCCCTGGTTCTGACGAGCAGTCTGCCGGGTGGGCGGGAAAGGGCCAGCCTTCAGACCTTTGGTGGGGGCCTCTAGTGGAAGGGTCGTGACTCAGTGGCAGCCTCAGGTTCCCCATCTGCAAGGGGGAGGCTCCCAAGTAGGGGACACAGCGTGCGCTGGCCACTCATTTGTGCTCCGCGCTCCCTAGGTTCTGGAACTGGGCTGCATGACAGGGCAGCCCCGGGGGCTCCTTGGCACTGGTCCCTTGCCACTGCCCTGACCTCAGGCTCTGGCAGTTTGTAGACCCGACCGAGGCCTGGGCTGCAGGGAAGGGAGAGACGAAAACCCGCGGCCAGCCCGGGAGACAGGCTGCACCGCAGGCAGTCTCCCGTCAGCTTGGGGGTGTCTGGTGTGGCTGAGCTCCAGGGCCCTGCAGTGGATGAGGTGACCACAGCCAGATGACCTGGCACAGGCGGGTAAGGAGAGCCCTGCCGGAGCCTCTGGGCCCCTGCCCCCCTTACCGTCCCCCACCCACCACCCACCTGCGGTGCCCAAGAGCCCGCCGAGGCCCTGCCTCCTCCAGCCATGCCCTGGCCTCTGGCTTTGGCCCCTGACGCCCAGAGTGGGCAGAACTGGGCTGTCTGCAGGGCAGGCGGAGTGCCGTCTGGTCCAACCACTTAGTGTGCGGATGCGGAAACTGGCTGGGTCCCAGAAAGTGTCCCCAGGGCTCAGAGCCCTGTCCCTCGAGTGGCTTCTGCCCCCGCCCCTGTGCCGCCCTGGCCCAGGTGTGCATCAGGTGTCTGGTGTCGGCCCAGGGTCCTGGTGACAACCGTTGGGAGGGCTGCCCCAGAACGAGCAGGTCAGGGGCAAGGCCAAGCAATTCTGCCTCATTGGAGCCCTGGGGTGGGGAGGGGGGGCATCCGCGTGGCCCTTTCTGGAGGCGCTGGCCACGTGATTGGACGGCAGGGCTGAGGCCAGCCCAGGACAGAGCACGCGCGAGCGCGCACGCATCCCACCAGTTGTGAGGAAAGACAGCCCCGGACAGGTGCTCCTGGCAGCGACTGTGGCCCTGTGCCCCCGGGCGGGGACATTTCCAGAGGTCACCATCAGCCCTGGGAGCTGCGGCGGTCTGTGGCCCGTGCACACCTTCAAACACGGAGGGCCACTGTCGGAACCAGAGGGTGGCCATCTGGGCCCGTCCCTGTGTCTCAGAGCGTCCTTGGTCCTTGGGGCCCTGGGGTGGACCACGTGTGACGCCTGAGTGCGTCCTCAAGTGTCTGGGGCCCCAAGTGCCCATCAGCGGCTCTGGGGCCCTGGGGAGCACACCCCACCCACCCGTGACCATCTGCAGGCCTTGGGGACACAAACGATGCCGCAGGGTTGGCTCAGGCTTCACTCTCAGGCCTCCCGTTGCCATGGAGCTTGGGACACACCGGACCCACAGAGCTGTTTTAAAGGGAGAAGCTCTTAAAACATGCAGCCCTGACCCCTCTCCCAGCTTGGCAGTGCTGCCTCCAGGACACTCCAGGCACCTTGCATCCTCCCCTTCGAGTGACTGTCACCTCCCATCACTGTGTATTTGAGAGCCAGGGGACCTTGTGGGGTGGCTGCAGGTCAGACACACGCCCTGACCACCGCCCCCCCAGGGTAAGGCAGGTTCCCAACCAGGGGCAGGTCCCTGGCGGGGGGGGGGGGCGGATTTTCAGTTGTCACAGTGTTTAGGGTTGGGGTCAGGAGGGCCAGGACCTGGGGAAGAGCAGGACACTCCAGCACAGGTAGGAGGTGGCTTCCAGAAACGCCATCGCGCCGCAGGAGAAGCGCGGGAACCAGAGCTCCAGGCAGGACAGAGCCGGGGCTGAGGGAGCTGAGGGGAGGGTCAGCCCTCTGCTCTGGGCCAGAACAGCCTTCCAGGGCGGCGGACACAAGGGGGGGTGCAGGCAGGTCATTTGAGGCCGGGGTCCTTAGCTGGGGTGCACGAGCGAGGCCAGGCAGTTCCCAGAAATCAGGGAGGTCGTGAACTTGGCTGAGAAAAAACATTACGTCTCCTTTCTTGCGAACCTGGAACCAGACCCGAGCATTTCTTCTCGCTGTGTACAAGGCGACAGTGGTATTCTGGAATCAGGGACTTGGTCACCCGCAGAAACGGCTGAGTTTTCCTGTCCTCTACACTCGTAGCGAATGGCTGGACGGACCGTTTCCACCCACAGGTCTGAGATGCCGGCAGGCACCAGGCCTGCAAGACACTCGGAGGGAAGCGCGGGGCGCCGCCCGCACGCCTGTCTTGGGATGCTGCGTTGGCTGCTCCTGGCCTCCCGCGTGACCCTCCGCAGAAGTGTCGCCTTTGTAAATGTTATTTCGCAAAGCTTTCAACCTACCGCCAAGGGGCCTGGGGCTCCGAGGAGAGAAGGCCCGGGGGCTGCAAGCTAAGCCCCTTAGCGGTGCGAGGGGGCTGGCGGAGCTCGGGGCTGCCCCCCAGGGCCTGCGGGTGGGGGCGATGGGGACAGAGATGAGGCCGAGTCGGCAGGCGGGTCCTTGAGCGCCTCCCGTGTGCCGGGCACTGTCCCAGGAGCCGGAGCGCAGCCACGGTGCTGCCCACGCGGGGAGTCGGAGGCCTCCCGTGAGCTGCGGCTCTGCTGGCCGCAGTGACCGCGTGGCACGTTTGTAAGCACAGAGGAGCAACGCGGGTTTAGACGCGTGCTGGTGGCTTGCAGCCTCCCTGGGGCCCACGTGCGCCTCTCCCTGGGAACCGTGGCCGCCTCACCCCATCCCTCCTCGGCCACAGCGCCCCTCCTGGCTTGAGGGCCCTGCGCTGCCCTTGCTGGACTCTGCCTCGGGTGGACCCCCTGGCTGTCTATAGAGTTTGCAGCCCGAGGAGGAGGGAGACGGGGCCCCATGCAGAGGAGGGTACCGACCGTGGGCTGATGGGCAAGGCCAGTCTCCAGGCCCAAGGCCAGCATCTTTTGAATCAGTGGCCAGTGTCTTAGGAAAGAGGTAAGGCCCTAGCAGAAGCCAAAACCTGGTCTCCCGGACGCCGCCATCCTGCCAGGGCTCAAGTCCGGCTCCATGTTCTCTTGCTGTGTGATCTTGGGCCGGTTACTGACCCTCTCTGTGCCTCAGAATGGAGCTGGGCACACTGCCTGCCCCTCGGAGTGGTGGGTTCTATCGTGGGCTGCTCAGCAGGAGGCAGCAGGGGTCATGCTGTGCATTGAGGGCATCGCCTCGGGGGAGTGCCTGGTGGGGAGAGCCCCTCGTCCTCTCTCCAGGGGCAGCTGCAGGGGAGCGTGTCCGTGGGGGGGGGGGGAGGCCAGCCGGTGACAGCCAGGCCCTGGGCCCATGCTGGGGACTGAGGGGTCCAGGCTGGAGGGGAGGGGCTCCCCATCATCGCCACTGCTTTCGGGGTGCCCGAGCTCCCGCTTGGCTGGCCCTGCTCCTGAGGAGCTAGGAATTGCGGGCAGGGTCAGCTGCAGGCCGCTCCAGGAGGGGCAGGCCGTGAGGAGGGAGCACTTTCCCACCACAGGACTGGGCCGCCATCAGGGGGGCTAGGGGTGCCTGCGGAAGGTGGCAGCTGGCTTCCAGACAAGAGGTGTGGAAGGCCCTGCGGCACTGCCAGAGAGATCGGACGGGCACGGAGACGGTGCCATCAGGACCCGACTCATGGTCAGCCCATGACTGGCCTGGGGGCCCAGCAGCCTGTATCAGAAGGGGCTTCTGCTTGGCCATGTCACGTGGGGCCTCTCACTGTCCCTCTGTCCCCTTTCTGGCGATGGAGCTGTCTGCTCCAGGAACCTGACTGCCCCAGGTCTCAGCAGCTCCTGGGCATGTGGAACAGTGCAGGCCAACGGGGTGGCCAGGCCTGGCTGGGATGAGCCCCCCCCCACCACTTCCAGGAGGCCAGACCGGGCTATTGGTGGGGCCCAAGTTTCGCCTTCATCTCCTCACCTCAGTGACCACAGGGCAGTGCTCAGGCCAGGGGGAGGAGAGCAGCCTTGGGCCACAGGTCTGATACGCTAGCACGTCCCAGCACCTCCGAGCCTCGGTCTTCCCGCCTGTAAGGTGGGGGTAATTCATCTTCCCATAAACCAGGTAGCGAGGTCTGCGGACCTGCAAGGAAGCTGGGGCCGTCCGACACCTGCCTCTCCCCTCCTGCCGCTGGCCGGGCAGGGTCTGAGGTCCTCCACCAGGGAGCCCCCGAGACAAGACGAATGTGCTTGGCCAGGGGCGGGGGGGCTCAGGCGGGCTTCTCTCCACCCCCTGCGCGAAAGGGCAGCCCGATTTAGCTGCAAAACCACAGGTGACCCAGTTAAATCGGCATTTCAGATACTTAATAATTGTGTAGCATCTGTCCTGAATATTTTAATTTCAGATAAACAACACATGGGTGTTTCCGTGTGACTATTTAAACTAAGTCCACGTATTTAGTTTGCGGGCCGCAGATACTGGGGCGGGGGGGTCCTGTGCTTTTTTGGTGGCAAAGTGCGTGTCGTAACGTGGACTGTTTCCACGATTTCTGAGTGTACGTTCGGCGGCGTGAGGTGCACGCACATGGTTGTGCAAACTCTCCCCACCGTCCGTCTGCCCAGCTCTTCCTTCTCCGCCCCCCCTCCCCAGCTTTGTACCCTCCCCCTCTTCAGTCCCTGGCCATCACCATTGTCCTGTCCGGCTTCACACATGTGACTCCTCTGGGGACCTCGTTTCAGCAGCGTCATGGAGGGATTTGTCTTTGGAGACGGGCTTCTGCCCCCAGCACCACGCTCCCAGGGTCCCTCCGCCCTGTGGCGCGTCGGGGCCCAGTTATGCCCCGCGGCTGGATAGTGTCCCACGGCGGATGGGCCGCGTTTGCTTTATCCGCTCACCCGTCAGCAGACACGGGCTGCTGTGGCCAGGGTGGACGTGGTCCTGCTTTCAGTTCTTTGGGGCACAGACTTATCCTGAAAAGCAGTGGCGTTGATCTGAAGCACACATTCAACCGTGTCCTGAACGGTACCTGCCTGCGGGGGGGGGGGCGGGGGTGGGAGGAGGCGCTGCCTGGGCGACCTGCTGGGTCAGGGCCGGGAACATCCCCCCTGCGACCGCCCAGGGCCCTGCGGCTTGTCTGCAGCTTGCTTGGTGGCAGAGCGTGTCTGCTCCTGCCTGGGCCTCCGCCCTCCTGCTCAGGAATTCCCCTGGGACTGCACTCCGCGGAGCTCCTGCGACGGCAGAGGTGGGGAGGTTTTGCTGCGGCCCCTGCAGCACCCCGAGCCAGGTGGCCTTGGCCTGTCACTCCGGCTCCCCGCATAGGATGGGAGGGAGTGGTTGGTAGGAAGATTAAATGATGCTCAGATCCGGAAGTGGCAGCGACCCATCTCATCGGGAAGGCGGCCGGGGAGCCGTCGAGGGCTGGGAAATCACCCGCCCAACACTGGCACACGGCTGTCTTGCCTCCTCCTCCTGCGGGAAGAAAGTGGGGGGAGGTGATGGTTTTCCGGGGGAGGGGGAGGCGGGAGACTCCCCGGGGCCCAGACGGTGTTGGACCAGTGTGGGACTGTGTCTCTGCAAAGCTGCCGCGTAGGGTTTTCTGAGACACAGCTCTTCCTGAGCGCAGGGTCCAGCGTGGGTGCCGGCAGGCGCAGCGGCTCAACTCCTGTCCGAAAGGGTGGCTTGTCGGGGAGGTCACAGGCTGGGCGGGGGGCCTTGGCCGAGAGGTACCTGGAAGGCTTCCTGGGGGAAGAGAGAGGTGAGCGGGCCTTGCGAGAGGGCTGGGCAAGGCGGAAGGGTGTGTGAGCTTGAGGGGCTGGTGGAAGCGGCGGGTCAGAGCCGGAAGCCCGCAGGGGTGGCCATGACCCTGGAGGGAGCTGCCAGGCGCCCTGGGGAGTGGCGGGGTTGGGGGTGAGCAGCTGAGCCCCGCTGCTCCTTCCCATTCATCTGCTCGGCCCTTGGAGTTTACAGGGCCATTGCTGAGTGTGGGCCTGGGACCCCGCAGGCCCCCTCAGTGGCCCCCAGGGCTCTGCTCTGTATTCTGGCACGGCCAAGAGACTGTGCCCACAGCCTCCTTGCCATTCCTGGGGTGGGGAGGGGGGGAAGGCCAGGCCTGCGCTGGGTCTTTGTGGGGAACCGGGTGCAGCATCCCCCAGGATCTCCCCAGGGGACAGGCCTGGGGGCAGCACCGGTCCATCCCCTGGGCTGCCCCCTGCCCCGGAGGTTGGCCGGCCAGGCAGGCTGGGTGGGAGAGCTGTACAGAAGCCGGGAGTGCCCACCTGGCCACGGTCAGGGACCAGTATGCAGAGTCCTGGTGAGCGCCCTCTGCAGCTTGGCTTGGGCCAAGGCTGAGACGGCAGGGCTGACTTGGCCTGGAGGGTGAGGCTTCTGGGGAGCACCTCGCTCCCTGTGCTGCAAGCCAGGCATCGGTCACAGGTGCAGCAGACACAAACCCTGGGTCCCCTCGTCCCAGATGTGTTCTGAGGCCACAGCCTGAGCCATGCACCCTGAAGCACAGTGCAGAGGTCACTTGGAGGGGCCCTGGCCTCTCGGCCAGAGCTGTTTCCAGGCCCACATCCTGTGGGACCCACCGCCTCACCAAGGCACCCCCAAACCTGGTGCCCAGCAGCAGTGCAGCCTGCTCAAGGGGGCCCCCAGCAGGACCCCGGCATCAGAGAGCAGCCTTGGGAGTAACCTGGTGAACCCCCCTTTTGGGGGGGCCATAGGTGTTGTGGGCTGCCTTGGAGAGGGCACTGCGCTCACGAGCTCCCTGTCTGGCTGGCTCTCCGTGTCCCCATGCGCAGGCCACCCGAGTGGGGACACGGGATCAGTGCACCTCGGGGAGGGTGGCCTGAGTGGGTGTTTTCTCCAGTGGGTCTGGCAGGCAGGCGGAGGCAAGGACCAGGGTTCCAGGGAGTGGAGGGATTGGTGGGTCCCCGATGGCCTAGGAGGTCGGGAGGGCTCCGTATGGGGGGTGACCCAGGAGGAGGCGGGGGCAGGTGGGGCTTCCTAAGGGAAAGCAGATCACGGCACCTCAGGATGGAGGCCAGGTCGCCTGGGGGGCTGGAGGAGACAGGGAGAAGATATGGGGCCTGACGGTGGCCTTCGAGTGCCCCGACGGCAGTAGCAATCTGGTCATTGTCGGGGCGGAGACGCTCAGGCAGGGAGCAGCCACTCTCCTCCTCGGGGAAGAGACCTGAAAACCCCATCACTGTTCTGGGGTGGGGGCTGGCTGCCCTGCGCACCGACCCCCAGGCCCGTCCTCCCATCCCCTGGAGATGGGAGCAGCACCCCGCAGCGCAGGGCGGGAAAAGCCTGCGGGCAGCGAGTGGGCACCGGGCCGCTGGATGCGCGGGAGCTGGGTGCCCCTGAGGGGCCGAGAGCTGGCGGCGGAAGGGGTGCGGGGCGGTCGCCGCGGTTTCCTGGGAGACGGGGGCGGTGCTGAGCGCAGCGGGGCGGGGGCTGCGGGAGGAGGCGCGTCCCCGCGCCGGGAGCCGCCGCCCTCCACCGTGCGCGACAGTGCGGCTGCGGTGCTGCCACGGGCTGCGGCTGCGGAATCCACCAGCCGGTCCCGCTGCTTTTCCTCTCGCCTCCCAGCCCCTTCCAGCCGGATCCTGCTCCGCCTTTCCCCGGCCGACCCCTAGACCCCCATGCACCCAGAGTCGCGCGCACCGCCTGCCCGGACCCTCAGCGCCGCCGCCGCCACCGCCGCAGCTGGGGACGCCGCCGCTGGAGCCGCCGCCGAGAAGGGGTGTCCGGCTACCGCCCGTGTGGCATCCACGGAGCTGGGATCCAGGCCGGGTGACCCCAGGCCGCCGGCAGACCTATACCCATCTCCATCTCTCTCGGTCCACCACATCCCCATCCGCAGGCGCGCCAGCCCCACCTCCACTCCGTCCTCCCGGCCATCCTCTTCTCCAACCCTGTCGTCCCCTCCCCGCCGCCAGAGCCCCACCTCGGTCCATCCTACCCAGCCCTCCGCCTCACCGCAAGCCCTGCCTGTCTCCCCGTCCACGTCTCCCCCCCGCTTCCCCTCGTGAGCCCCGGCGCCACTCGCCATGGCCACCCCATCGACCTCCCCATCCTCAGCAACCCCGGCGCCACTCCACCTCTCCTCCTCGCCATCAGTTCCCACCTTCACCCCATTCCCATGTCCCTCTGCGGCTGTGTCCCCGCAGGGGTCCTGCCGCCCTTCCCCACGCCCATCTCTCCCTCTGTACCCCCTTCTCCTGCCGCTGCCCCTCTTCCGAGTCCGTCGGAGCCCTCCCCCTCCCCCTCGCCTGCGGCAGCCCCTGCGAGCCCCCTCCCGCCGCCCCCGCCCGGGCTGCCGCACCCACTGCGGCAAGCCCCTTCCCCGCCAATCGCGTCGCCCTCCTCCTCTCCCCGCTCGCCTGCCGCAGCCCCCGACGGCGCGGCCCCCCTCCCCTCCGCAACGCCGCGCCCACTGCGCCAGCGCCCCCTCCTCGCTGCGCCCAGAGCGCGGCCGCGCAGCCAGACCCTCGCGCGCTGGCTCCGGCTCCGGCTCCGCAGCATACGGCCCTCCAGCCCCGGCCGGCTGCGACTGCCGCCTGGCACTTGGCCTTTGTCAGCGACGCAGCCCCCCGGGCGGGACCCCTCCCACCCGGCGCGGAGGTGTCGGCTGCGACACCCGCTCGGTTTCGGGTCCCCGTGCTTGACGGAGGCTCTGCGGCAGCTGCAGAGGGACGCCTTGGTGACGCTGTCATGTGGCTGGGATGGTGGAGGGGCTTAGGGCTGTCGGTCGGGGTAGAGGAGCGGCCCCCGAGGGCGGTGGGTGGGGGTCGCAAGCGGAGAGGATGGCGCTGGAAAGTGGGTCTGCGGCTGCCCCCTGATGGACTCCAGGTGCTCGGGGGCGACCCTCCCCAGGGACTGGCCAGGGGGCAGGGCTTCTTCGTTCGAGTAGGGGGCAGGGCGGCGAGGGACGAGATGAGAAAGGAAGGTGTGGAGCTTGGGCTGTGGGCGGTGCCCCCGGAACCTGGGCTTATTTGTCCAGTGCCCCCCCCCTCAACAGGCTGGGGGACATGTCAGGAGGGTCCTGCGGTCCCCTGGAGCTGGATGGGGTCCAGGAACAGGGGTGGGCTCCAGGGAAGGGTCCGTTGCTTGGGGAAAGCCCTCTGCACGTCCCCCACTCGGCCCACAGGCCTGCTGGGGTCCAGAATGGAGTAGAGGGGAGGGTGGGGAAGCACCCAGCCCTCCCCCCTGTGTTTTGGAGGCCACAGTCCCTGGAAGTGTCCCCATAGCCAAGTTCCAGCATGGTCCAGGGAGGCCAGTGAGGCTAACTGTCCACACTGAATCAGCAGGAGTATTCTAGGGGCAGTTGGCTGGGTTGGTGCAGAGCATCTGGGATGTGGCTTTAAAGGCAAGTTGAGCGGGCAGTCTTCGCACTCCTGCGTGAGCAGCAGAAGCTTCTGGAGAGCTGGCCTTGGCACGGCGCCATCTTCCCTCTGCAGTCTGGGGGAGGGGGGAGAGTGCTCCAGGGCCACTAGTCAGGAGCCGCTGCCAGGTGGGGCCCGGACGGATGAGTCTGCGTCCAGCACCGGAGAGGGGATCACTGCTGGGATGGGGGTCTTGGGCCAGCGCTTTGGGGTGACAGAGCCGGTCGGGGTGGCTGCTGGGTGGAGACGCCATTAAGAAAGAGGCTGCTTGTGTCTTGGGGCGGGCTGGAAGCTGCGGCTGTGTCAGCAGGTGGCCGGGGGTGTGAGCCTTAAAGACAGTTAAGGCACAGGGTGTTGGGACTTAGTGGAGGGAAAGGGGCGTGGGGTGGCCCCGGGAGGTCTGAACGTGGAGGAGAGGCCGCCCAGCGAGGGAGGGACTGCTGCCGGCTTAGGGAGGAGGGCAGGTGCTTTCACCTGGGGGGGAGCCGAGGGTTTGGAGATGGGACTTAGGGGCGGAGCAGGGAGGAGCCCCGCTAAAGGGACTGCGGTTGGGGGAGAAACTGCCATGAAATGAACAGCCCTCCCCTCTTCCTTCCGCAAACCTGGGACCACGAGGGGGGGGTGTCCCAAAGGCTGAGGGAAGGGAAGGTTCTAGAAGGATGTAGTCAGCTACAGAAGAAAGCAGCAATGGACTGAGGAGGAAAGGAGGCAAGATCCCTGGCCAGCGGGGGAGCAGCCTCAGCACGGATGGGAGGGGTCAGAAGGAAGAGGGGACAGGCTGATGAAGCCTCCCAGTGGGGGGGGGGGGGGGGGCAAGGGTCTGGGGGAGGGTTACAGGCGGGATGGGCCTGGCAGCTCTAAGATGGGCTTTCCCTCCCGCTTGGCCTGAGCAGCGGCCTTTCTCAGGCTGTTCCGCTGGGAAGAGGTGGGGGTTTGAAATGACAAGAGAGGAATCTGCCTTGACCACTTTCAGGGTCAGGGAGCTCACCCCTTCTCCCGGTTTAGATCAGGGCAGCAGGCTTGCTTTTCTGGAAGTGCAGGGGTGCCCTACAGAACCCACCTCTGCCCAGCTGATGTGTCCAGGACCAACAGAGGACCTGTGTGGGCCCAGGCGGAGCTGGGCCAGTGCCGGCAAAAGGGAGCTCAGAGCCCCTGTGCTGTGCCCACGGACTAGCACGGGCCACTGCGTCTGCCCTGCAGCGGGCTCAGGGCGCCTCGGCCCAGCCTGCCCGGGGCCTGAGGCCGGCGCCCAGGCTCTGGCTCCGTGTCTTCACTCCCGTGTGTGTCCGAGGAGGGAGGGAGGGACGGGGGCTGTGCTGGGGCGAACGGAACAGCGCAGGTCACCGGGCTGGCTGGACGAGGTGGCCAGGCGGCGGTGGGGGCTGCTGTAGGGAGGCTGCTGGGGTGGGGCCCGCGCCCAGCTGTGAGCAGTGGGTGGGCTGACAGTGCCCAAGGAGCGCCCGCTGTCTCCTGGGTGTTTTGTCCTCACCTCTGTCCTGTCCGCAGCAATGGCAGGTGTGGGGAGGGGGCTGGGTCGACTGGGGGACCTGGAGGGGTCCGGAGGGAGGGCAGCCTGCCTACTGCTGCCCTGTGACCCAGCCAGCCTGGCCTGGGTGCCCGTCACAGCTGAGCCCCGGGTGTCACCTGGAAGCCCCAGGCTGGCACCTGCAGCACCCCCAACCCCCACCCCTAGCACCACTACTGCCTGGTGGACCCGAGCAGCAGGGGAAGGGCCTCACCGAGGGTCTCCCGGACCCTGCTGAAGGGGAGGCTTCCGGGGACGGGGCTCAGGTCCCTTGGGGTTGGGTGCACACAGCCCCCTGCAGGGCCTCCAGCATCCAGGACTCATATCTGCCCTGCCTGCCAGCTGGGCCCCTGGCAGAGGAGCCCCGTCCTGCTCCTGTGCTGCCCCCTGCTGGCGACCGTCCAGAGCGGCAGGCCAGAGTGTGGAGGCAGCTGAGAGAATGGTCTGGGGGACGTGGTGGTGTCCTAGCTCTCTCTGCATCGGTGCCTGCTCCTTACACCGCCCTGAGGAGCCGGGCACTGTCCCTCGCCCCGGCTGGTTCCCATGAGGCCGCATCTGGCCAGAAAGGCCTGGCCGCCCCAGCCCAGAAGGCCGGGGGCTTCTCCAGGGCACATGAGCTCCCCTGTCTCCGCCAAGGTCACTCCTGTCTCAAGGTGGGGGAGCGTGCTTGCATCTTTTCCAGGGCCCAGGGGTGGGAGTGGCGACTCCACGGACGTGCAACCCTGGGGGTGGAGGCGGGAGGCCCTGGCGGGAGGACGGAGGGGGCTGAGAGCAAGCACACCTGGGGAAGGAGACGCAGGGTGGGCTGGGGGCGCCGCAGGTTTGTGTGGAAAAGGGGGGGAGGGGTATTCTTCCCGCCTCTGCCCTCCGCCCTGCCTCCTCCCGCCGCCTGTGGCACCGCCGCTCTCTCCTCGCTGTTACGTTGATGGCCACAGAGCCCCGGACGAGCCACACTGCAACTGTGTCCTCTCCCCTTGTCCACCCGCCCGGGTTGTGCATCTGGGATGCTGGAGAGGAAGGCGCCCAGCCACCCACAGGCTCCAAGGGGTTAACCCAGCCTGACTGACTCAGCCCCCCCCCACCCCCTCCCGGGCTCTGCCCACCCTGCATCCCACCCTCAGGACACCCTGACCCCCGCCCCACAGCCGTGCCAGTCGCACCAGGTGGCCCTCGACCCCAACCCGGCAGAGCCTGCGTCCACCCCACTCCGAGCCCAGCCCAGGCAGGCATGGGGGGCCTCCTGCGCCCCCTAGAGGCGGGGTGTTGGCCTGCGGGGCCTGGGCCTGGTGGGCGGGGGCAGGGCTGTGAAGCCGCCCCGTCAGGGGGCGAGGTACTGAGATGGGCCACTCGCCCCTCACTGGGTAACTTGGGCAAGAAGCCTGGCCTCTGCCACCCACATCTTCAGAGGTGCTGCCGGGGGCTCTGGGGGCACAGGGGTGTCCTGCTGGTAGGGTGGGGCTCGCAGCAGGGCCCTCGCAGACTGGTGTCCAGGTTCTGACCTCATGGGGTGGGCCTCGCCCGTGGGCCCGCTCAGCCCTGTCGGCAGGGGCTGCTGTCATCAGTGGGTGACCGCCCCGGGCCAGTGGCGGCGGAGGCTGGAGCTGTCCTGCCCCTCAGTGTCCCTTCCTCTCCCTGTCCCCAGCCTAGGCCCAGGGACTGGCAGGCCTGGAGACCTCCTCGAGTCTGACACACACACCCAGCCCCGTCCAAGGACACACACACACACACACCCAGCCCCGTGCAAGGACCCGAGGCCACTCCGCACTGAGGTTCAGGTGTGAGTGGAGCCGCTCAGGCCCCTGGGACGCCGGCCCTCCTCCCGTGCATGGAGGTGGCAGCTGGGGCTGGGAGGACTGAGTGGGAGCGACGTCCCACCTCCCAGCCCTGGGCCCAGCCCGCCGCACCCCAGCACCAGGCTCCAGGCCCGCCCGCCCCAAGCCCCGCCCTCCCCCAGGCAGCCCCTCCCGGGCTCTGCCGCCCGTGCCCGCGCCCGCGCCCGCGCCCACTCTGTGCGGCAGACACACCCGCACCAGGCAGGAGGTGCCTCCTCCTGGTGCCCAGGCCCCCTGCCTCCCGCCCCCTCCTCTCCCTCACGCCCGCCCCTCCCCACAGGTGAGCACCTGCGGATCTGCCCCCAGGGCTACACCTGCTGCACCAGCGAGATGGAGGAAAACCTGGCCAACCGCAGCCGGGCCGAGCTGGAGACCGCCCTCCTGGACAGCAGCCGAGCCCTGCAGGCCACCCTCACCAGCCAGCTGCGGGGCTTCGACGGTGAGTGGGCTCAGGGGTGGCAGAGTGCTGGCCGGGGAGCTAGGCACCTGGTGGCAGGGCCTGGGATTTGGGGACACGGGAGTGTGCAGGCCCCAGCAGGGGATCCGTGGCTCCAGAGTCATCTGAGGGCCTTCTGGTCCACTCTGTGGCGTGCACATCTGGGGAGGCCCAGCCTGAACGCAGCCCCTCGGAGGGGACCGTCTGCCCACCTGGAGCTCTGCTGAGCACTTGCCAGGGACAGGCCTCGAGTTGGCCACCAAGTGGCGCTGAGCCAGGGAGCTCGGCGTGAGGGCAGAGGTCTGGGCTCAGGACAGAGGCCAGGACTGCAGAGTGCTGGTGCGGGGGGCGGACGGAGTTGGGGCCCCTGAGCCTCCAGGGCAGCAGCGTGTTTGAGTCCTTTGTCCCCAGCCCTTGCCGGGCTCGTGTCAGTCCCCTGGCTAGGATGGTGGGACGAGGTAGAGACGCTTACGGGGGCACCTCGGGGAGGGTTCCCCAGGAAGGGCCTGAGCTGCCATGCAAGCCCAAGGTCTCGGTGGAGGGAGCAGGCGCCCAGGCAGAGCTGGTGGGGAGAGTGGGCACCTGAGGCCCGCAGATCTCAGCTCTTGGACCCCTGCCCACGCAGTGCACCTCGAGGGCTCCCAGGGCGGTGGGGCCCTGTCCCGGGGACAGGAGGTCGGGGAGCCCCCCATTCATTGGCACCTACCCATTCATTGGCCCGTTGGGTCAGCGGGACCGTCCCTGTGCCTCCAGTGATGACACTCAGAGCAAGCCTTCCCCAGCCACCTGGGGAGGGGTGGACGGGACGTGGGCAGACCTTCTGGTGCCCTCTCCTGGGTCTGTCCTGTGTGTGGAGAGCCTGCCCCTTGCCCCTGCATCCTGGCCTCTCCCCGACGGCACTGAGACCTGCAGCTCCTGCCCCACCTGCTCCCTGTCACCTTCGGCCCCGCCCCGTCATGCCACCCACATGCCTGTCCCTGTCACTCTCCTCTCCCTCCCCCGTCATCCTGCCTCTTCTGGGCTGTGACAGGACTGTGTCTCCTCCACTCTGAGGCCTGTCCTGTGGTCTGTGCCCTGCAGCCGGCCCCCCACTGCCCCCCAGAAGGCGCCAGCTTTCTCATGTCCATGTCCTCCTGCCTGGCATATAAACACACATCCATTTGGGAGGCTAACTTGTCTGAAAAGCAGCTCCCTATCCCGTTCCAGGCCCACCTGTGCCCACCCCTGGGAGCTCCACCTGCCACACCCACTGTCGTGCCTGCCCAGGCCCTCTCTGAGCCTCGGGAGCAGCCCTCCCAGGACCACCAGCAGCAGGGGGTCTCGCAGCCTTGGTCTGAAGTGCCCTTGGGGCCTGAGTCTAGTGGGGCCTCGGGCGGCTTGTTCCAGGACTCTGGGCCCAGGCTCTCTCACCACGAGCACTCGCAGCCTCCAGGGTGGGCCGCCAGGGGCCGGGCTGGGAGCAGGACCCTGCTCAGGAAGGAGATGGGGCCGGGGGCTGGCCTGGGTGTGCTGCCAGGCTAGTGACTGAGCTCAGACTGCCCTGTGGGGGAGGGGCTAGGAGGGGACCAGGAACCAGGACTCCACTGTGGCCGCTGGGCCAGGGCCTGGACCTGTCCACTCCTTCCCGCAGTTCCCACCTGGGGGGCGGCAGGAGCACAGCCCCAGCCAGCCCTACCGCCCCGGGCCTTGGCCGCAGGCCTGATGGCCACCGTTCCTCAGCAAAGCCTACCTGGCTCCGTGTTCTGGGGACACCGCGATTGGGCCTGTGTGGGGAGGGGTGGCCACAGACTCCAAGTGGTTACCCCACAGTCTCCCTGCTGAAAGGGGTGGGCAGTGTCTGGCCCTCAGCACGTGGGCTCAGGGGCACATTTGCCCCACACCGCAGGGTCTGCTGCCCACACTCACGTCCCAGACTCTGGCATGTCCCAAGGGCCGAGGGAGGGCCTCTCCAGGCAGGCAGCTTCCAGAACCAGAGGATTTGTGGGGGTGGAGGCAGGAAGCCCAGGAGAGCCTCAGAGATGGGCAGGGTGGGGGGTCTGCAGGATGACCCGAGATGTCCCCTGGGCAGAGGGGCTGGCTGGGTGACAGGGGCAGGGACTCCCTAGGCCCTCTCCCCCAATGGGTCCCACCCCCCATTCAGAGGGCCCTCCTGCCCCCGCGCGGAGCCCCTTCCCAGGCGCTCGGGTGGGGCGCTGAGGCACTGCTTGCCCTCTGCCCAGAGCCCCGCTCGGAAGCGATACTGGGCCAGGAGGTGGAGGTCTCAGGAGGCCCGTGGGGGCATCCTGGGCGCGTGCAGGCTCTGATGAGCCTCAGAGCGTCTGTGGCTCCGGGAGGAGGCCCCCCCGCCCGAGTGCCCGCTGGGCTGTCCCAGCACATAGGGGTGGGCAGGAGCGCCGCCCCCCCAGGCCTGATGCCCGCCTCTCCGCGCGCAGATCACTTCCAGCGCCTGCTGAACGACTCGGAGCGGACGCTGCAGGAGGCCTTCCCCGGCGCCTTCGGAGAGCTGTACACGCAGAGCGCCAAGGCCTTCCGGGACCTGTACGCCGAGCTGCGCCTCTACTACCGCGGCGCCAACCTGCACCTGGAGGAGACGCTGGCCGAGTTCTGGGCCCGCCTGCTCGAGCGCCTCTTCCGGCAGCTGCACCCCCAGCTGCTGCTGCCCGACGACTACCTGGACTGCCTGGGCAAGCAGGCCGAGGCGCTGCGGCCCTTCGGGGAGGCCCCGCGCGAGCTGCGCCTGCGCGCCACCCGCGCCTTCGTGGCGGCGCGTGCCTTCGTGCAGGGCCTGGGCGTGGCCGGCGACGTGGTCCGCAAGGTGTCCCAGGTGCGCCCCTGGTCCCCGGGCGGTGGGTGGGGCGGGAAGGGCCCGGCCTGCGGCCGGTGGGGAGCCGCTGCTGGGGGCGGCGGATGCGCCCCCGAGGCTGCCGCGGGGAGGGGGCGGGGGTGGAGGGGGGGCTGTTGCCCCCCCTCCCCCCCCCCCCCCCCCCGGGCAGCTCCCGTCAGACCCCTGCAGCCCGGCTGTGCGCCACCTCCCCCTTCAACCGGGGTCCTTGGCAGGTCACCCCCAGCCCAGGCTCCATCTCCTCATCTGCATGGTGGGCGGTATTCCCACTTTTCTGGGAGGGCGTGTGACCGCCACGTCCCCGGGAGTCGTGGCTCTGTGACGCGAGCGGTTGGTTATTCGGCTGGGTGCCCGCATCCCTGGAGGGCCTGCTTGGTCACCTGAGAGGAGACGGGGCCCCAAGAAGGGCCAGCGTCAGGCCACGCTTCCATTGCCGTCTGCGCAGAACCGAGGTGTCCTGACTTTCATCCAGGGTCCCGCACTGGGCTCCTTGCGCGCGGCTGGCAACCTGCTGCGGGTTCAGCTCAGGCTACCCTTGCTCCACAGTTGCCCTTGGGCCCTGAGTGCTCAAGGGCCGTCATGAAGCTGGTGTACTGTGCGCACTGCCTGGGGGTCCCCGGCGCCCGGCCCTGCCCGGACTACTGCCGCAACGTGCTCAAGGGCTGCCTGGCCAACCAGGCCGACCTGGACGCCGAGTGGAGGAACCTTCTGGGTGAGCCCCCGCTGCCACCTCTGCCTGCTGGGGTGGGGGTGGGGGTGAAGCTGGGCTTGTCCTCTGGAGCCATGGTCCCTGGGGCGGAGGGACGGGATTGGAGTGTGACTTGGGCAGCTGCCCACGAGGGAGCCCTGTGGGGTCACAGCCCCTGTCCGTTCCCACTGAGCGAGTGCTGCAGCGTGCGCACATGCCAGCACGTGACACACGGCAGGTCAGCCTGTGCACGAGCTAGTGTGTGCTGATGTGAGGTGGCTCACCAAGCACATACGCCAACGCGTGGAAGTGGTAATGAGCTGAGCACACGCGCCCAGCACACGCGCATATGCTGAAACACGCGCTGATGTGCACAGGTGATGGCGTGACACGAGCCACCATGAAAACTTACATGTGTGGTGACATGCGCCAGGGGGGCCAGGTATGTTTGTGCCAAGACAGGTGGAAGCTTAGATGCACGTGCTTAGCATACACCTGTGCCAACAGGCACACGCGCTAACGTGGGTATGGGCTGGCCTGAAGCTAGCCGCCACGCTTCCGTCTCTCACACGAACTGACGTGTGCACGGACAGCACGCGCGTGAGCCACTGCGCACACGTGTGAATTGCCCTGTGTGTGTGCCCGGGCCAGACTCCATGGTGCTCATCACGGACAAGTTCTGGGGCCCGACGGGGGCGGAGAACGTCATTGGCAGCGTGCACTTGTGGCTGGCAGAGGCCATCAACGCCCTCCAGGACAACAAGGACACACTCACGGCCAAGGTGCGGGCAGGAGGATGTCGTGGGGAGGGGCGGGTCGCCCCAGATATGGTCTGGCGCCCTTCCAGAACCCCTGCGTTCTCCCCCAGGTCATCCAGGGCTGCGGGAACCCCAAGGTGAACCCCCAGGGCCCGGGGCCTGAGGAGAAGCGGCGCCGGGGCAGACTGGCACTGCAGGAGAAGCCACCCTCGGGCACGCTGCAGAAGCTGGTGAGTGGCCCTGGGTGGGCGGGGAGGGACAGGCAGGCTGGGCCAGGGTGCCTGGTGGCCTGACTGCTGCCCCGCAGGTCCCCGAAGCCAAGGCCCAGCTCCGAGATGCCCAGGACTTCTGGATCAGCCTCCCCGGGATGCTGTGCAGTGAGAAGTTGGCCATGAGCTCAGCCAGTGATGACCGCTGTTGGAACGGGGTGGCCAAGGGCCGGTAGGTGCTCCCTCCCCCACTGGCCACAGGCCATGCCTCTTCTGAGGTCTCTGTTGGGTCCCACATCTGGCCCGTGGCGCTGGGTGCCGCGTGCCCAGGGCCATGTCTGGCGTCTGACGAGGGACGCGGCAGGACACAGAGCTGGGATGAGGGCCGAATCCTCGCATCCTGCTCACTGCATCCACGCTCCTCTGCGGTGGGGCCTGCGTGGGCTCCTGTCCGCTCCTGAAGACCACCGGGGGTCTCCAGCTCGCCACCTCCCTCATGTGGGGGCGAGGAGCGGGTGCCCATTTGCAGGGGACAGGGCGGTGACCCAGGGCCTGCCCTCCTGGCCTCCAGGTACCTCCCCGAGGTGATGGGCGATGGCCTGGCCAACCAGATCAACAACCCCGAGGTGGAGGTGGACGTCACCAAGCCAGACATGACCGTCCGCCAGCAGATCATGCAGCTCAAGATCACGACCAACCGCCTTCGCAGCGCCTACAACGGCAACGACGTGGACTTCCAGGATGCCAGTGAGCGCGGCGGGGGCGGACTCGGGCCCAGAGCGGGAAGGGTGCAGGAGGGGCTCTGAGGGCGCCACTGCTGCCCTTGTCCCCAAGCGCAGTTGAGACCTGGCCGGGCCCGCCACCCAGCCTTGGGGGACCCGGTGGGGGCAGGGTGCTTGTGACGGGGGGGGGGGGGGGGGGGGGGGGGCGGGGAGCCTCGGCGCCAGGACTGGGGCGCAGACGCAGGAAAGAGACGCGGGTTCCCGGGATGGGGAGGGTCTGCCGGAACCGCCTCGCCTCCCAGGTTGGGGGCGGGGCGGGGGCGGGGCCAGCCTGCCGGAACCTCCTCCCCCCCCCCCCCCCCCCCCCGCCAGGTGACGATGGCAGCGGCTCCGGCAGCGGCGATGGCTGCGCAGACGACGCCTGCGGCCGGAGGGTCGGCAAGAAAAGCTCCAGCTCCCGGACGACCCTGACCCACGCCCTCCCCGGCCTGTCGGAACAGGAGGGCCAGAAGACCTCTGCCGCGCGCTGCCTCCAGCCCTGCCTGTGCCTCCTGCTCCTCCCTGTCCTCGCCCTGGTCCTCGCAGCATCCAGGCCCCGGTGGCGGTAACTGCCCCTGAGGCCGAGGCCAAGGACTGACTTCGCCAAAACTCAGAACAGACGATATTTAACTTCCTCGCCCTAGTGGCTCCGGGGCGGCACAGGAAGAGACAGCCAGGGACCGCGGCTCTGTGACTGTGCTTGGGGCAGGGTGAGGTGGCACCGGTCCCCCAGGCCTGGCTTTGCCTGCCGCCCTGGCTTTTAATTTTGTAGGAGGCCCTCAGGTCAGCCAGGAACAGTGTCCCCAAAAGCCATGCATTTCAGGGACCCCGGGGTCGCTGGTGGCCGTCTCCCCCTAGCTTCCCTGCACCATTGCAGCAGCACCCAGGCTGGTGAGGAGGTCGCGCGGAGCAGTGTCCTGCTGGAGCTGAGCCCACGCCTTCCTCACTGCCCCCGGGGGCCCTTGGGGCTCCAGGTGTCTGAAAGCCAGACCCTCCCCTCAGGTCCTGAGAAGGTCCTATGCATGAGCCCTTGACCCCCACCCCCAGAGCTGCCTCTGGGCTCTGCTCTCAGCCCCGTCTGGCTGGGGCTGGGCCACCGCCCACAGGAGGACTCCTGCCTGGAGTCCCCACCCAGACCCAGACCTAGGTCCCAGCTCAGGGCAAAGGCCAGGGCTGCAGGGGACCCTGGTGAAACATTAGCTCAGGGCCAGCAAGAGCCGGCACTGCAGGCCAGCGGGACCCCAGGGTCCCTTCCCGGACCCCAGCAGCTGCTGGTTTGACAGTTCAGGGCTTTTCCAGCCCCCGTGTTGACAAGCACTTCCCATTCTTCTGAGAGCTGCATCCTCAGCCTCTCCCAAAAAGCTTTTGAAGGCCCCCCGGACAACCTCCCCGGCCCCAGGATCACTCAGGCTGCCCAGGCCTCCTCCCCAGGCCCAGGGGCCTCCTTCTGGGTGGGCCCTCCCAGCTGCAGGCCCTGGGGAGAGGGAGCGGTCCCGAGGGGCAGGGGGGTTCCGCACCGCCATGACCGTGACCGAGACAGCGGTCCCGCCGGGCCTCAGGCCCCAAGAAGCCTGCTCGGCCCTGCTTTGCTTTTCCTCACGGGCTGGGAGTCCCCTGGCCACGGGTTATGGCCTTTTCCACAGGTTGGGTCCAGGGCCCCCCGCCTGCACACCACGAGGCAGCCCAGTCCCATGGGCACCGCCACCCCATAATAAGCCTGTTATGCGGGGCAGGGGGGCTGGGCCCGGAGCCTCCTTCCCTGTGGGTGAGGGCCAGCTGGACTCTCGGGGGCCCTGGGGCAGTGACCACCCATGGGCCAGGACGGCCCCAAAGCAGCCTGCACTCCAGCCCCACCCTATGTGCATCTCTGGAAGGGGCAGCCCTGCCACGGTCACTGGCCAGGCGGCAGCCAGGCCTGCTGTGTGCTCATGCAGCGTCGTGTCGGCAGGTGACGTGTGTTCTTCGGGTCCTCGTATGAATAAAAGGCTGGAGACCGTGTGTGGCCACTGATTCCTCCTTGACCGGCCCAGTGGCAAGTGTGCGCAGGGGCCACGCACAGCGGGCTGTGACTTAGGGTCAGTTGGGAAGTGCCCCCAGCGGGGTCCCCCTGCCACCCACTCTTCCCCCGTACTCTGGACACATGCATCCTGACACGTATCCTGAGAAGGTCCTAGTTACACCAGTTCTCGCCACGTAGCCTCAGGGACACCCAAGAGGCCAGAGCGTGGGGACTGGCGCCATCCTGAGGCCAGGCCTGGAGGGCCATCCTGGTCCAGTCGGCCCCAGTGTCCCAGGGAGAGACCTGCCACGCCTGGGGTCTCACAGAGCCAGGACTCCTGCCCCAGCCCCCGGCCTCCCCAGGCAGAGAGTCCTCCATAATCCTTGAGGGAAGCTGCCAGCCCATCCTCGTGCCCCAAGCGCCCTGCAGCCACGCCTGGGCACTGGCCATTCCGGTGTCACACCATGAGGCTGCCAGCCTGTCCTTGTCCCCAGGTGCCCTGCAGCTACAACTGGGCACTGGTCTCCACCATCACACGGAGTGCAGGGCCCACACCTGGCTCCTGGGCCAGACGCTGGAACACAGAGGCCTGAGCCACGGAGGGTCACTTTATTTGGGGTTTCAGCCAGCACTGGTCTGCCAGCAGACATTTAGCAGTGCCTCTCGGTCACCCAGGGCTTGGAGTGCCGAGGGCCCAGGGGCTGGGACCCAGTGAGTGTAAAGGGCAGGGCCCCCAGCATGGGCGGGGGGCGGGGGGGACAGTGCAGCTCCACGGAGGGGTGTCCTGCAGGGCTGCGGCTCCCCTCGGGCCTGGGGGCAGCACGGGCTCCCTACACGCCTGCCGAGCAGCAACTGCATGCTCACCCGCAGTCCTGGGTGGTCCCGGACCTGCTGGCCCTGCGCCTCCTGGGAGATGAGGGCTGCGGTGAAGACCTTTGGGTGGCTGGGCAGCGGCCTCGGGCTTCACAGAGCCCTGTGTGGAAAGGTGGGCAGCCAGACGCTCATTCCTGGCTGTAGGTGGAGTATACACACCTTGACTGAAGAAGCAGCTGCAGGGTCCCGGGCTTCGGGGGCTCATTGCCCAGACGCCTCAAGGGTTTCTTGATGGACGGCATCGAGTATGTTTTCCCTGTTGCGGGGAGAGGAGGGCGGAGGTGAGCGGCATCCTGCGGGGGCCACCCCACGGGCTGGGACCCCACTTGAGGGGTCTTGTCTGCCTTGTCTCTGGAGCACTGGGCCCTTCCTGCCTGGCCCCAGACCACCCTTGGGCTTCCAAGCCCTGCCTACTCCCAGCTCAGGTGCTGGTCAGTGAGCGGCCCCCGCCCTGGCTCCTGGTCCACGTTCATTCCCCACGGGAATGCAGGCAGTCACAGACATCCGGACTGACCCGCACCAATGGGCAGAGAGCAGCCAGCCCCTCAAGGAGCCACCCTCGGGCGCAGTGCACACACAGGCACAAGCATGCACAGATGCGCACACCCGGACACACCAGTGTTTGCGTTTTCTGCTCCCTCCCAGGTGACATTCAGCATTCCTTTACCAGGAGACAAGCCCTCTGTCTAGAAATGCTGTTTATGGCCAAAGCGCTAGCCAAGTTCAGCATGGAAAGCTGACGCCCCCCAACTCTATGTCCCTAGTGATGAATGGAAGGATCGGAAGCAGGTGGCCTGTGTGCCGCCTAGAAACTGAAGACATGAGGCAAGCCATGTGTCAGAGCTGCCGAAGATGGGGCAGAGTTTAGGGAAGGTGATGGGGCACGTGGGTGGGATCCCAGCAGACCCCCCTGCACAGCAAGGACTCCCTCCAGACAGGACCCACCCTCTCAAGCGAAGCCTCAGTGACGCCCAACACTTCCCTCCGTCCTTCCTCTTGCCTGAAAATAGCAACAAGAACCTTCGCAATTTCTAGCACAGACCTATCTCTATGCCCAGCCCGGGAAAGTAGAGAAACACACCAGCAAGAGACTTACTGGAGATCTCAAGATATGCAGCAGCATCGACCTGGGCAATAAGACCGACTGTGCCAAT